>NW_024387463.1:100638-358138 GCF_900408965.1 Simochromis diagramma | reverse complement strand
GGCCTTTTATTAATTGCTTAATTGATAATGACGAATGATGAATCACCCACACCTGCACATGAACTAGCTTGTCAATCAACTGTCCAATTACTTTTGGTCCCTCTAAAAAGTGGGTGGCACATGTTAAGGAGCTGACGCTCATAAACCCTTCATCCAATTTGGATGTGAATACCTTCAAATGAAAGCTGAGAGTTTGCACATTATGTCCACGTCCAGATAAAAAACTTGTCAGTATCTCAGATTTGTGCGAAACCGTCGATCGGTCACATGCGATAGACGGAAAAGTCTGCAGCATCACTAGCATGTGACATGTGTCTTTGCAGACAGGGAAGTTAAGCTAACAAACATCAGAAATAATTGAACTGTCAAGTTGTGTGTGAGCTTCATGGAATAATAATAATGGATTGCATTTATACAGCACTTTTCAGGGCCCTCAAAGCGCTGTACAGTTCACTCTCACATTCACACACTGGTGGAGGCAGCTGCAGTTGAAACACTTGTTTCTAAAGTGAAACATGTAGTAAAGCAGCTGATGCCGTTACACATTTAACATCCAAGTGTGGATTCAATCAGTGTCACAGAAGCTAAAGATTTTGGATTTCTTTGGGGTGCCATCGCAGATCCATGAGCCCAGCGCAGGCAGATCTGATGTTCCTGGAGAATGCCAAGAAACTTTCCATGTATGGAGTGGACCTCCACCAGGCCAAGGTGAGCATCCTCAGCTGCTCCTATTATTCCTATTATTCCTTATAGACTATTTTTAACTGCTCCAATCAATAAATAGTGAGTAGTGATTCACCCTTGTTTTCCATGCTAACTTTGGGAGCAGGTAGTTCACGTACTTCACAGAGAACCTGTCCTCTTACATGTCGGCGTGAATGTGGTGCTCCCTGTGGCGTCTGTGCAGTGTGACAGTGTGCACATCAGAAATAAGGTCATTCTCCTCACATCAGAGCAGGTATTAAAAATAAATATAGGAGAGCACTTTGAAGATGATACTGCCCCCCTGTGGATGCTTGGGAGCAGCACATGTCGGTTGCACCACCAGTCAGAAAAGAGCTTAACAGTCCAGATGAAGTAAACATAACCAGGTGTAGTGATCCAAGGAGCATCCTTTAGACCACTGCGTGCTGACTGGGCTGGAAACTTTCTATCATTCAGTATCTCCTGTTTATTTATTTGCCTATATTGCTTTAGGAGTTATTTCTTTCATTCTGAATATCTGTTAGGATCTGGATGGAGTTGACATCATACTGGGGGTGTGTGCCAGTGGTCTGATGGTTTACAAAGATAAACTGAGGATCAACCGTTTCCCCTGGCCCAAAGTCCTCAAAGTCTCATACAAACGAAGCAGCTTCTTCATCAAAATAAGACCATCCGAGGTAAACCGCCACAAAAACGTCCTTTTTGTTTTTCGTCCTTCTAAGATCTGTTAGTCTTGTTCACAGCAGGTTTGTGTCTGTTCTAACAGGTGGAACATTATGAGAGTGCCATTGGATTCAAGCTTCCCAACTACAAGGCAGCCAAAAAGCTGTGGAAAGTGTGTGTCGAACATCACACCTTCTTCAGGTGTTGTATTCTCATCGTGCTGCATTTCTGAAGGAGCTGTGGCTTTTTTCAGAGCTGAAGATCAATATTCTTATGTGCAGGCTGACCTCCTCTGAGATGGCCACCACCCCAAGGAAGTTCCTAGCATTGGGCTCAAAGTTTCGTTACAGCGGTCGGACTCAGGCGCAGACCAGACAGGCTAGCTCTCTGATTGACAGACCAGCTCCCCTTTTCCAGCGCTCCTCCAGCAAGAGGAACTCTCGCAGTCTGGATGGAGGTACGCCTTTACTAACAAACGGACTCTGTGTTGCACTCGTGTTTTTCAGTCTGGCCTATGAGTCCTTGGGCAAACAGCGACAACAGACCTGTATGTATAAAACGGTTGGGTGCGCCCATGCTGCCATCGGTTTTAGCCAAAACTACCGTAACTCTTGACCCACTGGTGCAATCGAAAAATTCCAACAGTTCCTGAAATTATCTGTGCTTTTTCAGTAGTATTATGGTCGTTACGGCAGACAAAAGGCAAAAGAAAGAGAATTTGGCAGAAAGTTAACAGAAGAAGAGGGAAAATCTTCTTCATCACCTGCTGAAAGACAACAACAACCAACATGAGCACGAGTAACGGTCAACAATTAAATGTTGCTGAGCAGCACACTAATGATACATGACATGTTCAGAGGCAGCAGACCGAGATAGTGTGTCTGTGAGCACCTGTGTGAGCACTTGTGTTCGTAAGGTTTCTCTATTTAAGTATTTATTTGTGTGTGTGTGTGTGTGTGTGTGTGTGTGTGTGTGTGTGATTGAGATTGAGACACAGCTGGCCAGGAGGGGACAGAGGAGGAATGCCTCTCCTGCACCTCTGTGATGCAAGAGGTGCTGGGGATGGAGCAGGAGGAGGGAGGCAGGCTCTCAGCAGACCGTGATCTTTGCAGGGCTGCTGCGGCGCCGTACATGCGTTTACTGTAATGACCCTAATATGACTAAAAAGCACAGAGTTGCTGCTTTCACAACCTGTTGTAATTCTTTCAGTTGAGGTCCAGGAGTTACAGATGTTGGAAGAAAAGTTGCAAACACCTGTTTGACGCCAGCAACAGGTTTAGGCTTTCGAGGGTTAATCAGTCCGTTCACGTGTCAGCTGGTGGCTTTGATGTGTTTCAGGATTTGAGTGACATTTCTATACAAAGACTGATTCACAAAGATAGCTGCCAAGAGCACAGTGGCATCTGTGCCTCGTCAATCAGCAGCACACAATGCACTCAGACTGGGTGCTTTTTGTAGTACGAGTACTTTTGAGCTGATTCAGTTGACTTGCTTCCTAAACCCTTGGGTACATTAATGGGTCCAAGTAGTGTTTATTGATAAATTACATCGTAAAGAATTATTGTTGAATAGTTTCCAAAAACAAAGCGAGGCTATCGTCTCTTCCATTCTAGCAATGGTGTCGACTCCCGACAACAAGTCCAGTCGTCCTGTCAGTGCCCCTGTTATGTCACCAGTGTCACCTGGGGAGGCCACCCCGTCACCCCTGCTACCCACCCTGCCTCGTTCTGACCACCACGATGTCTCCACGCCCAGAGGACACCGATATTCCAGCAGAAAGGCAGAGCTACAGGCACAATGCCTGACAACTGACAGCGTCAAGAGCCACAGTGCCAAGTCTACTCCAGAGATTAAGGTAGGGGATTACCACCGAGCTTTAACTCTACTTATTATTGGGAAAAAATACCTCGGCATAATTTATAATCTGAGATTCACAAGACCAGAGCAACCCAGAGAGGAGAGAGAGGTTCAGCTTGACAGACACTGGGTGAGCGCTGTACATCTACAGCACAATTCCTGTATAACTTTGTATAAATGAAGTGATCACATCTTAGTTTTTCTCCTCTCTCTTCCTGGAAAATACGGCCCCTGTGGACTCAGTGTCCTTTGTTTAAAATGCTGATTGGAAATGAACTGCTGCTTGTCAGTTTATGCTAACTTGCCTTCAGTTGTGCTCAGTAGAAGCTGTTGTACTACGCTGGACTACAACTTTATTTACATTTGCAAAGTGAACACAGACCAGCGCTCTGGCTACTTCACCCTTGGTTGTAACTATATGAAGGCTGTTGTCCTGTTTTTCCTGAAGCTGATCCTCAGCATGTGAGTTTTGTTTAATGTACTAGACGGTGGGCAGGAGAGAGCGGAGGCATGCCCCGTCTTTGGCCATCACTAATGGGGAAAAAGAACGAAAAAGCCAGGTTTGTTTTCCTTGTACATGATCAGACCTGCATGATGGATCAGACCACCTACAGATTAAAGACGTTTTTATAACTGGATCTGCATATGCTCGTATCGTGTATAAGAAATATCTGTATCTGTGTGTGTGTGTGTGCGTGTGCGTGCGTGTGTGTACTGAGTTTTGCTGAGTTGCAGTAACATGTTCACCTGTGTTTCCTCTGATGGGAGAGCAGCACTCTCTTCAGGACAGAAAGATGGAGATGGTTCGAGTGAGGAAGGTTAGCGTGTCACTGCTGCGCTGTGATCCCTGCATCAGCTACACATCAGCTCATCTTTATTTTGACACAGTGATTTGCTGCCTTGGTTGTTTCATTATTTCTGCTGCCTGCTTCCCTGTGAATGCTGCTGTATTTTCTCTGAGCTTTTCTGAAGTTGAATCATAAATCATTCAACTTTGCAAGTTTGAACTGTATCTCTCGTTGCCTGCAGCTCTTGGACAAAGTGGCTCTCTCGTATTATTACTGTTATTATTATGATTATTGTTGTTATTATTATTATATTATCGTAGTAGTTTCTTTCTTTCTATCTGTAAGTGCTGGATGTGTAAATAAGTCTGAGCCGCTAAAGTGGGCTAAAGTGGGCTAAAGTGGGCTAAAGTGGGCTTCTATAACCAGTGTAATGTGTTGGGACGACACAGCCCCAGTTCCAAAAATGTCAGGATAAAGAAAAAGAGGGAAACATAAACAGGTATTTTATTCACAGTAAAACATAAAAGACCAAAACGTTTAAACTGAGACGTTTTCACATTTGAATGAAAAACACTGGTTCTGTGTAATATGATGTAACACGTGTGCACAAAGCTGGGACAGGAGCGTGTTTGCAACTTTGCAGCTGCCTGTCCTGAGCATGCTGTGGAGCTCTGTGGCTGCTCGGGAGTGTTTTTAGTTTTGTCATTACGCGGCGGCCCAAATGTTCTCAGCTATTCAAAGGTCTGGATAGTTCAGGACAGTCTGGACAGTATGAAGCCATGTTGTGGTAATACGTGCAGTTTGACCTGCTGAAATATGAAGCTCTTCCATGATAACAACATCTGGATAGGAGCAGATGTTACACTGAAACGTGTGTGTACCCTAACCCCCGTACCATCAGGGATGCAGGCTTTGGTTGCTCTCCTCTTTGTTTCTATGGACTAGGTTCCTTAGTCCATTTAATTAACCTTTGCACAGAGACGACTTTAGCCTTTCTGCATCATATTCACACACGGCTTCTTCGTTGCTTGACATAGCAAGCCAGCTGCTTCCTCTTAGTACCACTGACTTTTCCAGCCTTGTGTTGCCCTCATGCCAACTTGTTTTTGGATGTTTTTCTGCCATCAAATTCAAAAGGAGCTTATTTTTCATAAAATATTAAAACGTCTCAGTTTAAACATACTGTTTTCTGAGCTGAGAGTAAAATATGTGAGAGTTGAAAATCATTGAATCCTATTTATACATTTATTTACATTTCACATAATGTCCTTACGTTCTTTGGGCTTTAAATTGAAATATGATTGAAATGTTTTCATGTTGCCTTCTCTCCATTCTGACTGTCCACACACGTTTTAAACTGAATGCAGATGATATTTAAATTAAAAAGAGCTAGGCTCATGGCATGGAGAGGCATTCAGGTATTTTCATCAATCTACGAGACACCTGAAATAGTCACTGAATAGTGTTTGATTTTTTGAAAGCATTAGTTCCAGATCTGACTCAGGAGACAGGCACGCATCCTCCTGCACTTCCTGCACACCGCACTGCCACTGCAGCAGTTTGCATGCACAGAATGTGCCTTCCATAGATGTGCAGCAAATATGCGACCTAGTTCCCCTGGGATCCCTACATATTTCTGTGTGGACACTCTGCCACATCAGGTTATAAAGCCTTCCAACATTAAATCTGCACTGACGATGCTGTGAGGCTGCCATCCATGTTTGTGTCCAGTATATTTCACACTGACTGTGTCAGCAATGATCAAAATGAAATATTGATTTAGTTCTGTTAAGAAAGAAGAATAAGATCAGTGTTGAACCATCGGTGCATTTAATAACAGGTGATGGATCTCAGTGCATTCAGCTGGTAGCAGTATAAATCACTGCAGAGGCTGATAACAAGCCAACTTCCTGTTTTAGTTGTAAAAAGCGAGGTTCCTCAGAATCTCCGGTGTTTCTGCCTTAGTGCAGTTAAGAGAGCCTTCACCAGCTCACTGAGTGTGGGGATGGAGAGGAACTGGGTCCCAGCCTGCTGCGTCAAACACATGACTGTTGTTAACTTTACTGAGCTGGACGCAGTCGGGCTGCAGCCTGCATTGTTGTTGTGATTGCACAGCTCGTTTTGGATACGGCTCATGTCATTGGTCAGTCGTGCTCATGGGACACTATTCAGAATCACATGTGAAATGTTCAAACCAGTTGTTATGTTAAACCAGTGTTTTCCTTTTTCCTCATTTCCACAGAAAAGATCAAAGAAACTTGAGGGTGAAACAATTTATATCAGACATAGCAATTTAATGTTGGAGGTTTGTATCTTCAGTCTTAAATAAGCGTCGTTTGCTGTCACAGCTCCGTTCTTTAGTTCTTTCATTCTTTTGTTCTGTCTTTTGTTCTTCCTAGTTTAACCCTAAAGGGTTGGCATGCACCATTTTCCTGTCTGACTCTCATGCAAGTAGCTTCACTTTACTTTCACATTGTGTTTGTCCGTGTGATAGATGACTGGGAAACATCTCCAGGAAAGTTCACTAACGTATGCATTCATCGTCCTTCCAACCTCCGTCTGTGGTTTACGTCAGTGATGTTGCTTAGAATGAAATGTTGGAGCTCTAGTGCGACATAAACACTCACTTCAAACTGTGATTGGTCGAGAGGAGCAAGGCGCTGTATTCATTTTTTATTGGTTATCAGAGGACCCAGTATAACATCATCTCCTGGGCCCGGATTCACAAAACTCTGAAGTACTAAGAGTTTGTTTCCTGGTGACAGCATCCTATGAAAAGTCTTAGAATTTGTTTTTAAGAATTTCCCCTTAAAGTTGGGACTAAAACTGTCACAATTATAAGTTATTCATAAAGTGTCTTAGCTCTGAGCTTGTGTGGAACAAGAGAAACGTTGAAGCATCAGTAAAGTTTTAACTCACTCGGTGTTAGGCTGGGACTCCCTGCTAATGCACTTTAGGTTTGATTCGGAGCTAAGCGAGGGGATTGTGAATATGAGTCCTCGAGAGACGCGTATGTTACTTTTTAACCAATATCAGCTCCATGTGTGACACCATCACTGCTCTCATTTGGACAAAAAGAGTGAACTTCACTGATAATTTGATCACAAACCACAAAACGCTCGAGGGGAAAAACGTGTTCTCGACTGACTTCATGCAACAAACAGTTTCAAGAAGGATAGAAAACAAGCTTTTCTGACTGTCAGCCATAAACCCTCATCATTTCACACCAGCCAAAGAGTGGGTGTAAGTACAGTGGATGCAAAAGTATTGGGCCCCCTTGAACTTTCCCACATTTTGTCACATTACAGCCACAAACATGAATCAATGTTATTGGACTTCCACGTGAAAGACCAACACAAAGTGGTGCACACGTGAGAAGTGGAACAAAAATCAGACATGATTCCAAACATGTTTTACAAATAAATAACTGCAAAGTGGGGTGTGTGTAATTATTCAGCCCCTGAGTCGATACTTTGTAGAACCAGCTTTTGCTGCAGTTCCAGCTGCCAGTCTTTTAGGGTCTGTCTCTACCAGCTTTGCACATCTACAGACTGAAATCTTTGCCCATTCTTCTTTGAATCAGCTCCAGCTCAGTCAGATTAGATGGACAGCGTTTGTGAACAGCAGTTTTCAGATCTTGCTGCAGATTCTCGATTGGATTTAGATCTGGACTTTGACTGGCCTAACACATGGATATGTTTTGTTGTAAACCATCCCATTGGTGCCCTGGCTTTATGTTTAGGGTGGTTGTCCTGCTGGAAGGGGAACCTCCGCCCCAGTCTCAAGTGTTTTGCAGACTCCAAGAGGTTTTCTTCCAAGATTGCCCTGTATTTGGCTCCATCCATCTTCCCATCAACTCTGACCAGCTTCCCTGTCCCTGCTGAAGAGAAGCCCCCCCCCAGAGCATGATGCTGCCACCACCATATCTGACAGTGGGGATGGTTTCAGAGTGATGTGCAGTGTTAGTTTTCTGCCACACACAGCGTTTTGCATTTTGGTCTCATCTGACCAGAGCAGCTTCTTCCACATGTTTGCTGTGTCCCCCACATGGCTTGTGGCAAACTGCAAACGGGACTTCTTATGGTTTTCTGTTAACAATGGCTTTCTTCTTGCCGCTCTTCCATAAAGACCAACTTTGTGCAGTGCACGACTAAGAGTTGTCCTATGGACAGATTCCCCCACCTGAGCTGTAGATCTCTGCAGCTCGTCCAGAGTCACCATGGGCCTCTGGGCTGCATTTCTGATCAGCGCTCTCCTTGTTCGGCCTGTGAGTTTAGGTGGACGGCCTTGTCTTGGTAGGTTTACAGTTGTGCCGGACTCCTTCCATTTCTGAATGATGGCTTGAACAGTGCTCCGTGGGATGTTCAAGGCTTGGGAAATCTTTTTGTAGCCTAAGCCTGCTTTAAATTTCTCAGTAACTTTATCCCTGACCTGTCTGGTGTGTTCTTTGGACTTCATGGTGTTGTTGCTCCCAATATTCTCTTAGACAACCTCTGAGGCCGTCACAGAGCAGCTGTATCTGTACTGACATTAGATGGCCTGGTAAGTGGCCTGTATTTGTATAGCGCCTTACTTACTACTTACCAAAGCGCTTTACATATCCAGTCATCCACCGATTCACACACACATTCACACACACATTCACACACTGGTGATGGCAGCTACATTGTAGTCACAGCCACCCTGGGGCGCACTGACAGAGGCGAGGCTGCCGGACACTGGCGCCACCGGGCCCTCTGACCACCACCAGTAGGCAACGGGTGAAGTGTCTTGCCCAAGGACACAAAGATCGAGACTGTCGGAGCCGGGGCTCGAACCGGCAACCTTCCGATTACGAGACGAACTCCCAACTCTTGAGCCACGATCGCCCCATAGATTACACACAGGTGCACTCTATTTAGTCATTAGCACTCATCAGGCAACGTCTATGGGCAACTGACTGCACTCAGACCAAAGGGGGCTGAATAATTACGCACACCCCACTTTGCAGTCATTTATTTGTAACAAATGTTTGGAATCATGTATGATTTTCGTTCCACTTCTCACGTGTGCACCACTTTGTGTTGGTCTTTCACCTGGAAGTCCAATAACATTGATTCATGTTTGTGGCTGTAATGTGACAAAATGTGGGAAAGTTCAAGGGGGCTGAATACTTTTGCATCCACTGTATCTGATCAACAACCCAGTGAGCAGGAAGCAGAGTCTTTGTGGTAAACAGGCTCCAGTCAGTATATTTGTTTCCCAGTCGTTTACGCTCACAGTCTGATATTTAACACTCTGGACTTTGCTGTCATAGTCATTACTCATGGTCGTTAAGGACATTTTTAATATGATGAATGTCCTTCATGGCCCTAATGCAGCGCTCATGCTGAACACACTGTGTGTCTGTGATAATGGACTTGTGTTATTCTCTTTGCTGTGTCCATTGTGCTGTATCATATTCTGCCACCATCATTTCAGAAGAAAGGGATGACAAGAAGCACTGATACTCGTTAATCTACAAATCAAACATTCATATGTAAAATTAGGCTCCAAAGTTGAGCATCCTGGCCTGGACTCAGGAGGCGTCATGTGTCTAACAGCAATGCATGGCTAAGCCTGGTGATTTTATAATGTGTCATCCCTCTCTACAGTTTACTCTGCTGACATGTGGAAAAGTCTGTACGTGACATTTAAATTGTTGGCTTTTTTCAACCTTATGTAAAGAAAAAACCACTTGATCTCTGAAACACTGTTTCAGTCTGCTCGGATCGGCTCTGTTTGAGTAGAAGAGGCATTTTCTTGATGTGGCTCAAAAACAAGAAATGGAGGTTCGTGGAAACGTCAAAGCTAACAGTTTTCATGGAACGTACTGACTTGTTCACATGACAGGACGTGTCTACATTCAACAGACTCTCATCCTGCTCTGTCACATGAAAAACTTCAAAACTGAGGTCTTAAGTAGTTACAGCAGGTGAAGCAGGTGTGTTTGTGCTGATGTAAAGCCATCGGCGCTCCACCTGTGTCTTCCTTTCTGAAAGGAGTCAGAATGAAAGTGAAACATCAGAGAGACTCTTTAACCACTGAAGACCGAACGATTCCATCTCTGCCCACATCCGACATAAACAACAGTCATTACTGTATAGAATAATGGCAGACATGACTCAGAATGAGTTTTGCACTTTTTTGCAGTGGCCATGTTTTTCCTTTGTGTGCCGGCTTTGGCTCGTTCATCCCAGCGTGGATGTGCACACAGTCACCGATCTTGCTTTGGTTGTGTTAGCGCTGCCATCTGGATTTTTTCTGTCAGATGACATTGTTGTGTTTGTCCTCATTAAACATCTTCTGCTGGCATTGATGCAAACCATGATTTGTGAGCCACAGAACAGTACGCACTAATCCTTAGTAATGCTCTGCTGCTTCCTTTATTACTGCTAACATGAAGCAGTTTGGTTTGTCTGGAAAATCTGTTCTTCCACAACCTCTAAAGGTCAGTGGGACATGGCAGACCCAGCACTGTTGAAATATTTAATATATACTTATAGAAAGTGCAGCCCTGTGTTTTCATTTGCTTTCTTCTCATGTCTTCTCAACCTTAATCGTTGCCTTTCAGCGTAGTTGTTTCCTTCCATCAACCTACTCTCACTTTTGCCTCCTTGTTGAAGGACCTGGATAAGACCCAGACTGAAATTATGCGGCACCATACCAGCATCAGCGAGCTAAAAAGGAGTTTCATGGAGTCTGTACCGGAGTCTCGGCCCAGCGAGTGGGATAAGCGTCTTTCCACCAACTCTCCTTTCCGCACAGCGAGCATCAACGGTCAGCTCCAACCAGCAGTAAGTCCGATGAGCTCGGTGCAGTGCAGCTCATGTTTGTTTTACTCACGTGAATTACACAAAGTTACCTGTGAAAGCTTTTCCAAGACAGGCATGCTGACGTGTCGAGAGCAATCGAGCAGTGAAATCAGTTCACACCTATAGACTCGCTCATGCTGGCTCACTGACACACTCTCGTGTTACTGGGATGCAGGAACATAACACAGACACTGCTAATGTGTTTGTCGACTGGTGATGGTTTTCCTTGCCATGACAAGTCAGAATGTCTGCTTTGAAACAGCCGCTCTGCACATACTGATGCTCTGATTCTAACGCTGGCAAAAATCGGTGTTTAAAAGCTTCAACATTGACTAAAAATGTATCAATCCGGTCTTTTTTCTCTCTACATTTCCATATAAATGTTAAAAATAATGAACACAAACTAATCAGTCTCCAGAATTCACACTGTGTATTCCTACGATTATAAATGTTCAAAATAATATGACAGGCGTGCAAGGAGACAGATAATGATCAAAGTACATGTGTACAATATGCTTTTGCCACCTGAGTGTGCATCATAAACAGCTGACACAGTCACTTGAGTAGAAGTACAGATACTTGTGTTAAAAATAAACAGAGTACTGATTCATCTTTTTAAAGACACGACAAAGTAGAGACTGTGAAATGGACTCAAAGTGTAAAAGAAAAAGAAGCAGTTTTAACACAGCAACATTATTTCAGCTCAGACTGATTCTATGAATGAGTCCTGAACATCTTTAATGTAGAACAACAGTGAATTAAAAGGGAAAAGTCTGTTTGTTGCCTCCATCGTGGTCGAGTTTCCTTTGTGTGCACGCCTAAAGAGAAAAACAAACCTGAGATCAGTTGGAAACACGTCACAGCTTCTTCTGTAAGAGCAGGCAGATGTGATCAGCTGAGCTGCGCTCCTTGCTGCTCGCTCCTCTTCTGTGATGTTAGCTTGGTGCTGAAACACCACAACCAGGGTTCATGGCTTTACCAAAATGCTGTTTCTGTCACGGTCAGCGAGGCGAGCCGCGTGGAATTTATTGAAGGACCCAAGATGCGGTCACTTCTGATGTGAGGAAGCTTTATTAATGGAGGTGGTAAATACTAGTGATGGCCCGCTTGAAGCTGAAGCTCCGGTGCGTGTGTCAAAAAAATCAACACACTGCTTCAGAAGCACTGTGTCGAAGCTTGACTCGTTTGGCCAGAGTCACGTGATCAGTGACGTCCGAAGCTTCATTTAGAGCCTAACTGCTTCGGTATCTGATTCAATGGTTTAAAAGGAAGCGAATCATTTGCGGGATTTGTGGAGTGTTTTGATGGTGACAGATAGCGAACCACTGATCATTCTACTGAGAGATTTGGAGCCAGCGAGGAATAGAAGAGGTTCTGTTGTGTGGGAGTATTTTGAGTTGATTTTTTTGAGCTGGTGGGTTTTCCAGCTTTGTGTTCTGGCCGTTTGCTTTTGTTTTGTGCGTGTTTATTATATCTAAAAACGGGAAAAAGATAAAATGTCAAAAATCTGCTTCCATAATATAAATATCATTAAATAACTTTAGAAAAACTTCCACTTGACTCTTTGCATGTAATGTTGTAAAAATATATATTTTATTGTTTAATTAATCTGAAAATGTTAGTCTGCCAAATGTGCAGCAATTGAATTTATTTATTCTCTTTAGCTGATAGTTGGTGTGGCCCAGGTAGACTGTATAACTGCGCTCCAGCCTCCTCTGTGCCATGTGAAGGGATTTTCCTTAAGGCAGGAGAAATTATCTCCACGAAAAGGAACAGGTTCGGCCATCGCACACTAGAACAAATTCTCTTCTTAAATAAAAATGAAAAAGGGTTACTTTAAATGCATCATGTTTTTCATTTGCAAGTTCATAAGCATTTTCCGTTTCACAATCAATTCTACCCCCAGGTCAAACATATGTTTGGGAAAGTTTCCCTAAAATATACATACATACATACATACATACATACATACATACATACATACATACATACATACATACATACATACATACATACATACATACATACACACATACACACACACACACACAGTGGGGCAAAAAAGTATTTAGTCAGCCACCGATTGTGCAAGTTCCCCCACCTAAAATGATGACAGAGGTCAGTAATTTGCACCAGAGGTACACTTCAACTGTGAGAGACAGAATGTGAAAAAAAAATCCATGAATCCACATGGTAGGATTTGTAAAGAATTTATTCGTAAATCAGGGTGGAAAATAAGTATTTGGTCAATAACAAAAATACAACTCAATACTTTGTAACATAACCTTTGTTGGCAATAACAGAGGTCAAACGTTTACTATAGGTCTTTACCAGGTTTGCACACACAGTAGCTGGTATTTTGGCCCATTCCTCCATGCAGATCTTCTCGAGAGCAGTGATGTTTTGGGGCTGTCGCCGAGCAACACGGACTTTCAACTCCCGCCACAGATTTTCTATGGGGTTGAGGTCTGGAGACTGGCTAGGCCACTCCAGGACTTTCAAATGCTTCTTACGGAGCCACTCCTTTGTTGCCCGGGCGGTGTGTTTTGGATCATTGTCATGTTGGAAGACCCAGCCTCGTTTCATCTTCAAAGTTCTCACTGATGGAAGGAGGTTTTGGCTCAAAATCTCACGATACATGGCCCCATTCATTCTGTCCTTAACACGGATCAGTCGTCCTGTTCCCTTGGCAGAAAAACAGCCCCATAGCATGATGTTTCCACCCCCATGCTTCACAGTAGGTATGGTGTTCTTGGGATGCAACTCAGTATTCTTCTTCCTCCAAACACGACGAGTTGAGTTTATACCAAAAAGTTCTACTTTGGTTTCATCTGACCACATGACATTCTCCCAATCCTCTGCTGTATCATCCATGTGCTCTCTGGCAAACTTCAGACGGGCCTGGACATGCACTGGCTTCAGCAGCGGAACACGTCTGGCACTGCGGGATTTGATTCCCTGCCGTTGTAGTGTGTTACTGATGGTGACCTTTGTTACTTTGGTCCCAGCTCTCTGCAGGTCATTCACCAGGTCCCCCCGTGTGGTTCTGGGATCTTTGCTCACCATTCTCATGATCATTTTGACCCCACGGGATGAGATCTTGCGTGGAGCCCCAGATCGAGGGAGATTATCAGTGGTCTTGTATGTCTTCCATTTTCTGATGATTGCTCCCACAGTTGATTTTTTCACACCAAGCTGCTTGCCTATTGTAGATTCACTCTTCCCAGTCTGGTGCAGGTCTACAATACTTTTCCTGGTGTCCTTCGAAAGCTCTTTGGTCTTGGCCATGGCGGAGTTTGGAGTCTGACTGTTTGAGGCTGTGGACAGGTGTCTTTTATACAGATGATGAGTTCAAACAGGTGCCATTCATACAGGTAACGAGTGGGGGACAGAAAAGCTTCTTACAGAAGACGTTACAGGTCTGTGAGAGCCAGAGATTTTCCTTGTTTGAGGTGACCAAATACTTATTTTCCACCCTAATTTACGAATAAATTCTTTACAAATCCTACCATGTGAATTCATGGATTTTTTTTTCACATTCTGTCTCTCACAGTTGAAGTGTACCTCTGGTGCAAATTACTGACCTCTGTCATCATTTTAAGTGGGGGAACTTGCACAATCGGTGGCTGACTAAATACTTTTTTGCCCCACTGTATATATATATATATATATATATATATATATATATATATATATATATATATATATATATACCCGTCTAGCGGTTAATTGCATACCTGCATGGAGGCAGGACCTCACAGCAGAAGCATACTCCATAATGTGTTGTACATTATCATATGTATATTATATGTAATGTGGTATTTTTCAATTATTGTATTTACCAACATCAAGAAGTCACAAGCAAAGAAAGACCACACAATGGTGCATGTTTAAACAAGAAGAGTTTACTGGTTAAAACTATTTATTAAACAAATAAACCACATTTTTTTAACCACCAAAAAATACATGTTCAAAGCAACACAACAGCGGCCCAATATCAGACAGGATTCCACTCTGTAGAGTGAGCAATCTTAATGAAGCGGTTGGTTTTATTTTGTGGATTCAAGCGGCTCTTCATATTTTTGGCCACCAGATGTCACCAGAGAGGACTGTGTTGAAAAGCTTCGAGTAATGAACCGCTTTTCAATACAAGCTTCAATGCGTCAGAAAGCTTCATTTGGCCATCACTAGTAAATACACAAGGCGAGGGTGGCGAAAAACAGAACTGAGTAAACCTAAACTGGAAAGACTAAGCATAGAAAACAAACCTGAAACCTAAAGACACAAACAGAGATGCAGGGAAAACCACTCAGGATGACGGAGGGGAAAAACACAGAGCACACAGGGCTTAAATACACACAGCAGTAATCAAGGAATGAGAGACAGGAGGGGAACACAGCTGGGAGAAATCAGGGCTGACGGGACAGGGGAAACGTAAAGTGAACACACTCACATGAGACAGAGACCTTCAGAATAAAACAGGAAACTCACAGACACAGAGAACCAGACAAGACACTGAACTTAACAGACAGATTCACGAGCAGACAGAGTGACACCACGGACAGAGGGAAGTGGGAGCAGGCAGGCACAGAACAAAACCCTAAGAAATGGCAAACCTCAACAAAAGATATAACAGAATAAACAAGAACATAGAATAATAGAAAGAAACACAAAACACTGAGTCGTCAGACTCAGGACAGTTTCACTTTAACCTCTTGTTAAGGGTTCAATATTGAGGAAGGGGAACAAGAGGTGATCGAAGAATAACCACACTGATCCGGCCGGGTGAAGTCAAACGATGATTTTAATGCACGCGTGGGAAGATCACTACGTACGCAGACCGCAATTGATCTCCGACTTAATCAAAGCATAAACAGATATTTTATACCATCAGGATCCATTTCATACATAGGTCAGATCAAAACCACAATGACTTTTAACACAGTTTAAAAAGAACATTGTCTTCATCTTCATAGCAGATGTTTCCTGTCAACCTTTCTGATTAGCGCTTCTTCAAAACCGCAGACAATGATTTTGCAGTGAGCGAGCACTTCTGCAAGCCCACAATTACAAGCAAACATGATATCTCACGACCTTACGTGGCACTCTGTGTCACCTCTCCCCTACTAACGCTCACAGTCAAACAGAGGCCACTGTCAACCTTTTACTAAAACTATAGATGTAATATAAATTGAATAAACGTTTTAACCAACTGATACTACTTAAAACTCAATACAAGAATATGAACTTATAAATGATAATAAAAATGACCTGCTATAAGTGTTTTGTAAGCATGTATTGCAATTCCTTCTATGTTCTAGTTTCCCTCAGCATGTATCACCTGGACAGTCATGCCAGTGAAGCTTAAGACCCTTAATGAGCCGAACATCAACTCAAAATAAGCACAGATATGCAATGTGTATAAAATAGTTATAACTGCATCTGGAATACAAGGTTAATATGATAACAGTATGCATAAACATCTTAAGGCCATCTTAAAGCTATCTGTTACATTGTTAAAGCAATGATCATACTGCAGATTATATTGTGCTGGTAAAATACTTTTGTTCATCCCCACACTCTGATGATGATACAATAATGGATTGTCTGTGAAGAGTTAAATATTTCTTCCTTTTAGACTCCAATCAGTTATTTGCAGTGATTTAAGGTGGAGTGACAGGAAACAATAACTCTGTTGAAATGTCTGAAATCCGAAAATGTCAGAAGTACAAAGTAGAGATATTTCAGTTCAGCTGTAAGGAGTAAAAACAACCAGTAAAGATAGCTGAAAACTCTACGTATGTATTTGTACTCTGCTACGTCTCGCCTCTGATCAGAAATATAAAATATGTTTTTAACCAATCAGAATGTGAAAGATTCCAAATTCATGCACTGATCCTCCACTAGGTGGCGCTGTTGGCTCTCACCATGTTATTCCACTGCTTCAGCCCGACTGTGACCACAGGCACAGACACTTCCTTTCCTGTGACGATGGCATGCTTATGCAGGACAGCATCTCCACAGCTGCGCTTCCATACCCAGTGAGAGGCGGTGTGTAGTCTGGTGCTTTGTGGCCGCGCTGCAGCAGGCCAGCACTCTGCAGCGTTTATGAGCAAAGAATATCACGAGCATTGGTCAGCCAGCTCCCCCGGCTTGTGCTCAGCTGCACGCTCACTATGCTTCAAACCAGCAAACCCCAAGACCTTTGCACAGTACTACAGAGCTTTATGCACAGCATGGGTACCAGCAAGGCATCTGTGTGAGCTCAGAGAAGGGAAACTCCAGAAGAAATCAATCACACATGATAAATAAATAAATGATAAATGGTTGTGCAGCTGTGTAACTGGGACAACAAAGGTGGAGTGGAGCAGCAGAGTTGACCAGCAGCCAGTGCGTGCAGCACAAACAGTGTGTGGTCATCTTATTGTTCATGCTTGCACAGCTGCCAGATCATTTTGCTGCTTGTAGCTGTTGTAATCAGGGACGGTAGTGTAGAAAGAGTTGATGCAGCTTTCTTCACACACTGCAGAATTTGCTCGTTACAATTACACAGTAACATTAGACAATTACATGACTGTTATGTGAAGGTTTCTGCTTGATCCACTGTTTTACGAATCATAGCAGGACGTCTGTATTTTGGACAGTTCTATGTAATGAAATGTGTGACAGAAGCTGGGAACCACCGTCCTGTACGCGGTGCCTTTATTACTGGGCCTTCTTAGGGGTTTGGTGCTTCTGGTAAATTAGCCCACGTGGCATGGATAACTCTATCCAAGACCTCGTCCAGGTTTGTTCTCTGATATGAACAAATAAGAGGTGTTGCATGGGTGTGCATGCCTCCACTAGAACCAGTGCTGTTTCAATGAAACAACATCTTTGGTTCAGCTCTGTTCATCAGCACTTAGTTTGGCGCTTTGTCTCGTCCTCTCTTTGTGTAGCTGCTTCAAGCTTTGCGACCTTGCTTGACCTGCCAGCCGCATGGCTCAGTTAATCTGCGCATGTCCACTGACTCTCATAACAGTTACAAAATCCAAGAAAACAAGCTGAAGGCCAACGGTGCCAAGAGGACTGTTCCCCCACCCCTCGTCATCCTTATTCCTCCACCCTGCATCGTTCCCTTGTTCACTCTTTGTTTCCTGTATCTCTCTCATCTCCCTTTCCTCTGTAGCGTCTGGGCTAATCCCAGCTACGCCATCCTCTTCCCAAGAGCTTCCATCATCCTTCCCTGTGAGTTTATAAACTGAAGGTCAGAGAGGAGGCCAGCAAAGTTACGATATTCCCCTCTGGCTTCTCTTCTACCCACAATGTGAAGATACAGTTTTTATCTCAGAAATTATATTTTACTGAAAATCTAGCCATAGCAGCACTTTTTATTTTATTTTTAAAATATATATATATTTGCTGAAAGCCTCAGGCTAAATTGTTAAATTTCACATTAGTGCTTTGCTGAGTTATGACGTAGTGTATGAAAAAATAAAAATAGCCTTCTCATCATCTCAAAGATCTCTAAAGCCCACGATGATGGACCCCGCTCTGTCCCCGTGCAGACTCCCCAGCCTGTGATCTTTTTTTACGCCGTTGCATCTTTTGGTGACTGGCTCTTACTCACCAATGAAGGATTGTGATGATTTTTTAAATTTACTGACTCGGTGTATTTCACCTGGAATGAGTTCTCTAACGTTCTCTTCAGACTCGTGACACAGAGATTCGCCTTCACTAAAGGCACTGCAGCGGTCAGCTCTTCCACTCCAGTGCTGTGTGTACACATTCACAGGGATGGACAAATCTATAATTACTCATAGATTTGGATTATTTAACATGTAGCTGCCTGATGTTAAGTTACTCGTTTAACTGAACTTGTTAAAAATCCCATTTAATTACCGGAAAGTTGCAGTTTCATGAGTGTGAATCCATGAAATCCACCATATTGCCAAAAGTGTTCATTCATCTGCCTTCACACACAAATTATTCAATTATTCATCCATAGGGTTTATGATGATGTTAGTTCAGCCTTTACTGTTATAATTACCCATAATTCCGGTGTCCATGTACAGTGAGTATAAAGGGCTGTTCTTATTGTGTTTGTGGGAATTCTCGTTCTTCCAGAAGCACCTTTGTGAGGTTGGATGAGAAGGTCATTTATCCCAAAGGTGTTCTATGTGTCAAGCTCTTCCACACCAAACTCGCTCGTCCATGTTTTTATGGACCTTGCTTTGTGCACTGGTGTGTAGTCATGTTGCCACCATGTGACCTACCACTTTGTGGCTGAATTGCTGTCCTTCCCACTTTGTTATAATACCAGTAAAGGAGACTCTGGAATACGTAGAAGTGATTTCATGACTGGACTTCTTACTGAGGTGGGATCCTATCAGGGCCCACGCTGGGATTCACTAAGCTCCTGAGAGAGACCCATTGTTGCGCACAGTTGTGTAGAAGCAGTACACAGGGGTGGCTGTAGCTCAGGAGGTAGAGCAGGTCACCTACTGATCGGAAGGTTGGTGGTTCGAGCCCTGGCTCCTCCAGTCTGCGTGTCAAGTGTCCTTGGGCAAGATACTAACCCCAAGTTGCTGAATGTGTGTGAGTGTAGTTAGAAAGCACTGTGTACAGAGTGTGTTTGGGTGAATGTGACATGTTGTACAGAGCTCTTTGAGCACTCCAGGAGAAAAGTGCTATATAAGAATATGCCTAGGTGCTCGATGTTATACACCTATGGCCACGGTATCGACTTGAACACCTGAATTCAGTGATTGGGGTGAGTGAATACTTTTGGCAATGCAGGTTATACTGTTCTTCAAATCCACAATAATCAGAAGGCAGATCCCTCTGAAAAAGCAGGACTCAGAGGCTCTCGTGCTGATGTTTTTAATGTTTTTAAATCCAAGCACTTGATTGGGTTTCCTAAGAGCAGATTAACACATGAGTGCCCTTCACATACTCAATAATAAAGACACCCTGAAAGCTTAGTGTTTTCAGACATGAATCTGTGTACCTTCATCCATTTCCTCTTCCTCTATGATCCTTCCCTCTGTCAGTCGACTGTATTTCACATGTCTGTTCATTGTTATCTGTCTCTCTTGGCCTGCTGCTGAGCACAGCGAGGGAGGCACACTCTGTTTGGACAAAAGGTAAGAGCATGTAGTTTGTCCCCAGAGCCAGGGGGGTACAGACGTGACTGGCTGCTGGAAGAAGATGAGGAGAACAGTGAAGTGGAGTGGGTTGATGATGGTGAAGAAGAGGAGGAAGAAGAGGAGGAACAAGCTCACAGTCACACTCTAAAGGTGGTTGTTAATGAGCCACATGAGAGGGGAAGTTTGGTAACAAACCCAACCAGGCTTAAGCACTCCAGGACGTCCTTCTTTCTCTCTGGTCTGCTGGTGATGGCCCTGACTATGCTGTGGTTAGCCTTTATTTAAAAGCTCCTCAGCATTCATCCTGCACGGTCCCTCGATTATCTAAAGACTGCTTGATTCGAGGGATGTTTACTTTCTGCTCTATCCTCAATATTCCCCAAAGAGACCCAAATAAACTACAATTGAAGGACTGATAAAGAAAAGCTAGTCTGTGTAGCATTTGGTGAACATCGTGGACACGAGGCACTTTATGCTCGCTCGGCCTTTTCAGGGTCTTTCTTAGAAGGATGGTGGTGGACTGTTTCCAGACAGACATGACTAATGCATGTGTAATTTCTTAAATGATGCTCTTTCTATAAAACCTGCATGTTTCAGGCAAAAGGTTAATGTCCTGACCCATTAATCTTTAAATCAGACGTGGATAATGATACTGAGATGAGCCTGTGTGAAACTGACCTTTTTGCTGTGGATGTTGGAGTGAGCTCTAATTTGGAGGCTGTGGCTTTACCTCGCATTCTTTGTGTCGAAGTGTGTGTGTGTGTGTGTGTGTGTGTGTGTGTGTGTGTGTGTGTGTGTGTGTGTCTGTGGTGTGTGTGTCTGTGTGTGTGTCTGTGGTCTGTGTGTGTGTGTGTCTGTGTGTGTGTGTGTGTGTGTGGGTGTTGTGTCTGTGTGTGTGTCTTGTGTGTGTGTGTGTGTGTCTGTGTGTCTGTGTGTGTGTGTGTCTGTGTGTGTGTGTGTGTGGTGTGTGTGTGTCTGTGTGGTGTGTGTGTGTGTGTGTGGTGTGTGTGTGTCTGTGTGTGTGTCTGTGTGGTGTGTCTGTGTGTGTGTCTGTGTGGGTGTGTGTGTTTGGTGTGTGTGTCTGTCTGTGTGTGTGTGTCTGTGTCTGTGTGTTGTCTGTGTGTGTGTGTGTGTGTGTGTGTCTGTGTGTGTGTCTGTGTGTGTGTCTGTGTGTGTGTGTGTGTGTGTGTGTCTGTGTGTGTGTGTGTCTGTCTGTGTGTGTCTGTGTGTGTGGTCTGTGTCTGTGGGTGTGTGTGTGTGTGTGTGTGTGTGTGTGTGTGTGTGTGTCTGTGTGTGTGTCTGTCTGTGTGTGTGTGTGTGTGTGTGTGTGTGTGTGTGTGTGTGTGTCTGGTGTGGTGTGTGTGTGTGTGTGTGTGTGTCTGTGTGTGTGTGTCTGTGTGGTGTGTGTGTGTGTCGTGTGTGTGTCTGTGTGGTGTGTGTGTGTGTGTGTCTGTGTGTGTGAGTGTGTGTGTGTGTGTCTGTGTCTGTGTGTGTGTGTGTGCGTGTGTGTGCGTGTCGTGTGTGTGTCTGCGTGTGTGTCTGGGTGTGTGTGTGTCTGTGTGTGGGTGTGTGTGTGTCTGTGTGTGTGTGTGTGTGTGGTGGTGTCTGTGTGTGTGGGTCCTGGTGTCTGTGTCTGTGTGTGTGGCTGTGGTGTGTGTGTGTGTGTGTGCGTGTGTGTGCGTGTGTGTCTGTGTGGTGTGTCGGTGTGTGTGTGTCTGTGTGTGTGTCTGTGTGTCTGTGTGTCTGTGTGTGTGTGGCTGTGTGTGTCTGTGTGTGTGTCTGTGTGTGTCTGTGTGTGTGTCTGTGTGTGTGTGTGTGTGTCTGCGTGTGTCTGTGTGTGTGTCTGCGTGTGTGTCTGTGTGTGTGTGTGTGTCTGTGTGTGTGTGTGTGTGTGTGTGTGTGTGTGTGTGTCTGTGTGTGCGTGTGTGTGTGTGTGTGCGTGTGTGTGTGTGTCTGTGTGTCTGTGTGTGTGTGTGTGTGTGTGTGTGTGTGTGTGTGTGTGTCTGCGTGTGTCTGCGTGTGTGTCTGTGTGTGTGTGTGTGTCTGTGTGTCTGTGTGTGTGTGTGCGTGTGTGGTGTGTGTGTGTGTGTGTGTGCTGGCGTGTGTGTCTGTGTGTGTGTGTGTCTGTGTGTGTGTCTGCGTGTGTGTCTGTGTGTGTGTGTGTGCGTGTGTGTGTGTGTGCGTGTGTGTGTGTGTCTGCGTGTGTCTGTGTGTGTGTCTGTGTGTGTGTGTGTGTGTGTGTGTCTGCGTGTGTCTGTGTGTGTGTCTGCGTGTGTGTCTGTGTGTGTGTGTGTGTCTGTGTGTCTGTGTGTGTGTGTGTGTGTGTGTGTGTGTGTGTGTGTGTGTGTGTGTGTGTGTGTGTGTGTGTGTCTGCGTGTGTCTGTGTGTGTGTCTGCGTGTGTGTCTGTGTGTGTGTGTGTCTGTGTGTGTGTGTGTGTGTGTGTGTGTGTCTGTGTGTGTGTGTGGTGTGTGTGGGCTGTGTGCTGTGTGTGTGTGTGCGTGTGTGTGTGTGTGTGTGTGTGCGTGTGTGTGTGTGTGTGTGGTCGGGCGTGTGTCGGTGTGTGTCTGCGTGTGTGTCTGTGTGTGGTGTGTGTCTGTGGTGTGTGGTGTGCGTGTGTGTGTGTTGGTGTGCGTGTGTGTGTGTGTGGGTGTGTCTGCGTGTGTCTGTGTGTGTGTCGCGTGTGTGTCTGGTGTGTGTGTGTGTCGTGTGTGTGTGGTGGTGTGTGTGTGCGTGTGTGTGTGTGTGTGGTGTGCGTGTGTGTGTGTGTGTGTGTGTGTATTAGGGTGGATGATCTTGATGCAGCTTTGAATGCTGAGGTGATCAGTGCTCTTCAGTTTGCTCCTTAATGGTTTCCGTTTGCTTGTTGTGTGCTGTTACTGGTTCTCCTAAAGTTTTTATTTAATGATTTCGTTTTATACCGAGTGTCATACGTGTGCTGGAAACATGTCAGACTGATAGAATCGAGGCCTATTTGAGTGACTGGCATTAATATCTTGCAAAATCCAAATAATGTAGAGGTATTATAAGTAACTGAGTGTGTACATTTGTTTTCCTGTGCCTGGTGCTGTAACTAGTCGGGTCTTTGAGTTAGACAGCACAGATGAAGACTGACTGATGCCTCTTTACCTTTCAGGGTTTGTTTGAATCCCTTTAAAGACACAACTGTGTGCTCACAGCCCACGACACTTGCTAATCTGCTGTAGTAAAAAGCACTGACGACGTTGGAGATAGTGCCTGTTCAAATGGTGAGGTGACTTACACTACCGCTCAACAGTTTTAGAACACCTCAATTTTTCACCCCAAATGTCTCGTTGCACTCGGAAATGAAAGCATGGTACAAAAAAGCAGTTGGAGTTAAATCAGAAATCATGGAATCAGTTTATAGACCAAAGTGTGTTCTACCCTTTGACTCATCAGAGTCGCCTCCTTTGCAGATATAACAGCTGAACACAGCCGTGGCTTCTGGCTACAGCAGAAATCTAATCTTCTCCCATATCTGTAGCAGAAGTTCCCATAAACGTGGACCTTGTAGCTGCTTTGCTTTCACTCTTCTGTCCAGTTCATCCCAAACCAGCTCGATGGGGTTTAAGTCTGGAGACTGTGCTGGACACTCCATGTTTTCAAGCTCACCATCTTGTTCTTTGTTCCTGAGGTAGTTCTGGCACAACTATCACACTTCCTCCTCCATGTTTGACAGTTGATGCCACACACTGTGGACCCGTCCTTTCACCTACTCCACGGCGTACACAGATCCTGGGTGATGAACCCAAGATTTCACATTTTGATTCATTAGTCCATAAAAGCTTCTTCCAGTCTTCAGTAGCCCAACGGTGGTGTTTCATGGCCCAGACAAGCCTCTTGTCTTATTCTGACGTCTGGCTTTCTTGCTGCAGCTCGTCCTGTCAAACCTGCACCTCGAAGTCTTCACAGTAGAAACTGAGACTTGCTCACTGCGGCCACCATTAAGCTGCTTGAAGCTGTTGTCCTGTGAGCCGCCATCACACAGCTGTTAACTTGTCCTCTGATTCAGTCGTGTCTTTGGGACCAGACCTCTTCCTGTTTCTGAGCCTTTGATGGTGAAGGAAACTGTGCTCACTGACACTGTGACTTTCTTCACGGTCTCTCTGTAGCACAGACCTACATTTATAAGTGTTATGATGGTCTGTCTCTCTTCTATCGTTAATCGGCTTTTTCTCACCATTTCTGTAGCATCACTCTACTTTCTGCAGTGCAGTACTGTTCAGCTGATGCTCACGAGGGTATGGCACCACAGTGTGCTCCAACACTGCCTCTATCCAGACAGAGGGGGCTGTAAGTAATCCAGAAACGTTGGAACAGCTGTAGGAGTCAGCAGCACCATCTTTCAAGGCTTGATCAACCTCCACTGCTGCAGAACAGCTTTAAACTGTTAACCCATGTTGTTCCCTGACAAAGGCCTTTTTGTATAATTATAAATGTACATTATTACAGTTTTGGGTAACCTTACCTTTTTTTAACCTCTGACAGGAACGAACGGCTTGAATTGCAATAAATAACTGCAAACATTGGGGTGTTATAAAGCTTATGAACAATCGTGTACATGTAAATCACTTTGAGTGATCAGTACGATTATCTTCATCGTTGTTGTTATCAGATAATTACAGGAAAGTCGTTTAAAGGTTCTTTACAGGTACCAAATTTGGCAAATAGTCTTTGCGATTGCTTTTTTGATAAAGAATATAATTAGAAAATATGTTTCTCATATTACATTTAAAAATATATTTTTTCCAAATAATTCGTTTGTCAACTAAGTTTGTCTTTTTCTCTTAGTGTCAAATCTTGGAGGAGTTGACTTCAATCCTGTTTGTCTGTTTTTAAAATCTAAATCATGCAAATCAACAGAAAGACCTCTGAAACATGTCCAGTAGTTGAAATTCGGCAATAAACCGAGTTGTTGTTTCTTCAGATGAAAATGTGCCCAGTTTGGAAATTTGGCCAATTCAACTGGTTATCAGGCTGTTTTAAAACGAATGTCGTAAGAACACAAGGTGTCCGTACCAAACACGGACAACAAAGCCTGAACTCTCTTATTCTGGCTTTGTTGTCTGTAAGGAGGAGCCGCCCTGTTGCTTTGACTATAATATGTGACTGTGTATGCTGAGCAAATATACACAACCATTGGTAGGTGTGCGCACGCTCACATTATCTTGGATTTTAAGTGCAAATAAATGTAACTTTCCTCATTGGAAGCAGTGAAGGAGGTTTTCCACGAAAAAGAAACTGGTCATCTGCCACTGGTGTTTTTCCTGTGGGTGTGCTGTTCCCACCACTGTGTTTCTGTTTGTCAGAATTGTTTCTTTAGCTGGTCTTAATTTTCTCACTATTATTCTGATTTCAGCCGACGCGACTGGTTTCCCTTGCACTGAGAGCTCCTCTGAGAGCATGCACCTGCAGCTCTTTAACGTTTCTCTTTCTAATGTAAAAATCGACACGCTGACAAACTGTTTCGTTGTTCTTGTAACAGTGACAATAAAGATCTATTCTATAGAGTGTAAATGCCACACTTTGAATCGTCTTCAGACTCTATACTTGTGTCATGGTGAACACACAGGCTATACAGCTCTTTTCTAATCTAACTGAGAACAGACAAATGTACCTATCCTCGCAGACACAACACTTCTATGTCTTAAGCACGCCGTTAAAATAAAAAAGAATGCAATGATTTCTGAAATCATTATTTAATTCAACAATAGATCAAATGTTTAAAGAAAGAAGAACCAGCTCATCCTGAATTAAAGACGAGTTGTTAGACTTTTGTTAGAGGACTATTGTATACAGAATTCTGGATTTTCAATTATTCTGAATCTTCAGTTTCATATTTTTAATTTTTAATGTTTTTCCAAATATCTTGAATTGGTAAGAATTCTAGACTCAACCTGTTGTAATAGATGCTTTACCTGGTTTCACACTGTTTTCTTAGTTACTATGTTGGTCTAAACCTTGTATTTCAGCACTGATGGATCCATTCCAGATGTGCAAGTTGCCAAATTCATAGTCAGTAATGTATCGCCATACATCAGCGGAAACCAGCTGAATGATGCCTCTCCTCTTTAGTCCAGGTGAAGTGACGTCCATGTTTGCCAAAAAGAAAACAAATCAGATGTTTCTGACCTCAGAACAGATTTCCACTTTGCCTCAGTCCATGTGACATTTGGCCCAGATTCAGGATGATGTTCACATATAAAGTGACACTGCAGGTGTGGACGGCACCGTGAGCCGTTCCCGAGTCTTTGCACTGATTTCCATGACAGAGTCAAGCCTGTTGTTAATGCAGTGCTGACTTAGGCAGAAAGCTCTCGCTTATCCAACATGGATTTCCAGGCTTGTGCATTGTGCACACGGATTTCTCTAGAACCTGTTGATGCTATTATGAGAAATTTGCAGCTTTCACAGTTGTTTATTTGACAAACAATTGTTTTGCAGCTTGTAAATGCAGTTTTTTGCAGACTGGTGCCCCCTGCCTGTCTTTACTTCTGGGAAACTGCCTGCCTGCCTTTTTATACTCAGTCATGTGACTGGTAACAAACAGGCTGTTTATCTGCCTCATGTTCCCTCAGGTGCTTCTTAAACAATGATTTGTGGGGATTTTCAGGCACTCATGATAATGAAAGTACAGCGTCACAGACTAAGCTCAAACTGATTTCATGTCAATGTGGACACAGCTATCTGTTAACAGAGAACATTTTCTCTGTGTAAACATTTGGTGTGATTTCTGTGTTCTGTGAATAAAACGTGTTCATGAGATTTGCTAATCATTGCATTCTGCTTTTATATTTTACTCGATGTTTTTAGAATTGGCATTATTAATCTCGTGTCACACTTATGTAGATGGCAATTGACAAGAATTTAGCGATTCTGATTCCATCACTTATCAATTTGATTTCTTATTCGCTCTCACGAGGTTCTCATCGTCTCCGCGTTGAGTCAGCACCATCACTGAGCAGCGTATGAAAGAAATTACAGTCATGCACGTTAACTACATGCTGTGTGCTCCTCTGTGTTGTGATCCGTGTAGGTTCATTACTCAAAAAAGTCATCATGACACAGAACAAGTAATGCAAAATGTTACTTAATTGCTCCCAGGAGAAAGTAATCATTGTCCTGCTTGTTGCATTACTTTTGTGTTTCTCTGTAAAATGACCTGAAACACATTCTCTCATAATTGATGATTTAACAGGGTCTGGCTGCTGGTCTGGGGTCAGCATCACTCGGCTTAAACATGATTCTGGGTTTTGGCTACCTTAGCATTAGCATGCTGTGCAGAGCACCATAATGGAGGTGTCCTGTATACGGATCATAGGCTCTGATATGGAATGTGTGAAACTATCAATACAAGCAACCGAAGCTGTTTTCCTCTGCCGTACGGTGCTGAGGAAAAACTGAAGGAGCTCAAACATCTGGAGCGAGCTTAAAGAAAAACTTCTCAAAGCTCAAAGGAGCTAGTTGATGTGGTTTTGGCAGCTCATGAAGCCCCATAGATCATTGTTGGTGGTTTTCTGGGAATGCCTAACAGAGGGGAATGTGACGCAGACCTAGAACATGCCGGGGTGATCTTCAGAGTCCTCCATGAAAAGCTAGAGGATGTGGCTGAGGTCTGTATGGCTGTGAAACTATCAGCGTTTGTTTTGGTTCCCTTTCAGCCGGTGGAACATTTGAAGGAATACTAATGAAACTGGGGAGAACGTTGATCTTTAAAGCAGACAATCACCAGCATTTTTATAGTCATAAACCTACTGAGGAGGGAACCAACTAAAGACAGACAAATGGTTGTAGTGGACGCTTGCAAGGAATAACAGAACTGCATTAATATATTGAAATGCAGTGTCTCATCATTTCCACAAACACTGGGCGTTTCCAGCTGCAGGTCTTCACTCCTACATTTTTGCAGTTTAGGAAACACCCGTCTGCTCTGTTATTGATGTGTGTTTCAAGAATAAGTTGTGCACGGTGTTTGAAGGCAGAGCACTGCAGACATTGTGGTTTGATTTTTATTTTCTACCAAATGAATTGTTTTGTGCAAACATTTGGATGCCATTTGGAATACTTCGTCCTTTGTAGTTGCACACTTCATTATTTGCCTGCAGCTGCTAATTATTTTTTTAAGCTGGTTTTTGTGCAATGGGCAGAGACAATTCTGCAACATGAAATATATTATGGCCTAATACATGGTTAACATGCACATTTGAGGACCTGAAGGCTGACTGTGATTGGATCAGAGTCATGACAGAACTGGGTGACGGCATGAGAAAGGAGACATAGTTAATTATAGACCGTTGCCCAAAACACAGGAACATGATGAGTGAACTGTGCAGCTCAACAGTGACAAATTATAATGACACAAACTATATTTTCAAGTTATACTTACTTTACTTTTAGTGTCTAAAACATTTTAGTGTTATACAATTAAAAGTTTCATTACATACATACAGCAAGTTGTGGAATCATGCAGAAAGATCATATTTCTATTATAACAGATTATTTGTCTAGCATTAAGGTGCGCTCAGCGCCACACTTTGTCACACTCATACCCACGCACATTTATCTCGAATAAAAAAGGCTTTGGTAGATTCAGTTAAAATCATTAGAGTTCCCTGTTAGACATGTTGTAAGTCAGATATAGATTTTAAACATGCTGGTTTTCATGAATGCATTTCCCAGTACAACAGTTACATTACCAGTCTCCTCAGTGAAGTGGGATTTAAGGATCAATTCATAGTTTAGTAAGAAATCCAGCAGGATATTTTCTGTGTGTGTAAATGTGTGTCTGGGACAAACAGGGTTTGGATTTCTTTCCCTTGCGTTGTGCAGCAGCTACAGTGCCACACTGTTGTCTTTGTAAAACCCTGAGAGTTTATTGCTGTTTATCTGCTTTCTGCAGTCTCCTGTGCTAAAGACCCAGACAATCACCATCTCAGATGTTACCAATTCTGTAAGAGGAACTGCAGCCTACAAGGACATACCCTTAGTTCACACTGAAACCAAGACCATCACATACGAGTCAGCTCAGGTGAGGTGAATTTGAGACATTTCCCCCTTACAAAAACATGCATTTTACGAATTATTTTCTCACATTAAACACAAAGTATAGCCTTTTTTTTTTAACTTTGTATGCAATGCTACTACACACTGTCTGGTTTTCATAAGCCTGGCCGAAAGTTTTGGCCCTAGTATTAAGGAGTGGTCAACATAATGGCCTTAATACAAGAATTAAATAAGGTGTTTGGAAGCAGACTGGTGGGCTGACGTTCTGGCCTGGAATCAAAGGCCCACCACAGTCACAGTTATTAGCCTGGTACAAGCAGAAAAAGGTGGTCACGCAGAAGAACAAGCAGTCTTCCTGGGAAAGGCTTTTCACCCACCTTCATAGGCCTTGGGTCAATACGGAGTGTTTCCACAGCAGATTCTGGGAATACAACACTCGAGCTCTTCCTCTCCACGCCTGGATGGTCACCTCCTAATTACAGAGTAGGCTTTCCCCCCTCCTGTTATCCACAGGTCCAGCAAACCAGCAGTTTCCAATCCAGTCTATTATCACAACAAATCCACGTAAATCTATTTAAAACGAATCCTCTGTCTGGTAAAATGTAATTATTTTAACAGCAAAACCATCCAGGCCAGGTGAAAACTACTTTCTTTTAAAATATACTTTTCCCTCACTGGAGTCTCCAAGACCCCTTTACTAGTCCTGTACGCGACTCCAAATAGCTGGGCTAGAGTGGAATCTCCACTCCCACATGGTGTGGCCTATATCTCACACAAAAACACAAAAGCATGCAATAACTGAAATGCAAAATAATGCCAACTCTACGTTTAGTGGCAGATTTGATTCTACAGCACTAGCATGACCTGCTAATTTGTCAATATTAATAATTAGGTGGGTCATCTGTTAAACACAGGGCTGGGATTCAAAACAGCTGATCAGATCAAACCTGCATAGCAGTGAAACTGTAAGGTTCAGTCCTTGATACTGTTACCAAACCACATTTTCTAGCTTATGTTGACGCTGTATAATATATTCTTAATTCGGTTTTGTTTTTATGTCAGCTCTCGATCGTGTCCTGTGATTGGTCCAGTTTCCAGGAATGGATTTGCAGTATTCAGCACCCCCCCTCATTACAGCCTGAGCGTCTGTTATTTATTTTCCCGCTGTTGTGACTGTTGTGAACACTTGTCTGGTTTCCCTCTCAGACACTGTTATTTAACTTTCTTCAGACTGACTCTGGCGCAGCACGCTTCTCTCCTGGAATATAATTATCAATTTCTCTGCTTCACCTAGAGAGCTGAGGGACATCTAACCGAATATTAGTGGGGGTGTCTGTGTGTATCTGAGCCTGTGTTGATTACAGAAAATCCAACATAAATTACTTTAACATAAATGTTTAAAATTGAGGGGGCTTAAAGCGATTTCTACTATAGTACTATAGATACTCTGTCCTCCAATATACAAACTAACATGACTTTACATTTCCCTGGAAATACTTTGTATTCAATGACTGAAGTCTAGAACCCAAGAACCTCATCAGACGCTGCATTTCCTCCTTGAGATGCTCTGCCAGGCCAGAACTGAACCAGCCTCAGTTGCTGCTTCTTTGTGGATCTCACTGCCTGCAGTTTTGTCTTTTTTAGGTTGAGCTCATGTGACTGAGTTAGCCATGGATCAACATCCCATGTCTTTGCTTGTAGTATGCTTCGGGTGATTAATCATTTGTACTGTTAAGTGCTGTTTGTTCAGTTTTGCAAGAAGTTGGTGATACGTCAGAGTTTTCATACCACTCACTGTTACATTGTTGCTTATATTGTTGGGATGGCCCATCTTGCTTTGGTGGTTCAGTTTCAAATGCTTTACCAGTTTGCATTTCTTAAAGCCACATTGCTACTGTAAACACTGGAGGCTTTAGCAGAGCGTTCTTGGTTTTCACCTGGATGTGCACTGTGGACACTGGAACGACACAAATCTAATCAATGCCATTTTCAGCTGGTAGATGTCCAAGTCCCACAGAAAAGAGCAACGATTTGTAGCTTCAAGTTAATAATAACCTTTATTAGAATAGCAAAAGTACACATTTCACTTTTAACTGTTATTATATATTAACAACGCAAAGTCTGTAAAACCTTTATGGGTCTGCACACTTTTATCCCTTTTCTGACATAATGAAGTTCATGTGCTGTGTTTAAATGTGTGAGTAATTTCTTGTTTGGTACTTAAAGTTATCTCTCCCACAGCCGGTGGACAGTGTGGCAGAGAGGGAGTCGGGAGTGCTGCTGAGTGCCCAGACGATTACTTCTGAGACCATCAGCACCACCACCACCACCCAGATCACCAAGGTCTGGCACACTTCACTAACAGCTTCTCAGGCAGTAGAGATCAGTACACTATCACTATGTTGTGATAAATGTCTGCTATTAGTCACTTAAACTACAGATGGCACGATACCACTTTTTTATGTCTGATAACGATAAATTTGGATATCTGCCGATACCGATATGAATCCGATAGTGTTTTTTTAATCAATAAAACAGTTTTTTATAAATATCTTGCTGCATTTTGTATAAATTCATACTCAAGTTAAAAAAAATAAAGCTATTCTGTTATACCTGTGTGTAAAAAATACACTGCACCCAAAATATTTCATAGTTCAGCAAAACTGATCAATCTAATAAAATTAAACCTGCTCCATCCTCCCTATTCTGGTATTTTAAAGAGTACTTAGCATAAATATTAAACAACCTAACTAATAGGGCTGCAAACTCCCAGCAAATAAATAAATAAATAAATAGGGAACCACCCCCCGCCCTCATGATGCTTAATCGACATAATCAACTTTAATTTGATGCAGTGTGGAAAAAAATGCACAGAAATCAATTATTTTTCAAGAATAATTAAACAGATTCAACATCTTTCTTCAACAGAACTGCAGACTGCACAGATGGTTCCCAAAGGAAAAAGTACTATAGCTTACTGGGGTATATTAGACTTAACAGTTACTATATACAGTAATGGACTTCTATACATTTTACATCAGATTAAAACTTTGGGTGTCAGATTCAGATAATTATTTATTAAAAGCTCGACATTTTAAATGAGAATAAGAAAGAAAAGTATGTCTCTGTGCCCCCCTTTCCCTGTTCATGCCCTATCGGCCCCCCTGGTTAAACTTTGCTAGATCCGCCCCTGCACAGTTACAGCCGTCAGCTGCGTAGAAAAAGATCCTGGTGTAGAAAGTAATCTTAAATAAATTCTAACAACAGTTTAAGCTTAAACGTGCTGCTGTTGTTCAGCCGCTGGTTTCCTCTTTCTGGCGCAAAGTGGGCCAAAAACAAAGAAGAGAGACGATCAGCTGATCATTGATCAGTTTCATAATTGAAGTAGCATGCTGTATGTATGCTTTACAAACATTCAGAGATGAACTTACACGCTTGCTTTACTTCTCTCTGGGATCACTTCCTCAGAGATGAAATGCCGGTTTGGTAGCGAGGCTACAAATGCTCAACCAGAGCGCCGAGAGGTCTCGCACGCCACAGCCGCTCTATCACGTGAGCACACTGCTCCGACGTGCTGAGGTTATGAGCCGAGTTACGCCGTGTCACAGGTTTTGTGAGGTGCTTTTTTGATATTTAATGGATCGGATTACATCTTTTATTTCTCTCTGATATCCGATCCAGTAATTTAGGTCAGTATCAGACCGATACGATACGTAATATCGGATCGGTCCACCTCTAACTTAATCCAGCTGTCTTGAAACACAGGCTGTGTTTGAGTGACAGACATTTTCAGTGTGGGTGTACTTTATTAAATCAGATGTGACTGTTTGCATCCTCGTCTCTCCCAACAACAACACTCTCAGATGATACCATGTTTTTTACATAGTTATCTTTTAGGATTTTCATGTAACAGAGCACAACTCAAACTCATGAATGCTACTGATCTAATATAGGCAACAAAATGACTTTGTTACAGTCAGATCATCAGTTTGCAGTGTTTCAGGGTAAAGATAACTGGCACATAACTTCAGATGATTCAGTCAGGTACATTTTGTGATCAGCTGTTGGAACAGTCACTACATAACTCTGTGCTCCTCCCGGCCATCAGACTTCTGCTCCGAGCCTCTGAGATCTCACACAGTCTCCATCAGAAACAGTTAGTTCAATTCTTATGTGAAAGACATACTCTCCTACATCTGCTTCATTCAGCTGACATACTGATATGTTTGATATACTGTTTCCATATACAAAAAACTTTCACAAGCATACTCTTATACTGTTACCTGCTAATGTTGAAATGAACTGCCTGTGACTGTATCTGTAGAAGTTTCCACTCAGTAAGTGGCGTCTTCTGGCCTCACGCTGGTGAATGTGGTGTGAGGTCATTTGGTCCTGGATTTAAGAGGAGTCACTGTCACTGTCATTTCACTCAGGATTTTCCAGCGAACGCCAATTCTGTTCAGAGGAGAAATAAAGACAGAGGGAGGATTTAGATTTTTAAAGCTTGTGTCACATCTCTGTTACAGACGGTGAAAGGAGGGATCTCTGAGACTCGCATTGAAAAGAGAATTGTCATCACTGGGGACACAGAAATAGATCATGACAAGGTAAATTCAAATTCATTATGGAGCATTTCTCACTGCTTCGTTGTTCACACTAAATCATGTTTTCCTTAAAGGTCTGTGTGTTAGCTCATACGCTGATTTACAGGAAATGTACCACATAAGTGACCCTGGGATTATGTGCAGGCCTAGCTTGCCCCACAGAGCAGTATGTCCAGTAAATATATGCTACATGAAAGTCATGTTCGTCACAACAGTGCGTGTCGTGCAGGTCATTTAGGAGTGTGGTGTTTACTCTGTAGGCTTTGGCCCAGGCCATTAAAGAGGCAAAGGAGCAGCACCCAGATATGTCTGTCACCAAAGTGGTCGTGCATCAGGAGACGGAGATCACCCCAGAGTAAGACGGGACTGATCCTGTGGAAGGCAAGTGATACATCTGGATTTCATCTGTCCCCCACCAAGTATCCACTGGTCAGACTGAAAATCACTTGTGAAGATCATATTGAGTATAATTATAATTGTGACGAGGATAAAAGAAGATGTTGAAAAAGTTTAAACTTAACCAAGAATTCAGACTTAAACTCAAACCTCCTAACCACTAACCAGCATAAATAATTAAGAAACGGCAGTCACTGTTTACAATAACAGCCACCAAAAGAAACTTATTTACAGTAAAAGCTACGATGGAGACGAACTACATCACCAAACTGTGTTTTAAACACAAGAGGACCGTGATAAGTAATGATAGAAACCGACTGAACCGAGTCATGGAAACATGGAGATGTTTATGAAGGACACAGATCAGTAATTAAATGAAAACCTGCAGAAGTATCTCCGGTGTTTGCATGAAAGTGAAACATGGTACTTCCACAGTGTAAGGTGTTAGGGCCCATGTGGCTTTAATTGTTGCCTTGGATATGTGATGTTAAAGGGTCCAGGCTGGGAATCTGATGCTGTTGAGCTGGTTGGCAGGCTGGTATGTAAACGGCCCAGCCTACCTCCCAGTTTGTCTGAACATGTGATCAGGGCTGGGTGGGCTGGGAGGGCTGCAGATTGTTGAAGCCCTCAGTGCTGTCTCACAGGAAGATCAGGAAGGCACGATGCCAACTAAAGCTACCAAAGTGGTAAAAGGAACAATAATCATAGTTTTGTAAAACACTTTGTTTCAAGTTCCAGAGAATAAAAAACCAACAGAGACAGATTTTCAGTAGCATTACTGGAGTGAAGCTCCGCAGACAGAGCTAATGTAAAGAAACAGAGGCTGGGTGAATCTATGGTAACAGCTTCCACAAAGAGCTGCGTCATGTACGAGCACATTAAACACTTTCAGCCAGTGTGTTTGCTGCCAATGTGGAGTCAATGAATGGCCTCAATCACATGATCCTTGCTCAGTATCCCAGTAATGTGTGTGTATATATGACACTATATGAACTGTAAATGTTTGATGGTCAGTTTCACCACTTTTTGATGAATTGTACAATAAAAACACATTATTATTCTTTTTCCATAAAAAAATGTTTTATTATAATGGCCAATAAAAATGAATTATAAAGTATTTTAAATAAACTATTAAAAATAAATGAATCTAAAGTTCAGCAGACGACAGAAATAACAATCAAATAAAATTTTGATTGTTTACATGTATGGTTAAAAAAAGCTCTTTAAGACTAATGTCGTGTTATACAATTCAAATTACATTACGTATATATTAAAATTCTCATTTTCGATGTAATATTTCTTGCTTCATTTTCTTTTTTGGTGTTGGGGCCTTTTCCTTTGTGCTCAGATAGCTGACTGTCTTGTGATCAAAAATGCAGATATTTTCATGGTAAACGCCACTAAATATTCTTTTATTCTTTCTTTACTTTCTGTCATCTTTCCTCAATCAAACTTCGGCCCTCTCAGCTACCCCCCACTCCACCCCATTCCTCCTCGTATCTCCATCACACCATTTTACCTCAGCGCACCCAGCAACCATCAACGGGAACCACCAGACCTCATCAGAGCGAACTAGCTTCAACAATGACAAATGAACTTGACTCCACGAGTGTGAAGTTTGGCCTGAAGGAGACAGAGTCACCAGAAAATTCCCAAGAACCCTGCCAGTATTCCCCACAATCCCCCTCTTGTTCCATTTACTGCCAAAAGAGCAGCTGCTGGAGTTATGGATGAAAAATCATCTTTTTTTAAATATGAAAAAGAAATTAAAGAATAGCATTTGTGGATTTCTTCCTCTCCAATTTGTGTGGAGATTTTAAGAAAAAATCAAGGGCATTTGGTCTTTTACTCTTGATATATTGGTAATTTATTTTTCTACAGCTTTTCTTACCATCAGAATTGGTTACCAGTAACTTGAAAATCAAGTATTTTGTAACAATGTATCCGAGCAGCATTGACAAAGGGATTGTGGGTGATGTCACTTGGGATTGTACACTTTGGGACTCGCAGGATCCCTCTCAAATTTTAGTGCAAGTTTGGTGTCATTTCTTGTACAGTAAATATTTTATTTTCCCTCTCGACGTAAAAATAATATTTTTTCAATTTGTGTATAGGAAAAGATTGATTGTATCAAACTAACGTGCGGGAATTAATCCTTTCATCTGACAAAGTTCTGGCATTTGTTCAGTGACACCTTTTGATTGTTTAGTTGTGTTTTTGTGCTCGTGTTACCAAAACAGGGCTTCATCAGGACCACAGAGATCGTAGTGCACTGACATGACTTTTATTTATTTCCACCTTTGTGCGTTTTGTGCTTTAGATATGATTTTATATTGACAACGTTCCCCACATCGTTATAGTTTCTGCATTACTTTTCTAATTTTCCTCACAGTGGGCAGTGTGTACACTTAGCGCTGCTTTAAAGACATCTGTGAAATATTGAAGTCGGTAAAGAGAAGAGCAAAACTTCAGCGTCTGTATATTTAGACTTTATTATATAAAATCTATTGCATCACATTAAAATGATAGGAATGGTTGACATATCTGACACCTAATAATACGGTAAATTGGGATAATTTTCTGTTATATTTCAAAGAACAACACAATACAGATTATCAGCTTATTATAATGGAACAACAGAAAGGGGATGAATGTGGTGACATTACACCAGTAAGGGGAAAAACACAGAGAGAAGAAAGTCGGCATGTAATGAAGCAACAAAAAGAAACGAGATGAAAGAACAGAATCAGCAGTGATGATGAATTCTTCTCACACTGTCTAACTTCCATATGTCTGCAATAATATTTGAACAGCATGATTATGACATGTGTACTTCCTGGAGGACAAAGCCGACCACGCCTGTACACACCGCCCACTGGAAGCAGAAACACAGTCACACTGCCACTCAGACGTTTGGGGCCACTTTTTGAAAAAGAACATGATTTTTGTTTACCTCGAACATAAAATGACAACAAATGACAACGAACAATAAAGTGGGTATACTAACACAACTAGAAAAGGGGTTTTGTTGCAAACCTAGCCTTAGCCTTTATAACTGGGACCCCAGTTCACCCTGAACACGTCACGGTTCAACGACATAAATGTCCTTTCTACAGCTCTCATTCATTTGTATCATCCAGTGAGTTGTAGTTTACCTTAAAATGTCCGGCATCAAATTAATGAAATACAGTCAATATTTTTACAGTTTAAAGAACATTTCAGCGTGACTTTAGGCGTTTTAGCACCAGTGCACACTTTGCACTTTATCTTCAAACGCCGGACTTTTAGTTACAAGATGCCCTTTAAGATCCTCTCCAGTGTTTGTTGTTCTCACTGTATCATTATGATCACGGTACTCCTCCTCCTCTGTGTCAGCAGTCCACATCTTATTTTCTATGTATGTTTTCTTAGATGTAACCCTCACATGGTCATCACACAAAAACATGTAAAAAGCACCATGCACTAAATAAACACTGTTGTGGTCATTATTGACATTCTCATCGCCAGCGTCGTCCTTCCTGATGCTTTTGCATACATTTAAGGTCAGTTCACACTAAATATCAATATGTAATCGAAGCATTATTACCAAAGTAACTAATAAAATATGCACCATGTTCAAATACTCCTGAGGCTTTAGAGATAACGTAATCGTTTTGCTGATTCCACCATCCTGATTTTTTATCCCAATGTAAATATTTGAATTACCCTGTAGACAGTTAACCATGTAAAACTCTGTCATTTTAAATCTTTCTTGTTATTATTTCTATTAAGAGTAATTGATTATGCTTTGTTTATCAATTTGTAGCTTTATTTCTGCGCTGTGCTGAGCAAACAGCTTGTTCTGGCTCTGACATCCGTTCTGTAGAACTTACCTGATGCCACAGGTTCTTAGATGACTTTTTAAATGCAGCAATTAAATGTTTAGATATTAAATTCATTAAGAAAATGGATTAGTAAAATTATTTTATTGACATATTTATTTTCTAAAATTAAAAAAGGCCCCAGTTCTATTTATAGTGCTGTAGTAGATTTTTAGACTGTCATATTAATATGGAAAATCTGCTTGTGGGCTGTAAACATACTTTGAAATAGTGTAACTATTAATAATTATGCTGCACACAAAACATTTATGTAACTTTATTTGTAAAGCACTTTAAATCAGTCACAGGTGACACAAAGTGCTGAACATGAGAAAGAAATAGACAAATATATTGGATATCATGCTCTTCAATGAAACAGTTTAACTGAGCAGAAACTGTTTTCTCTAAATATCTTTCAAAGAAGTTGCAGCTTGCAGAGGAGCCCTGTTTTTTGTTTTTGACATCAGTTTAAGATCATGTTTTTTAATCAAAGGTTGCATATTTGCATGTTTAAAATTCGCAGGAACCACATTCAAAGACAGACCGATGTTGATAATGGAGAAAGTCAGCCGACCTATGATCTCTTCAAAACCTCTTTAAAAAAAAAATAGAGGCGCAGCGGCATCGTGGAGAAACCTGAGGGTTAAGCGAATCACATTCACTAAAACTGACAGTCACGGCTCAAGCTGTTTGAGAACAGCAGAAAAAGGGACAGAGACAGAGTCCCGATGCATGCTCAATCATCCAGGCAAGGAAATCCCAGAAAGTTTATATTCTCTTCATCTGGACGTTTTCAGTGGGAGAAACGTTTCATCATCATCAGGTGACGTCTTCAGTCTCAGCTGACTGCAGGTTTCCAACCTTACAAACAGGACATCTGCATAATGACTGAAACCAGCAGCACTGAAGGAACAATGGGCTGGATTTATACATCGGGGAAACCAAACAACCTCTGGGTAAGAGGATGGCACAACACAGAAGAGCCACCTCGTCAGGCCAGGACTCTGCAGTCTATTCACACCTACAGGCCAGTGGACTCTGTTTCAATGATGAGGATGTAACATCCTGGACAGGGAGGAACGCTGGTTTGAGGGCGGAGTCAAGGAGGCCATTTACGTGAAAAGGGAAAGACCATCTCTGAATGGAGGAGGGGCCTAAGGGTCCATCTGTCACCATCTTACAATGCTGTGATTGCAGCCATTCCCCAGCTCTCTGTGAATGATCACTGATCTGCTGCAGCCCGATGTCCCCAGCAGGTCCCTGAGGTCATCTGATCAGGGCTTACTTGCTATAAAAAAAGACTAAGATGAGCACTAAGGGTGACAGAGCTACGTTCTTGGACTCTCTCCCCCAAACCTGTAAAACTGTGGACTCAGTAGTTGTTTTTAAAAACAACTGAAAACTCACCTTTTTAAAACTGCTTTTGATTAATTTTTGCCTGTTTTATATTGTCTGTTATGCCTTTTATTATTTGTTATCTTATGTGCAGCACTTTGTGACTCTGTCTAGATAGGAGGTGCTATATAAATAAAATTGTATTTATTTATTTATTTATTTAATGGGACTCATGGCCATTGATCAGTGGTTGTTGATCAATGGTCACGACCTCACAGCCCATTGTTCCTTCAGTGGTTTCAGTCATTGTGCAAATGTCCTGTTTATAAGAAACCTGCAGTCAGCTGAGACTGAAGACGTCACCTGATGATGACGAAACGTTTCTCCCACTGAAAACATCCAGATGAACAGAATCAACCTTTTTGGGACCGAGACAGAAGGATCTGAAACGAGCTGAAATGAAAGCCCTTGTGGTGTTACCAACAAGTTTATTGTTATCAATGAAAAATGCAGAGATTTATTGCAAACGTCAGATGCAGCTCACAGACAGACTTTGAGACTTCAGGCACATTAGGACATTAGGAATACATGTGTAAATAGCACATGTGGGTTTATGACAGCTGGATGAAATAGTGAGGCAGTGATAATTGTTCTTTCCCAGATTTTAAGTGTCTCTAAGAGGGTCCTGGACCCCCTGATGATCCTCCACCTAATCACATGAACCAAGGTGTGAAAACAGGTGTAGGTCACAATCAGCCAAGGTGTTGGGTGAGCTCATTGTGAAACCCAGCCACACCCTATCATGTGACTTACTGAGGTCAGATGACGCAGGATGTGCGTGGACGTTAAGGCGTCTAGATTATAGATGGCAGACAGTTGGTGTTGTAAGCCCCGCCCTCCTTTCAAAGATGGCCGTTCACAGTGGACATGGATGTTTCTTTCACTCCGCTTTCAAACCATCTGTTTTCTCTCTACAAAATGTGAACACTGGCATCCTGAGAGAGTGACCTTTGACCTTTAGATGTGTTTATGAAGTGGCTGTTTGGTGTCTCCAGTGTAGAGGTCTGAGCGCTCCTCGCTGCACTGCACAGCTGTGTTGTTCAGTTTGTGTTTGTGATGAACCAGTTTGTGTCTGAGTCTGAAGTGCACTGGGATGTCGTGTTTGGAGAAGACTCTCCTGAGTTTCTCTGATAAACCTGCTACATCAGGGACGATGATGTTGTTCTGGTTTTCCTTCTGTTTCTCCCTAATTGGTGTCTGACCTTGTTTACTATCTGATTAAGTTAACCACATGTTTTAAGAGCTTTCTTTACATGTGTGCGTTCATTTTCTTTCCCTACTGCTTCAGAGGGAACGTTTTATGCTCGGTGTTGCAAGGTGTCGTCTTTCGAAACACAGGCCTTGTTCCTCTTTCTTCTACACAATCGCTCAGTTTGTTTTCTATCATTCATTGCATCCTTGTATGTCGACCTCTGTTCTGCATTGATACAGAGCCCCTATCAGCCCAGTGCCAGCTTGTGCAGTAAAGACTTCATTAAATGCCTCCTTTATGTGGAATCTACAGATACTCTAAGTACTGCAGGGTCTGCATTCACAGGGTTCAGTGTGAATCAGTTTGATGGAAATGAATCTGTCAAATACACACAGAACTGTTAGGTCTGTGCCCCTGAGTGATTCCTTTTTTTAAATGATTTTTTGTAATGATTAAAGTTTCAATTCATCAGCTTTGTTGCTGAAAGCTCCGAGCCAACTCCAGAGTTCATTAACTGTGTTCCAGGTCATTACACTGATAATATGAAAGTCTTAGTACTGCTAGATGTTCTGTCAGACGTATCAGGGAGGCAATGCAACCGAGAAAAACATTCAGAAGATAAAGGAGATGTAAGTAAGACACATTTCAGAAACAAAAACACATCATTGGTCCCCACTTCTTTAGTTGAATCTATGAAAGGGAACATGAACTGTAACACAGCTTCACAGTCGTATAGCAGTAACAGTAAAAAGTTGAATCCCAAAAACTTGATATAAATCATACAGGGAGTGCAGAATTATTAGGCAAGTTGTATTTTTGAGGAATAATTTTATTATTGAACAACAACCATGTTCTCAATGAACCCAAAAAACTCATTAATATCAAAGCTGAATGTTTTTGGAAGTAGTTTTTAGTTTGTTTTTAGTTTTAGCTATTTTAGGGGGATATCTGTGTGTGCATGTGACTATTACTGTGCATAATTATTAGGCAACTGCCCTTGCAGTACATGCAGAGGGTAGCACAGCAAGCAGAGCGCCCAGAAAAGGAAAATGTCATCTAAAGTGCCAAAATCCCTTTGCAAGAAGAGGCCGTTTAAAGTTCCATAACCCACACAAAACAGGTCATGGAAAAGTGCATGCAGCCGAACAAATAAAGATTTTGACTTAGAGCTATCTGTGAAGACCATGGCAGTCTCAGATGAGACTGTCTGAGTGTCCCCAGCAAAACATTTGGTCATACACATATTATAAAATATAATAAATAATTCATTTTAATTTCATTTTGTATGCTAAATAAGTAATTTCTCTGTTTTTTGGTAATAAAACCATGTTTGCTCTTTCTGACATTCCATGTCCTTTCCTAATCTTCCTGCTTTGCCTCCTTTGGCTCTCCTTCCCACTGGCTGTTGTTTTCCAGTGCTCTGATTAAAACTGACATGTTTCCTGGAGCTATGCTGTTTCGGGTTAGGTTAACGATTGGTGAGCAGTATATGTGCTGGTACTTATAAACAGTGTTTTTTATTCTAATGGAGGCCTAAAATGGTTTGGCCATGCTAGCTTTCCCATCCTACAGTTATCTCTCGTCTCTACCTAACAGCCTCTGCCAGCACAGGTAATATAGATTTTTATATATCTTTTTTTATTTATAAAATTATATATATTTATTTAACCCTCTGGGCTCTATCCTGGAAAATGTGTCGCCACGTCACTTTTCTTTTTTCAACCATTTTCATTCTGTTAATGCAAATGGAATGAAACTTCCTAAAGGTGTATATTTCTTCCAGATTTTTTAATTCAACATCAGCTCCTTAATAATATCAATAATATACACTACACACCAAATTGTTCCTCTTGGCTCTATCGTGGCCATTTTTGGCCAATTGAAACCCATTATAACCACCTTTTTTGATTCCTTGTTATTGACAGTACAAAATCATGCAATTCAGGTAAAGTTGCTTTAATTATAAACTGAACTCGTGAAAATTGTAGTTTTTAATGTTTTTTTTTTTTTTACCAAATTATATCATTTATCCATTTTTGGCCAAGCAAGCAATGTTATGTAATATTCCTAGTTTCTAGTAGCGGCCTTTGATGGCTCACCACACTCCAATAGACCAGAAGAATGACACAATTTTGACATAGGTTTGATCTTAAGGATCTAATAGTTTGTGTTTGTGAATGACATTGCAGCACAAACATGTATTTGCAAGATAGACTGGAATAAATTATGACGCATCAAATATTACATTTCTGTTGATGCAGGCTATTGAGCTTTGAGGTTCCCAGTCAAACTCAGCTTTGAAGCACATGTTAAAAGCACTTTTACTCTTGTATTTATCATAAAAAGATACCATACCCAAAATATTAACTCTAAAAAAGCCAAAAACCCGATCACAGGACATTTTGCAGAGTTCAAACCTGCAGCTGCAGCGCAAACAACAACAAACACTGTAAACGTGTCCTGGAGTTTATGCAGGTGCAGACAGAGCTACTGCTGTAAGTAAGCCTAACAGCTTCCAGATCATTTATTCTGGCAATATGGCAATAAAGTAATCACTGCTTCAAGCACTGCCTATATGACCAATGCATCCATCGGAGTATGATGTTAGTTAGAAAGCACTAACAAAATGTGCTTGTGAATGGGTGAATGCACAAGTTGTGTAAAGCGCTTTGAGTGCTCAGAAGAGTAGAAAAGCCCTATATAAGAACCAGTCCATTTACCATTTAAACCAGAGTGTGACCCACACCCCACCAACAAAATGAGAAGAAGGTGCAAAAGGCGCACCTTCAGGATTGGAACAGCAGCCCTTTGCTCCAGGTGTAGAAAGTGTGCCTACAAAAACCACAGTAGAGTGGTTTTTGTAGGCACATTAGCTCATTAGCAGCACATCTTGCTTCTAATGAGGATGCACACAGAAGCACACACACTGAAATATAAATTTTGATCATTTTAGTGGTCATTTCAGTGGTTATTTGGTCATTAAATGGCCACTAACACACCATGTGTGATTTTTCTTTTTGGCCATTCATCCAAAAAAATAATAAAATAAAATAAAGTAAAAATAAATCATTGTCAAATAAATAAATCAAATAAATGATTGTCATCATTCATATGCTGAAAAAATGTGAACTTTATTGCTATTTCCCCCCCAAAAATGTAGTAATAATACGTAATCTGACTGGTATTCAAAGGGTATAATTTCTCAATTTGAATTATATTTTGGTTTTTCATGACTAGGACTGGTGCTAATTAAAAACTCAAGTCAATGAAAGTAGAAAAATGTTTTAATATACAGGGTGGGCCATTTATATGGATTAAAGTCCTGTTTGGGGCACATTAGTATATGTGAGGGGGCAAACTCCTCAAGATGGGTGGTGACCATGGTGGCCATTTAGAAGTCGGCCATCTTGGATCCAACTTTTATTTTTTCAATAGGAAGAGGGCTATGTGACACATCAAACTTATTGGTAATGTCACAAGAAAAACAATGGTGTGCTTGGTTTCAACGTAACTTTATTCTGTCATGAGTTATTTACAAGTTTCTCACCACTTATAAAATGTGTTCAATGTGCTGCCCATTGTGTTGGATTGTCAATGCAACCCTCTTCTCCCACTCTTCACACACTGATAGCAACACCGCAGGAGAAATGCCAGCACAGGCATCCAGTATCCGTAGTTTCAGGTGCTGCACATCTCGTATCTTCACACCATAGACAGTTGCCTTCAGATGACCCCAAAGGTTAAAGTCTAAGGGGGTCAGATCGGGAGACCTTGGGGGCCATTCAACTGGCCCACGACGACCAATCCACTTTCCAGGAAACTGTTCATCTAGGAATGCTCGGACCTGGCACCCATAATGTGCTGGTGCACCATCTTGCTGGAAAAACTCAGGGAACGTGCCAGCTTCAGTACATAAAGAGGGAAACACATCATCATGTAGCAATTTCAAATATCCAGTGGCCTTGAGGTTTCCATTGATGAAGAATGGACCCACTATCGTTGTACCCCATATACCACACCAAACCATCACTTTTGTTGTTCCAACAGTCTTGGAGGGATCCATCCAATGTGGGTTAGTGTCAGACCAATAGCGTTGGTTTTGTTTGTTAACTTCACCATTCACATAAAAGTTTGCCTCATCACTGAACAAAATCTTCTGCGTGAACTGAGGGTCCTGTTCCAATTTTTGTTTTGCCCATTCTGCAAATTCTGTGCGCCGATCTGGGTCGTCCTCGTTGAGATGCTGCAGTAGCTGGAGTTTGTAAGGGTGCCATTTGTGAGTAGCTAATATCCGCCGAAGGGATGTTCGACTAATGCCACTCTCCAGTGACATGCGGCGAGTGCTACGCTGTGGGCTCTTGCTGAATGAAGCTAGGACAGCCACTGATGTTTCTTCATTGGTGACAGTTTTCTTGCGTCCACATTTTGGCAAATCCAACACTGAACCAGTTTCACGAAAACTTAGCAAGCAGTTTGCTAACTGTAGCATGGGAGATGGGTGGTCTCGTAGGGTGTCTTGCATTGAAATCTGCTGCAATGACCCGGTTACTGCGTTCACCAGATATCAACACAATTTCGATCCGTGTGTTAACCTCTTTGACATGTCAATGGCTGTGAACAAAGAGAAACTTGTAAATAACTCATGAAAGAATAAAGTTACTGTCACGACCTGCAGGATCAGCAAGGTGCTGATCAGAATCTCTCCACTCCTAGCCCTTCTTCTCTTCTCCTTTTCCCTCTCTCTCCCCCTCTCTCCTTCTCTCCCCTGTTTTGCCAGGGCGGAACTCATGGCAGCTTCACGCCCTCGGTCCACGCCTTCCTGGATTGGGAACACCTGGGCCTCATTAGACTAGCTGGTATATTAGAAGGAGGAGATCAGCTGTTCAACGCTGGATTGTTGTGAAGGCTCTAGTCAGTACACGTCTAGCTCAAGTTTCCTAGATTCCCCGGACCCGTCCCCGTGTTTCCCCGTGTGGAGAGTGGAAGGAGTGACTGGTCGCTAGCCGAGAAGAGAGAGATTGAACTGAGCGCGTGTGTGATTTCCCCGTTTTCCCTGGAGCCCTGGACCCCTGCCCCTCACGTCTTGTATATAGCACTAACCCCGCACTGTCTGTACATACACTCGGTGAAGATCTGTAAATAAACAGTCTCTGTTTAAACGCTACTCAGGAGTCCTGCGAGTGGGTCCTCTAAGCAACCCATGACAGTTACGTTGAAACCAAGCACACCATTGTTTTTCTTGTGACATTACCAATAAGTTTGATGTGTCACATGGCCCTCTTCCTATTGAAGGAACAAAAGTTGAATCCAAGATGGCCGACTTCTAAATGGCCACCATGGTCACCACCCATCTTGAGGAGTTTGCCACCTCACATATTGAGATAGACATTGAGATAGTGGACTCTTATAAGTACCTGGGTGTTCACCTCAACAATAAACTGGACTGGACTACAAATACAGACGTCCTGTATAAGAAGGGCCAGAGTCGACTCCACCTGCTGAGCAGACTGAGGTCCTTCGGAGTCTGCAGGACTCTGTTAAGGACATTCTATGACACTGTGGTAGCATCTGCGCTTTTCTATGCAGTGGCCTGCTGGGGGAGTGGATGCACGGACAGGGACAGGAGCAGGATTGACAAACTGGTGCGGAGGTCTAGCTCCGTGCTGGGATGTCCCCTGGAGTCTGGGGAGGTGGTTGATGAGGGGAGGATGTTAGTAAAGCTGACATCCATCATGAACAACCCACATCACCCACTGCATGAGCTTGTGAGTGGGCTGAGCAGCTCCTTTAGTCAGAGACTGAAACACCCTCGCTGCAGGAAGGAGCGCTTTCGCAGATCATTCATCCCAACAGCAGTTAGACTCTATAACTCCTCAATCACGATGTCATGAGTCACTGGACACTGTGAACATCCACGGTCACCACTTCATGCATAATGGACCCTCCATGACCTTCCAAGCTATATAGTTTATGTCTTCCATATTTCCAACTATAGCCATAATCACATACTGTGTATGCTACCATTGTATATAGTGTATTATCTTACTTTTTTTTCATTGATTGTACTTATTTGTATTTTTATATTTCCTTCTAATATCTGTACCTGAGCTGAGGTGACGCAAAAATTTCCCCGTTGTGGGATCAATAAAGTCTTATCTTATCTTATCTCTTATCTTATATACTAATGTGCCACAAACAGGACTTTAATATCACCAACCATTCCCATGTTATTACGGTGTATCCATATAAATGGCCCACCCTGTACACTTCACGTTTGAGAAACATCGTCATGAATTCCCTCTGACTTTGGCTGTTTTGCTTCCACCACAATAAAATCACACTTCCTGTTCTCTCAGTGTACTTCAAGAACAGTTTCCCATCTCAAATCTCTGTTTTCTGCATTATTCACGTGCTTATTACCCACCAGTATACCTTTGTGTACAGCGCTGTCAGCCACTGTTTTTTTGTGTGTGTGTTTTTAACTGACTTCCGAGCAGAAAGCCTCATTTCTGCTGTTCAATATCGAAGAAATTTAAACTTTTTAATATTATGCCAAATTGAAAAACACTTAGCTGTGTCTCTAATAAAACCCCTGTAACTTTGCTCTGCTTCACTTAAGCAGCATCAGGTAATGTTCAAATGTTGAGTCATGGTTTGCTTCATTTTTATCCTCAGTTACTTTGAATCAAAGTCATCTGCTGTGATGCTCACACCTCAGATGAAGTCTCACAGTGTCAGTTCTGATAAATGATCACAATTATAACATTTCTGACTGCCCGAGTCAATACTAAATCGAATCCCAAAAAGTTGATTCATCTGGACGTTTTCAGTGGGAGAAACATTTCGTCACTCATCCAGGTGACTTCTTCAGTCTCAGTTGACTACAGGTTTCCCCAATCATATAAACAGGACATTTGCATAATGACTAAAACTAGATGAACCAGATCCAGATGAACAGAATCAACTTTTTGGATTTACTTACCTGGATGATTGAGAATGCATCAAGACATTGAATCAAATCGTGAATCGGAATTGAATCGATTCTAGAAATCAGTGATGATACCCAGCCCTAATGTGATACGACCGGTCCGTGGGCCATTCTCACCCTTCTTGTGGTTGGCCTGGCAATTTTCTGCCGAACTGGGCAATCCACGTCCAGCAACGAGCAGTGGGGATTTTGGAAGGATGCGTGTGAGCACGTCCATACGCTGTCTGCAAAGCAGCAGAATCGTGGGACCATAAATTCTGCATTAGCTTGAGTAGTGAAAATCAGAATCAGAATACTTTATTAATCCCAAAGGAAATTATGGGTTACAGCAGGCAGCACGCTAATGGCGCATGCACACTTACAAAGGAACCTTCTGACCAAACTTTACACAAACATCACATTGGGAAGACATGTCAGAGAGGTAGGCTGATAGGAAAAGACAACGAAAATACATAACACGAGGTGAGAGGAGGAGAAAAAAACTCCACTCAGACTGAGCTCCTAGTGGGAGAACAGTTTGATAACAGAAAAAAAACACCTCAGCACAAAAAGCACATGACTATCAATACACCATAGAAACACAAGACAAGCAACAGGGGCGGGTAAAAGGGTAAGAGAGACCCGGTGTAGACAAGGCATCCGGTCCTGCAGCATGTCTGCGCTGGTCCAGTCGACCGCCATCTTCCCCGGGAGGGGACAGACATCGAAGGCGTTTGGAAAGGGAGGGGGGATCAGTGTGTATCAGTGTATGTGTGTGTGAGTTCAGCTGAGACAGTGTCCTTCGCCCTGCCAGGCTAAGTAAACAGAAGTTAATGTTAATGTCAATTTATTCATTCAGAAAAATACACAATGTGAAGCGTTTGTCATGCAACTGTAAAAGATGCTAAAAGATCTGTGTTTTGCCCAAATACTGAATCAACCACTGAAATATTCCACATGCGAACCTGAGACCAAGTGGTGCCTAGTTTTGTTACTCTACTGTTTTGTTTTTGCTCATTTGTATTTCCTGTTGTTTCATTGATTTATGGTAGCACTGAGCTGACAGCAAACACTGTCCTAGCAGGTCTACTGGGTCTAAAACTAATTCCACAATTCTTCTGAACTTCATCTCTTGGGCATTATTAGCCAACGCCCTTACAGTTATGGCTTACCAAGCATCTACTGTCATAGACAGTTCATAACATTACAGGACACGACATCAAAGTAAAACAGTACTCGGGCTATAGCGCTATAATTTAAATAATAAATAATGAGGACAAGTTCTGTCCCTTCGCGGGACAAAGCAGCTCCCCAGAACTGCGCTGTGGGATAACACTGAAAATAGAAACTGCAAGGCATGACAGGATACAGTATGTGACATAGCTGCCAGCAGTCTGTGCACAATGCCACATGACTCAGTAAACATGCATTTGTTTCCAATGGAAGTAAGATCCTACGCAGTCATGCTCTATAGTGGCCCAGTGTCATTTTTTGTGTCTTTCTGTGTCTTGCCTTCTGGTGCTTTGTACTATAAGCTAAAGCCCCAACAATACTTGAAAGAAACTGTTAGTGTGTTTGTTTATCCACCATCTCAGCTAAAAGACTTATGAGAAATGATAAATGTATTTTTAAAGCATTAAATGATAGAAGATGAGCATGTACATGCATCTTTATTGTTCAGAAAACCACAGACTGTGAAACAGTTACCTGCAGCCAGTCTTCCCAAAAGAGATTAGCTTAGCGGTGTACAACGTTTTATATGAGACTGTGATCTATCTGATTGGTTACATGTAATTCTCTCTGTGCCTCAGGCTGGTGCCAGCCTCTCAGCACTCTGTCATGTCCAATGCTAAAAAGGAAGGCTCCTACACTGCTACACGTGCACTGGATGTATGTCCCATCTCTCACCTATTAACTTGTTGTCCCAGTAACGGTAAGAGCCACCCTGGCTGAGATACTGGATATTTGTTTTTGTCTCACATGGTCCCGATGACCCACCTTATCATAGCACTTAAAGCTTCAGTATTTCTAACTAAACACTGTCTAGACATCTACATTCTTAGGCTGTCATTCACTATAATACCTTACAAACACCAACAATCATCCCCGATGAGTAAGCACTTGGTCAGAGCAGGAAGGAAAAATGTTTAATAGAGAGGATCCTCCAGCAGAACCAGGCTCATCTGCTGAGACCGGTTGGGGTTGAGGAGAAAGAGACGGGGTTACTTGTTCTTAGAGGAGCTCTGTAATAATGTAAGTTCTTCGCCAGGCAACACATCATCTTAACACACCTGTTTGCTGGTAACTGGCGCTCTATAAATAAACTTAATTTAACTGAAGTGAATCCAATAAATTAAATGTTAATAAAATTTAGATTTAAAATCAAAAATGTAATTTATAAAAATAAAATGTTTATGAAGAGTCTCACTGTGGCGGGGTGTGGTTTATGGCTCAGGGGCGTGGTGGAGCAGTGGGTTCAGGATGTGGTGTAGGGTAGGCTGACCCACAGAGCTGTTCTCCATCACCAGGTCAAGGCTTCCCAGTTTCAGGGGGATGGCGGGACCTGATGAGGGGCTGTTTGCTGGAAACGTGCTACACTCACGTTTAGGTTTACCTTCCCCCTAAAACTGGTACAACATTCTGCCCTTAATGTTTTGTCACATAGTCCCTGAGTGAATCATTTATGATTTATTCATCATTCAAGGCCTCCCAGAATATTTTCAAGCAAGGACAGAGAGTTAAATATTGAAACACTATTGTATGACCACAGAAAAAACTGTTTACTGTAACATTTCCTCATTTCAAGGATCGTGTATATACATAAAAAGATATTAACATATTTGAAATAAGAGTTTAACTCTCTTTTTCTTCAGAATTGCTACTAAAACCTTATCAGTGAGCTAAATCTCATCTGAATACTTTAAAATGTATTTTCTTATTGACCTTGTCCAGTTAAGCAGAACCAAAACTGCTCTCAAATGAACACTGAGGGCAGTTCTGTCTCTGAGAAATAATGGCAAAGCTAAAACTCTCATTATTGCCTCTCTTCTCTTTCCGGCAGCTGGCCTCGAGCCAGTCCAGACGGCTGCTGGTTAAAATGTTCACTGAAGTTATTGTGGTAATCACTGATTAAAATATAGACACATGCTGCTGGCTTAGATTGTTGTCCATCTTTCTCATCCTCTGTCTCTTCCTGCCAGCACACGCTGATTCTATTCCTGGCAACGCAATTCTAGTTTGCACCTGTCGTCTCTGTGGGTAATGGCACATTTTTCTTAAGTAGAGATAACTGGGACCATTAAGCACAGTGCTGTTTATGTACTTTATTAAAAGCTGTTTCCCAATAAAATGCTGAACTCTCCTGGTATAGCCGCAGCATAACCAGATATAAAGCCGTCGCATAAAGCTGCAGCTAGCAGACGACATAGAGTGAAGGCTGTTACAAATGTTTCCTACTATCTGAATGTCTAAATGTTTGGTGGTTGAATGCAGTGATGTATAACAGCTAAACACTTAGTATGTAGCCCTCTGTAATCCTCAACTTACAGATTTAATTTAATGGGTGTGTGTGTGCGTGTATGTGTTTCTGCCACCCGGTGTTTTATTTCCTCTCTGCCCACTGGCAGTGCAGTGGAACAGATTGTCAGCTTTGCATCCCCCTTTGATAATGCAGCATTTGCAGTATATTTTTATCAGTAACAGAACAGACTCTGGCACTGTAGCTCTCATGATGTCAGCAGAGCCTGACATGGCACCACTGGATATTTGAATGGTTTGAATAACAGCATGGGCGGGGGGGGGCACAACAGCAAGTGCAGAGCAATATTCTGAAACCACAAGAATGAAGGTCTATTCAAGGCTTTTTCTAAAAGCTCAGCCTTCGTCTTCCTGGGTATTCTAGGAATGTGGCCTTTGAAAATAGTCTTTTCATAACATACAGTCAAAGAAATTATCTGCGGAATGAATGTAATTTTATCATGCCACCATATTTCCATCGAAAAAGTGATGTATGCTTTATGTATCTTGGTTTAGTTGTATGAACATGACAGAAATTTTCCAGTTAAATTTCATTCATTTAACCATTCCGATTCCATGTTCTTGATTCATTTCCTTATCCATTCTCCACCACAAAGCAACATATCAAACACATTACATTTGTGCAAATTAACTTTCTCCCAATACAAAGTAATTTGTTATACTACTCATGATATTATTTTTGTGTTTCTTTGTGAATAATTCCCATTAAACAATATAAACCTGTGGTTTCCATCACACACACCGATGCAAATCCCTTTCCTGATAAGGACACACATACAGTGGCTTGCAAAAGTATTGGGCCCCCTTGAACTTTCCCACATTTTGTCCCATTACAGCCACAAACATGAATCAATGTTATTGGACTTCCACGTGAAAGACCAACACAAAGTGGTGCACACGTGAGAAGTGGAACGAAAATCAGACATGATTCCAAACATGTTTTACAAATAAATAACTGCAAAGTGGGGTGTGTGTAATTATTCAGCCCCCTGAGTCGATACTTTGTAGAACCACCTTTTGCTGCAGTTCCAGCTGCCAGTCTTTTAGGGTCTGTCTCTACCAGCTTTGCACATCTACAGACTGAAATCTTTGCCCATTCTTCTTTGAAACAGCTCCAGCTCAGTCAGATTAGCTGGACAGCGTTTGTGAACAGCAGTTTTCAGATCTTGCTGCAGATTCTTGATTGGATTTAGATCTGGACTTTGACTGGGCCGTTCTAACACATGGATATGTTTTGTTTTAAACCATCCCATCGTTGCCCTGGCTTTATGTTTAGGGTCGTTGTCCTGCTGGAAGGTGAACCTCCGCCCCAGTCTCAAGTCTTTTGCAGACTCCAAGAGGTTTTCTTCCAAGGTTGCCCTGTATTTGGCTCCATCCATCTTCCCATCAGCTCTGACCAGCTTCCCTGTCCTTGCTGAAGAGAAGCCCCCCCAGAGCATGATGCTGCCACCACCATATCTGACAGTGGGGATGGTGTGAGTCATGTGCAGCGTTTTGCATTTTGGCCACAAAGTTCCATTTTCGTCTCATCTGACCAGAGCACCTTCTTCACATGTTTTTTTTTTTTGTTTGTTTGTTTTTTTTCTTTGCCTGTCCCGTTTGGTTCTTTTGCCATCAGAATTATTGTCTAAAGGCGAAGAAAGATGCCCAACGGATTTACTTTACCAAATGGACCATCCCAGCCTTGCCGTATTGGTCTATTTGATTCAACTTTGCTTTTATTGTTTATTTTATTTTCACTTGCTGAACACGGGACAGACTTGACTGGGGAAAAGAAAAGGGAGAAAGAAAAACAGTGGGGAAGAGGAACGGTGATAAAGGGCAAAAACCAAAATCCAACAAAACAAACAGACAAAAAACACATCTATCAATCACCTGGATCACCTGTTGAGAAAGAAAAAAGAAAAAACAAGCAAAGAAAAAGAGAGCAGTATAATAAACAACATCACGATGATCCATGTGAATGTAACAGTAAATACTAAATATTAAACATTATTGTGCAGCACGTAAGATCAACAGCACACAGTGTGCTTTGAGGTAGGAGCCAAAAAGGGTGTAGTTTGTGTGTGTGATCACCCGTGTGTACACCTGTAAGCATGGACGCGCTTGTTTTTAAAAGGTTCCTTCATGTAATTATCTGCTAGAGGGTGTGGGGGGGCCACAGCCCCATCCTCCAGGGCATGAAGCAGGTATGGAGGAGATCCAGACTCCAGACATCCAGAGGCCCCCAGAACACAAGAGACCAAGGAAGACTGTCAGTTTTGGCCGGCGGTCGTAGGTTCTGTCCAATAATATGACGCGAGACTGGAGTAAAAGACATCCATGGATTGGCACTTTATTAAAGAAGGAGCATGATAACAGCACAAAACACTAACTACAACTAAACAAAATGGCTTCCTTTTATACTCTACCTTTTCAGGTGAGTATCCGGAATAGCCCCAGTATGGGGGTTAACTAATCAACATGAAACATAACCCTCCACCCAAACAAACATACCATAACATTAAAGCACATCACAAACATATACATATTTCCAACACATACTATAAACAAACCAATAACATAAGCTTCACCCATTTCTATCTAAATTAAAACCCTCTTTATCCATACTCCCTAACCTGGCACACTGGTCTGCCCCAAGAGCTCTTAAACAGGTGATTGAGCCGCTTTCACTCTTTTGCTCCACATCCTGCAAGAAGCAACTAGGACAGGTGAGTACCTTTACAAGTTCTCATTTCGCATATGTTTAGGTTATTGATAAATGATTAACTGCAAGCAGCTCTAACTTTGACTCTTCTCCGACACAGGTAGGATGGCCAGTCCCACTGTCTCTTTTCTGTTACAAGCTGTCAATTTAATCGTATGTCAAATAACCTAATAAAAGACTCCATAAGAACTAATGTGTTTTCTTTATTACCCCATTTTAAATTCCCAATCCAACAATTTATTATTAACAATACCAACCAGGTAATGGAACCCCTGGTCTCCATTACATTTCCTCCCCCCTTCTCCTTAGACTACTGTACTTCAATCTTCATACATACGTGAAAGACAGTCTGCAACACAGTTAGATTTGCCTGGACGATACCGCACTGTGAAATCATAGGGTTGCAATGACAAATACCATCTCGCAACACGCATGTTGGTCTCCTTCATCTTGTGCAGCCACTGAAGGGCACGGTGGTCTGTCTCCAGGGTGAAATGTCTGCCTAGAAGATAGTACCTCAGTGACTCCACCGCCCACTTCATAGCAAGACACTCCTTTTCCACGGTGGAGTATCTCGACTCTCTGTCCTGAAGCTTTCTGCTGAGGAAAACAACTGGGCGCCTCACTCCCTCCACCTCCTGCAGCAGCACGGCTCCCAAGCCTACTCCAGAAGCATCTGTCTGCAGTGTGAAAGGCTGAGCAAAATCCGGGCTGTGTAGAACAGAATCACTTGTGATGGCTGACTTAAGGTCAATGAAAGCACTGTCACAGTCTTTTGTCCACTTCACCTTATTCGGCGCCGACGCTTTTGTCAAATCCGTGAGAGGTGCTGCCCTCTCTGCAAAGTGGGGGATGAATTTACTGTACCAGCCCACTAAGCCTATAAATGCCCGCACCTTCTTCTTGGTTGTAGGAACTGGATATGCATGAATTGCCTCCATTTTCCCCACCTGAGGCTTCACCTGTCCATGTCCAACCACATATCCAAGGTACTCCACCTGCCTCTGTGCGATCTTACACTTGTGAGGATTGATAGTAAGACCAGCAGATTTGATTAACTTCAGAACGCGTTGCAGGTGAGCCACATGCTGTTCCCAGGTCTGACTAAATATCACAACATCATCTAGGTATGCTGCAGCAAAGTCTGACACATCCCTCAAGACCTGGTCCATCAGCCGCTGAAACGTTGCTGGTGCCCCTTGGAGACCAAACGGCATCACCCTGAACTGAAACAGCCCAAACGGGGTTTTGAAGGCCGTCAGTTCCTTTGCCTCTGGAGCTAGGGCCACCTGCCAGTAGCCCTTGCTTAGGTCAAGAGTGGTAATGAACTTACTTCTCCCCACCCTTTCCAAGAGCTCATCAATACGAGGCATTGGATAGGGGTCAAACTTTGAGACAGAGTTGAGATATCTCAAGTCAATGCAAAACCTCAATGTTCCATCCTTTTTTGGGACCAGAACAATTGGGCTGCACCATTCACTCGCTGATGTTTCAATTATCCCAAGTGACAACATTAGGTCGATTTCTTTCTTCAGCTGTGAAACCAGGAGTTCAGGAATCCTATAGAATTTTCTACGGGGTGGAGCATTATCCCTCAAGTGGACTTTGTGTTGTACCAGTTTTGTAAAACCAGGTTTTTCCTGGAACAACTTTGGATCCAGAAGAGCCCTTAAATCTCCCTGCTGGGAGGGCTTAAGATGGGTCAGTGACACTAAACTTGGCCCTGATTTGCCTGTGGGAAAAAACTGTTCTCCCTCCTCTTCATCCTTGACTACCCGAACAAGACAATGCTGTTTTACCTGCTGCATGGACTGCATTGGCGGTTGCTGCTGCTGCGTGATGGGTTGCTGCTGCTGCTGCTGCGTGAATTCTTTTAACAGGTTAATATGGAAGACCTGATGTTTCTTCCTCCTGTCAGGCATGTACAGCTCATAGTTAACATTGCCAAGACGTTTTGTAATTTTGTAGGGGCCTTGCCACCTGGCTAGCAGTTTGCTGTCTGTCGTAGGAAGCAACAGCAACACATGCTGTCCTGGTTGGAACGTCCTTTCCCTGGCCTTCCTATCATACCAGGTTTTCTGCTTGTTTTGAGCCACTTTCATGTTTTGCTGTGCCAGTATTGTCATTTGTTCTAGTCGCTCTCTCATTTTCAGCACATAAGCTATTACATTATCTCCATCAGGCTCTGGATTCTCCCATTGTTCTTTCAGCAGGTCGAGTGGACCTCTCACTTGACGGCCATAAAGCAGTTCAAATGGTGAAAATCCTGTAGAGGCCTGTGGCACTTCACGATAGGCAAACAACAAGTAAGGCAGCCACTGATCCCAGTCTGAGCCAGTGTCTGTTACAAATTTCCGCAGCATGTTCTTTAGTGTCTGGTTAAAACGCTCTACTAGTCCATCTGACTGGGGGTGGTAAGGGGTGGTTTTAATACCTTTTATGCCAAGTAATCTATATACCTGCTGTAGAAATTTAGACTGGAAATTTGTGCCACAGTCTGTCAGGACCTCTTTAGCTATACCTACTCTAGAAAACAACTGCAGGAGACAATTGGCAACCTGTCTCGCTTTCACTGATCTTAGGGGAAAAGCTTCAGGATAACGAGTGGCATAATCACAAATGACCAAGATGTAACGATTACCTGATGAGCTTCTTTCAAGGGGCCCCACTACATCCATTCCTATTCTTTCGAAAGGTGTATCTATGACAGGCAATGGCTGAAGATGGGCACGGGCCACTCCTTTATTTAGGGTGAGCTGACATATCTGACACGACTTACAAAACTGCTGTAGTTGAGTGTACATGCCAGGCCAGACAAAACGGCTTGCAATCCTATGTAAAGATTTCTGAAAACCAAGATGGCCTGCCCAAGGTACAGAATGACCAAGTTCCATGACTTTGTTTCTTAGTGCCTGTGGTAATGCTATGGCTTCAGTCTTGCCTTTACACTCATAAAGGACACCATTTCTCAGCACATAGGTTGCATCTGCCAACACATCTACTTTCCCTTGCATCTGTCCATCAACCTCAGACACCTTATCAAACCAGGATTTTAATGATGGATCTGCCTGTTGAAGTGAAGAGATATCTGGTGGGATGTCAAGTTCCAGAGGGAGGTTGGGGCTCTGGTCTACACCCTCTAACCTGGATGAACCCCTAAATTTTTCTCTTCGTCGTTGCGCTCGAGATTTAGCTGGTTTTGCTGGGCTTACTTCTAATTCTTCATCATAGAAAGGTAGCTCTTTTAACGGGTCACTCGCACTCTGAGCTCTTGTGGTGATCAAACTGGGGATTGCACTTTCTGGCTGTGCCTGCAGAATAATGTCTTGCTTCTGTAAGTTGTGGTCTTGATCTACATGAACTGTATGCGAATGTCCCGGAACTTCATTAGACACCAAATCTAACAGTGTAGGTATATCTAAGCCCAATATCACTGCATATGGTAGTCTGGGTGCTAAAGCCACTGGCAGGAGAAATGTCTGGCCACCTACAGTCAAATACACCTCAGCCATGGGATAATCCTTCTCATCACCATGTACACAGCTTATTTTAGTCCTTGTGTCACTCCATAGCTCTCTTGGTACTAAACTAGCCAAAACCACTGACTGAAAGCTCCCTGTATCCAAGAGTGCTTCTTCACGCTGACCATTAACAAGTACAGGTGTTGTTCTTACTGCTTCATGATCAGGACCTGGCAATGTGGGTCTGGGGGCTGAGCACAAAAGGGATGGCCTACTTTGTGTTGTTGCTGGGCATGTATACTGAGTGTGGCCTATCTGGTTACAGTGATAACATCTAACATCTGATTTTGAACCTGAATGTGACTTTTTAGTGTTGTTACTTTTACCAGAAACAAAATGTCTGCTTCCAGGATAACTTCTACTCTGGCCTATACCACCACTCCTTACACCCCCATCAGACTTACTTTGTCCAGTCATGAAGCTGTCCTGGCCAAAGGTGGTTCCTCTCGATCCTGTTCTGGCAGAGATGAAGATTTCCGCTAGCTGTGAAGCCTCCTCTGCAGATTTGGGGGCACGTTCCCTGATCCACACCTCCAGATCTGGGTGGACCATCCTCAGAAACTGCTCCAAGATCATCAGTTCAGAAATGTCTTTCACTGTAGATTTTTCAGGTTTCACCCATTTGTAAAACATATCTTTTAATCGCACATAAAGTTCTCTTGGAGTTTCACCTGGGTGCATATCCAGGGCTCGAAACCTTCTTCTGTATGTGTCAGCAGTTATTTCGTATTTAGCAAGAATGGCATCTTTTACTTTATCATAGACTTCTGAATCAGCAATGTCCATATGCACATAAGCACTACGTGCTTTTCCAGTGAGCAGAGGTACGAGTCGAACAGCCCATTCTTCTCTCGGCCAACGGCAAACTTGAGCCATTCTCTCAAAAGTAGTGAGAAAATGCTCAATATCATCATCTGGAGTGAGTGGCAGCAACTTGGGATCTCTCTGGTGAAATGGTTCCTGTCTTGGCAGAGACCACATCTGCTGACCAGTCAGACTAGGCCCCTCATCAGGTTCACTTCCCTCCTCGATTTGGTTGTCCTCTTGTTCCTGCTGCTGTTCTGTCATTTCTTTTACTTGAACTTGCATTTGCTGAAACTGATGTTGCATACTTTTCCATCTTTGTTCTTGTCGGGCTGATTCTCTGTCCATTCTCTGGTCTCTTGTTGCTTGAGACTGCATCAATGATTTCACCAGAGCTGTCAGTTCATCCAGTCTATCACCAGGTTTAGCTCCTGCTTTAGCCACTGGATCAGCTGTAGCACCTTCACCATCCTCTGCCACTTCATTACTGTCATTCTTCTTTCCACTTCTCGTCATCATATTTACCTCATTCATTAGAGGCAGCACTCCTGACACCACTTGTCAGTTTTGGCCGGCGGTCATAGGTTCTGTCCAATAATATGACGCGAGACTGGAGTAAAAGACATCCATGGATTGGCACTTTATTAAAGAAGGAGCATGATAACAGCACAAAACACTAACTACAACTAAACAAAATGGCTTCCTTTTATACTCTACCTTTTCAGGTGAGTATCCGGAATAGCCCAAGTATGGGGGTTAACTAATCAACATGAAACATAACCCTCCACACAAACAAACATACAATAACATTAAAGCACATCACAAACATATACATATTTCCAACACATACTATAAACAAACCAATAACATAAGCTTCACTCATTTCTATCTAAATTAAAACCCTCTTTATCCATACTACCTAACCTGGCACACTGGTCTGCCCCAAGAGCTCTTAAACAGGTGATTGAGCCGCTTTCACTCTTTTGCTCCACATCCTGCAAGAAGCAACCAGGACAGGTGAGTACCTTTACAAGTTCTCATTTCACATATGTTTAGGTTATTGATAAATGATTAACTGCAAGCAGCTCTAACTTTGGCTCTTCTCCGACACAGGTAGGATGGCCAGTCCCACTGTCTCTTTTCTGTTACAAGCTGTCAATTTAATCGTATGTCAAATAACCTAATAAAAGACTCCATAAGAACTAATGTGTTTTCTTTATTACCGCATTTTAAATTCCCAATCCAACAATTTATTATTAACAATACCAACCAGGTAATGGAACCCCTGGTCTCCATTACAAAGACCAACAGAGGGGCAGCCGCGCCACTGTCCCAGAAAGAGCTGAGGAGAGTCCCAGATGAGGGCTCACCCAGCAGCCGCGGAGCAGAAGCCAGGGGGGGTTGCAGTGACGTGCCCGTGAGCTCCGCCGGCAGCCAGCTGTGCCTGAGTGATCGAGCCCCAGGCCAAGAGGCCGAGGGCACCCCACCCCCGAAGGAGCCCGAGCGAGCCCCAGGCTTCAGGCCCCGATAAGCGGCCGCCAAGGAGTGAGCCGGTGTGTACCTGGACGCCCATCCCCAGACACAAAGAACCACCAACGCACCGATGTCTGAGGGAGTCCGCCACTGGCAGGGGAAGTGGTGGTGGGGGGAGATAGGCCTCCAAACCTTGGAGGGCCTGAGATGTCCCCAGAGAGGTGGCGTCTGATACCCAACCTGACATATAGACACAGACATACAGGCACACACAGATACAGACATCCATTCCCACCCTCATGCTCTCATATGCACTTACTCCACACTCAACCAACGTGGAGACAAACATAAAGAGATGCTGTACACACGATCACACTCCCCAAGCGTACTCTACGAACCGGGTCTAGGTACCCTTGCCCCTGGAGGGGGGAACTGCACCCAGACCCAGGTGGTGTTACCCTTTTCCCTGCAGTGGGGAGAAGCAGACCGCCCTGACTCCGCAGTAGCAGGGAGGCCCCACACTCCAGACCGCAGTCGGACGGCCAACTCCTCCTCCTAGCCCCCCCGCTCCAGCAGGCCACAGAGGACGGGGGTGAGAGAAGACTCCAAACCTCCCTCCACCCGCTCATTGTAGTGTTGATGCATGTGTGTTCTAAGGTGCATTTAAAACCCAGGAGGGCATGGAGCTACCTGCCAGAGAGCAGCAGGTAAGCGCATAGTCCCTCCTGCTAGCCCTCAATGTCTACGTGTATTTAACATTGAGAGGTGGGCAACGACGCCAGGGGTGAGGTGTACACCCTGATGGTCTTTTGGAGTCCGTGTAGCGTGCCCACCCCCAAGATCCTACATGTATGTGTAATGAGAGTGTGAGTAATGTGAACATTAATGACCTTGTAGTACCATATCACCCTATTAGAGCGCTTCGCTCTCGCTCTGCAGGCCTACTTGTTGTTCCTAGAGTATTTAAAAGTAGAATGGGAGGGAGAGCCTTCAGTTTTCAGGCCCCTCTTCTGTGGAACCAGCTTCCAGTTTGGATTCGGGAGACAGACACTATCTCTACTTTTAAGATTAGGCTTCAAACTTTCCTTTTTGCTAAAGCATATAGTTAGGGCTGGACCAGGTGACCCTGAATCCTCCCTTAGTTATGCTGCAATAGACGTAGGCTGCCGGGGGATTCCCATGATGCATTGAGTTTTTCCTTTCCAGTCACCTTTCTCACTCACTATGTGTTAATAGACCTCTCTGCATTGAATCATATCTGTTATTAACCTCTGTCTCTCTTCCACAGCATGTCTTTATCCTGTCTTCCTTCTCTCACCCCAACCGGTCGCAGCAGATGGCCGCCCCTCCCTGAGCCTGGTTCTGCCGGAGGTTTCTTCCTGTTAAAAGGGAGTTTTTCCTTCCCACTGTCGCCAAAGTGCTTGCTCATAGGAGGTCATATGATTGTTGGGTTTTTCTCTGTATCTATGAAGCGCCTTGAGGCGACTTTTGTTGTGATTTGGCGCTATATAAATAAAATTGAATTGAAATTGAATTGAATGTCTAAGTTGTGGGATAAAATTTAGGCACAAGAAGCCAGAGGGGGACAGATGGGGGGATGCCTCCCCTGCACCCTGGTGACACACCCCTACTCCAAGGCCCTGCATGTGTGGGTGGTTGTGGTGGAGCGGGAAGAGGGAGGCAGCTGGAGATGGGGAGGGAAGGAAGGGAGGGGCAAGTGACCCCTCCCTGGGGCCAGCTCCCCCACTGACCCCAGTAGGCACCCCCATACTCTGCAACCCGCCAGGGAAAGGGGGCCCAGGCCCATCCGGACTGGGGCCTAATTCAGCAGCGCCGCCCGGCCCCACAGAGACTGGGGCAGCCCACCCGACCCCACCACAGAGAAAACTGCACCCACCCCACCATCCACTCATCTTCCAGACTACACAAGACAATAGACACCCAGGCTGTGATCTTCCTCCACCTCTCCTGTATGTCCCCCTCCTGCAGAGTGAGTTCCTGAAGAGAGGAGAGCTCCTGCAAGGTGTAACAACCTCCCCCACCAGTTGAAGAGCCCCCCAGGTGGCTTGATGCAGTGGCTGGGCCCCCATGCACCCACCCGCCCACAACCCCAGCAACATACCAACCAGGACCCAAGACCCCAAGGCCCAGCCAGGGCCCCAGCCCAGAGATGGAGCGCCCCCAGAACCTCACGCCCATCCCGGACCCACCCAGGGGCAGCCAGGCTACCACGTCAGTAACCCACGTCCGTCAGCACAGACCCTCCCCTAGCCCCGCTGCACGCAGCCACGAGGAAACCGTCCCCTAAGAGCCAACAGAGCCCTTAAATAGGCCATGACCGCTACCCCGGGTTGAGCCCCCCCCCCAAGGAAGATGCCTCCGGGGACTGATAAAACTGATAAAAAAAAGACACTACTCAGTCCAGTGAAAGCTTGTCTTTACTCAGAAACTCTCTGAGAGTAGGATCAAGCAAAGCAGAAGCACTGTTGAACCTTATCCACACCACCAGTAGCGAGATAGTTACTTATCCTATCAGATCAGGACGCAAAGCTATTGTCGTACCGAGTGGACAAATGTACGGCGTTAGTTGTTCCATCAAAACAGACCTAAAGGTAAAAAGTGAAATACTTTTTGAGCCAGATGAAAACTTGTCTTTAGATGAGGGTCTGAAATCTAACTGCCAGTTGCTGTCTATATCAGGCAGTACCCGCAAAGTCAATATCTATGTTACTAATGCTACCAAACATGACATTGTGTTGCCACCTAAAACCCTTCTAGGTAACATAGAGAGGGTAACACATAGTTATCCTGTAAATCTCAAAGAAGCTCAGATAGGCTCGATTGTAGAAAAAGACAATCAGAGCCCACCTAGCTCAGCAGAAGAGCCTTGGGAACCACCTGTCAATTTGGGCCACCTTAACACAGAACAACAGGCAGTTGTCATGGAAATGTTAAGGGAGGAGTCAGACGCATTTGCTAAACACAAAGAGGAAGTTGGTTACATAAAAAATTTAAAAATGGATATCAAACTCACTGATCAGATTCCTGTAGCCAAATCCTATAATGCGGTCCCACGTGCTCTCTATGATGAAGTAAAAAGTCACATTCAGGACTTGTTAAAAAAAGACTTTATTCACAAATCAACCTCACCATATGCCTCTCCAATAGTGTGTGTGAGGAGGCGGGATGGAGGCCTGAGACTGTGTGTTGATTATAGGGGCCTCAATAAAAAGACCATTCCAGACAGACACCCTATTCCACGAATACAGGAAATCCTTGATGGACTTGGCGGCAATAGGTGGTTTAGTGTGCTTGACCAAGGCAAAGCGTACTATCAAGGTGAAATCAGCGAAGACTCAAAAAAATATACCGCCTTCACAACACCCTGGGGGCTGTATGAATGGAATAGAATCCCATTTGGACTCACCAATGCACCTGCAGCTTTCCAGCGGAGTATGGAGGAAAGTTTGGAAGGCTTGAGGGACAAAATATGCACTCCATATTTAGATGACGTTTTGGTGTACAGTCAAACATTTGAAACGCATATTGAAGATTTGAGATCAGTTCTCAAACGTCAGCGGGCTTGGGGAGAAAACTAAGACCTGATAAATGTGACTTGTTTAAAAATGAGGTCCGCTATGTGGGCAAAATCATTTCAGCAGACGGCTACAAAATGGATGACAAGAGGTACAAGCAGTACGAGCTTTGAAGGACAACCCACCAACAAACATTAAAGAGCTGAGAAAGCTTTTAGGATTTTTAGGATACTACCGAAGCTATGTACAAGATTTTTCAAGACATGCAAAGTGCCTATATGATTTACTCTCAGTTGACCACACGCAAACACCAGCGCGGTCAGCCAAGGCGGGGCATGCTGCACCCACCCAAAAAATCATATGGAGTGACAGCCACTAAAAAGCACTAGACTATTTGGTGGATGTTTTGACTAATCCACCTGTGATGGCTTATCCTAAGTTTGAGGAACCCTTCATTCAGCACATCGATGCTTCAGAAGAAGGCCTTGGTGCAGTTTTGTATCAGAGGCAGGACAGTAAATTAAGAGTCATTGGATATGGGTCAAGAACATTAACACAAGCTGAGAGGAACTACAGGTGGCACTCAGGGAAACTTGAGTTTTTGGCACTAAAATGGGCTGTGACTGAGCGCTTTAGAGACTATTTGTTCTATGCTCCCTCAGTGACAGTGTACAGTGATAACAACCCTTTAACCTATGTTTTAGGCACAGCTAAACTGAATGCAACAGGACACAGATGGGTTTCTGAGCTGGCTGATTTTAACATAACACTGAAATACCGACCTGGAAAAAGTAACGTTGATGCAGACTTTTTGTCCAGAACACCTTCTAGTATGGATTCATACATGTCAGAATGTACTGAGCTGTGTTCGCCTGAAGTGTTAAGCGCAGTACTGAATGCCATTGAAACACAGGAAGACAAACAACTGGATTGGATATCAGCCATAACGTGCAATCCAGAAGTAAACAAAATACTTACAGAAAATCTGCCAGATGTGAGGATCACAACGCAGGAGCTATTGCAAGCTCAAAAGCAGGACCCTGCCATAGCTTATGTTCTCAACTTAAAGAGTACTGGTGCGAGTCTTGACAAGACATCAGCGCTCAAAACCCCTAAAGGAAAACAGCTACTACACGAGTGGAAAAAGCTGTTTATCTCGGATGACGGGTTGCTGATACGAAAGACTGTGACTTACACTCAGATTGTGATTCCGGAATCGCACAAAGAACTGGTGTACAAACACCTTCACTGTGAAATGGGTCACTTGGGGGTGGACCGTGTGATGAATTTGGCAAGGAGTAGGTTTTATTGGCCGAATATGTACAAAGATATTGAGTTTTTCATCACACAGGTGTGCAAATGTAATATTCAGAAAAAACCTACAGTTCAGTGTAGGGCCCCCATGTGTCACGTGCCGGCTACTGCACCCTTTGAAATGGTTTCAATAGACTATGTCCATCTCGAAAAGAGCAGGGGAGGGTATGAGTATATTTTAGTGTTACAGGACAACTTCACCAAGTTTGCTCAAGCCTACCCTACACGCAACAAATCTGGCAAAACAGCAGCAGATAAAATTTTTAATGACTTTTCCTTGAAATTTGGTTTTCCTGGTAAATTACATCACGATCAAGGCAGAGAATTTGAAAACCATTTATTCAAACAGCTGCAGAAGTACACAGGAATAGCCAATTCAAAGACCACACCCTACCATCCACAGGGGAACCCAGTGGAAAGGTTTAATCGCACCTTGCTGTCAATGCTGCGGACCCTGGATGAGGAAAAGAAAGGAAACTGGAGTGACTATGTAAACAAAGTTGTGCATGCCTATAATTGCACAACTAGTGACTCGACAGGATACTCGCCCTTTTATTTACTCTTTGGTAGACATCCACGTCTCCCTATTGATGTAATTTTTGGACTGAGTGAGACGAACAAATGCAAATCATATGAGGATTATGCTCACAAATGGCAACAACAAATGAAAGAAGCATATGACATTGCATCCAGAAACATTAAAAAGACTCTGGCAAGAGGGAAATCACATTATGACCTGAAGAGACAAAGTGCTGTACTCTCACCTGGGGACAGGGTACTTGTCAGGAACATGTCAGAGAGGGGAGGCCTGGGAAAGTTACGCTCCTATTGGGAGGATCAAGTTCACATAGTGATCTCTCAAAAGGGGGAAAACAGCCCTGTTTATGAGGTTAAGCTGGAGCGTGGTGCTGGGCGAGGCCGTATCCTCCACCGCAACATGTTAATGCCCTGTAATGCATTACCGCTTCCCACAATAACAAGAACTGAACGAAGCCACACTACACAGACACAAAAACAAAGAGACCTACAAGACGCATCGAACCATATAGAGAGCTCAGATGATGAAGAACAGTATTGGTCTCAGAGAGTGAGGCACCACCACTGTCAGCCTCAAGGGGATTTAATGGTGTCTGCACCTGCTACTGAACTGGACCAGGACCTTCAGCGAAAGAGCACGGAGCTTAGAGTGGATGCTGAAGAGTTTCAAGTAGAAATGGTGAATGGACAAGGTAACGCTGAACATGACACCTCAGCATCATCAGACACTGTTGCTTCGCCAGGTCAGCCCAGTGAAATGAACCCAGAACTGTCGGAACCGCAGCTGAGAAGATCTCAGAGGGAGAGATGTCCACGGAAAATATTGACTTATGATGCGTTTGGCCAACCAGTTCAAAGAGCAATTAGTCACAGTGTTAACCCATTGTATACCAGTGCAGCAGCACCGCCATTCTATGACCAGTTTGGAGTACCTTGGGCTGCTCTACAAATGCCTTACTATGCAGCTTATGTACCAGTTAGTTATTATTGAACTGTGAAAGAGTTTTTTTGAATTTAAATGATGTTATTTTTCAAAAATGTATGGGGACTTACAAGGCCTTACCAATATGGTGACACAAGTATTTGATACTTTTGGGGATGGTAGCGTAAGACATTGGATCGTTATGTTTGATGAGGTAAATTGTGATTAAATGGTTACTATCTAAGTTGATAAGCTCCGGAGCACGTGATAAAGTGATAGTAATGTCTTAGAGGGTAATAATTGTATGTGGACTGTTGGAAACAACTCAGCATTGTTATAAGCCGATGCTTATCTGGTAAGAGAGTAACATGTGATTCTGTCACTTGAGGTCCAATAGTGCATCGTGAAAGTGATCTTAAAGCACTGCTATACCCTATTCCGACTTACGTCATCTCTACGTTGTCACAAGGAAAAGAGAAGTATAGTTGTTTATTTTTGTTTCTTATTGTCATGTTTCCTCAATGTTGGGACAACATTTATTTAGCAGGGGAGGAATGTAGCACTTGGTAAAGTGTAAAGCTAAAATATGTCCAAAACATTGCATAAATCTGTTGGTATTTGTGTTATTCAACTATATGTTTGGATTTTTGGCTGCTACGTGTTTTTCACCAGTAGGGGGCAGTCACGGAAAAAGAAAACAATGTTCGAAAAAAGAAAAGAAGAAGAGTGTATTCTTGGGCTCTGTATGTGAAAGCCACGGTTCTGAAGTACCCAAATAAACTCGGTTCTGCTGTTTACACCAAGTTGTCCTGGAGTGGTGTAACACAAACACAGCAGTAAACATTCCTTACACCGGGATGCCAGTTTCTCTGTCCTCTATCGCTGCTTTTAAGACAGTGGTCCCCAAACTACGGCCCGCGGGCCGGACACACATTATTATTTTTCAGTCTGGCCACGCGATCGAGACTAATGCACCCATAGAACACTGGGGTGTAGTGGGCCTGCCCGACTGAATCCCTGGAAATGTTTCCTCACGTCAATAAAGCTCATTTGATTCGAATTGTGAACCACGCTAAAAAAAATGTTGCTACTATGATCTCATTTTGTCCAGAACGTGAACATGACCCCCCCAGAACGAAAAATGGCAAAAAGGTTAGGTAAGAGAAAAACTGATTCAGAATGAAGGGTATTTAACCTGCAGTGGACACACGATTATTTTTTTTGTTCAATGCAAAGAAAAGGCTGTCTGTCTCATCTGCCAAGAGATGGTGGCTGGATTCAAAGAATACAATCTGCACCGACATTATGAATGTAGTCACAAAGACAAGTATGATAGCTTGCAAGGCCAAATGCAAACAGACAAAATCTCAAAGCTAGAAAGTGGACTGTTAGCTCAGCAGACTACATTTGTACGCCAAACTCAGCCGAACCAATCATCAGTTCGGGCCAGCTTTCGTGTTGCTTAACTGATAGCAAGCTGTGGTAAACCTTTCACTGAGGGAGAGTTTGTCAAGAAGTGTTTGAATGTTGTCGTGGAGGAGGTGTGTCCCGAGAAGAAAGATGTCTTTAATGCTGTGAGTCTGTCGGCGAGTACAATCACCAGACGCGTGGAAGAAATAGGGGGTAATGTGTATGCCCAGCTGCAGCAGAAGACGAAAGAATGTGACTTTTTTCATTAGCACTGGATGAGAGCACCGACATGCAGGACACAGCGCAGCTTCTTATTTTTATTCGTGGAGTTAGCACAAACTTTGAGATGTGCGAGGAGCTGGCAGCCCTCCAAAGTCTGAAAGGCACTACGATGGGGGAGGATATTTTCGACAAAGTATGTCAAACCATGGAAGAGTTTGATCTGGACTGGGCAAAGCTTGCTAGCATCACGACTGACGGGTATGGTGGGCGCATCTTGGGGCCTAATAGGATGCATGAACCGGGAGATGGAAGAACGGGGTCTCACCACCCCGCTATAAGTCCACTGCCTAATTCACCAGCAAGCACAGTGCTGCAAAGTATTGAAGTGGGATTCTGTCATGAAGGCTGTGGTATCATGCATAAACCTTATCAGAGAAAATGGACTTAAACACGGGCAGTTCCAACAATTCCTGTCTGAACTGGAGTCTGCGTACGGAGATGTGCTGTACTACACAGAGGTCCGATGGTTGAGCCGCGGCAGAGCTTTGAGGCGTTTTTACGAGCTGCTACCCAAAATTAATGCATTTCTTCATTCAAAAGGCAAAACGGTCCCAGAACTGATCGACCCAGAATGGAAATGGCACCTCACATTAACAGACGTGACAGAAATGCTGAACGGCCTTAACTTGCAGCTACAAGGCCAGGGGAAACTCATTTGGACATGCATTCCCACATAAAAGCATATGAGTTGAAACTAGCGCTGCTTTTGGAACAAGTGAAAAAGCACAACTTCACCCATCTCCCTGCTACCCAAAAACTTTCTACAGCGGTCCTGTTCCCAGCTAAAAAGTGTGTGGAAGCACTAGAAATGCTAAAGGCGGAGTTCGGTGTGCGATTCCGTCAACTACATGTTCATGCAAAAGAAATCCGTCTTTTCCAGAACCCTTTTTTTGCTGACATCGATGAAGCCTTTTTATCAGTTTGAGCTGGCCGAGTTACAGAACTGTGTGTCACGGACCCGACTCTGGAGGACTCGGGAGTCCGTGAGCAGGATGGATTATTATTATTATTATTATTATTAGTGTTGTTGTTATTTGGGGGTGGGGTGTTTTTCTGCACTATGCTGTGTTCGGGTTTCCACTCATATGTAGAGGCAGGGTGTGTACATGTGTGGCTGGAGGATGGAGAACAGCCACATGCAGGCCTGATGGGTGTGGCCCTGCAGGAGGACTGGCCACACCTGAAGTTCCTGCCACACACCTGTTGGTGATCAGGGCTCGTCGGGGGAGCTACTTAGGAGAGTGTTGGAGCTCCCACCGGTGTGGGATCATTAAGCTAAGACTCCAAGTCAGTGTGTAGTATTAGGAAGTGTGGATCGTGTGTGTGCGCACGGGTTCAGTGTTTAACGGCTGCTTCTGTATTGTCCTGCAGGTGGAACGAGGGACCAGAAGGGCAGCACGCACAGGGTGTGCAGAAACACAACTGCCGGGAGCACGAGTACGGACGTCGGAGGGGAACACACAAATGGGAGTCTAGGGAGCAAAGGGGATTTATTGTGCATCTGTTACCTTCACTGTAAATAAAGTGCACTGTTTGCATCGCAGAACCATGCGTATCATTCCCCCATATCCCCACGGTCTGTCAGCCAGACCGTGACACTGTGATGTTCTGAAAGATGCATTCAAGCCCAACAGTCTCGTTGACTTCGCCCTCCCAAATGACATGTACCCTAACATTAAAAAAAAAACACGCAATGAAGATGTCCACACTTTTTGGCAGCACGTATATCTGCGAGCAAACCTTTTCACGCATGAAACTCCTGAAAACTCCGATGAGATCAAGATTGACAGATGAACATCTGCATCAGTGTTTGAGACTGGCTGTGACTTCAACTTCTCACCGGCCAGATGCAGGCCCACAGTTCACACTGATGAATATACAGTACATAGGTAAGCTCACTTTTCTGACTTGAATGAGTCATTCTGAGTATAAACACATATAATCATAATAAAATCTACTGGGATAAACACCATCTCCACAGCCATACTGGTATAGAAATATATTGTGCTGTGTAGGTGCCGTATCACTTAGTTCAGTTTCTCAGCCTGCCTGCTTTATGGTTTTCAGAGGGAAGTTGATTAGAGAGAGCAAACAGTGGTGTCTACTAGGCTACTGTTGCAGCTTTCAGGCAGGGGTGACCACGAGAGTTGCTTTTTCACTTCATATGCTTTATTCCAAAGTCAGATTAAAAACATACAGCAGCTCCTCTTCAACTCCTAGCCCTTCGCTACGGTGGAAAAACAACTCCAATCCCCTTGAAGGAACATACATCACAAAAGGTTTTCTAACACACCAATGAGGTGTTCAATGTCTTGTAAGTATGAGTACTATGGCAGATGAACAGTTCAAATGAAAAATACACCAGAACAAACAAGCAAAAAAAAAAAGGAAGTGTGGGGTACCTTTGATATAACAATATAACAAAAGTATAACAATTAAACTTTTTTACATAACCCGACCCCGTCAATATCTGTATCTCTCTCACTACCCTACTGGAACCTACAAAACTGGATTATAAGGAAAGAACACAAGAACTTTGAGAGACTGCTCGTATGAGTCATTTAAGAGATTCTGCTCTGACAACTGAAGCTTTACTTTTACCCACGATTGTGAAGAACCCAGAGAGGGTTATGTGGTTATTTATTGATTTTATAAACAGTGTTGTTATGTATTTCCTGAGTTCATTTTTTCTGTTAAGAACCCAGAGAGGGTGTTATTTGATCTAGGAAAGGGTTATTAGTACTTGATTATGTGTGGCTTTCTGGAAAACAATAAATGTTTACATTTCGGCACCCCTGCGATCGTCACACTTTTTCTGTTACAAACTGACCCTGGCCCCCCATCAGAGAAGGGAAAAGTTATGTGGCCCTCACTGGAAAAAGTTTGGGGACCCCTGTTTTAAGACATCTGAACTTCCAAAGCTGCTCACCGTCACTTTTGTTTGTTTCAGAAATCGGCACAGTAGTCATCGCTACCTTACCCAAAGTAAATAATTAAACAGGCACCCCCTCCCCATCTTCTACTCCAAGACAAGCTCATGTAAGAGTTTACGAGCCATAACAAATATTTAAATGAAAGCATGTTGTCTTGGTAAATGGACTGGCTCTTAAATAGCACATTACCTGAGCACTGAAGGCACCTTATATAACATGCCTCATTCACACAACCACTTTTTAAGTAACACTGACACTCCAGTGGATGCATTCGAGCGCAACTTGGGTTTAGTAGCTTGCCTAAGGCATGAAGAGTAGAGCAGCAGACCAGAGCTGCCAACCTTCCAATTTGCTGATAACCTGATGTACCTACAAATCAAAATACTCTTAACATAGAGAGGGAAAGAAGCAGCATCAGCATCATTACCGGCAAATATCAGAAGAATATCTTTAGGCACCCACACACATTCATACGCACACAGTTAACAGCCCACACACGCAATAAATCCACTAGCTTTGCATTGCAAACTGACATGTTTGCTTCTAGCTCTGTAAGACTTTTAACTCCTTTAGAAACCAATGATAAAAGTTGGTCTACAAAAATGTTTTTGGTGTGATATAGAACATGTCACAGTACTTTGTGTTTCAGGTCCTGGACTAAACTTTGGTTTAGTGCATGTTCTCCCTGTATGTGTGTCATAATCTTAGTTTCTAGCACCGAGTTTTCTGTCACTGTGCCTTCACTGTGTTCCACGTTTAGTTACTCTTGTCTCCATGTTTCATGTTCCCTCTGTTCTCTGAGTCAGTCATGTCTCCATGTCACAGTGTTGAATCCACGTCTTTGTGAAGGCCTCATGTTTCCCGTTTTTATTTTGATAGTTCTTCATCATGTATTCAGTGTATTCAGTTTTGCTTCCTCCCCGTCTCGTTATGTCTGATTAGTCCCAGCTGTGTTTCCCTCCAGTTTCCCATCCCCTCGTTACTCCCATGTGTATTTAAGCCCTGTGTTTTCCTCTGTCTGTTGTTGTGTCGTGCCGCCTCATTGCTGTGGTTTTTTTTCGTGGCTCCTGAGAACTCTTTGCTCTGTGTTTTCTAGTTTATTTTTCATGAGTTCCTAGTTTCCAGTTCCTTTTTTGTTCATTTGTAATGTCTGAGTTTGTTTCCCAGCAAATAGAGCTGCCGCTCTGAGTTTCCTTTTCATGTTTGGGTCCTGTCTGCCACAGCATGACAGAACAACTCTCCATTAGGTTTTATACTGATATGAAATCTGATTTAAGATTTTTAAGATACACAACACTGATATTTTGACTCTTTTAAATATCAATATATCTTTTTTTTAATATTATCCACCTAAAAATATGTTTAGTGTCTTTATTATGAAAACTGACCTAAAAACAATAATAGAGACATGTTAAAGCAGACTTTCTCTTAATTTACCTCAAAATAAAATAAGGTCAGTGTGCTCAAAAAGGTTAAGGCACTGCCTTCTACACTTGGTGTAAAGCTGTCTTTGCAAGAACCAACTGCCGTCTCCCATCATGCTCTGATTAAAATTTCCCTGACATCAGTTTCTCATCACTTCTAAATCTTGATGAAATCTTTCCCATGCTTGCTGACAGTCACCGAGATCTGGTGGAAAAAAGTCGAGATGACAATTTCAGACTGCATCTTCAGTGACATTCTGCCACTCATTAGCTGCTATGCTTTCACCATGTTAACTGCAAACTCATCACAATTCTCTCCTCTGTGACTGCCAAGAAAATGCTGGACAGTCTGCAGTAATGCGTCCCATGCTGCTGATTCAGTTGGCTTCAGTTTCCTTTTTGAACTCATCATCACGAAAAAGTTCCCAGGTTCACAGATTTCAGGACCATGTGCAGAGGTGTTTTTTTCTGTTCTCAAACTGATCTCCCTGTTGGAGCTCAGTCTGGGGGGAGTTATTTTTTCTCCTTATCTTTCCTCATGTTGTGCTTTTTCCATGTTATACCCCTCTGACCTGTCTTCCCCATGTGATGTTTGTGTAACGTATGTATGGTCTGAAGGGTAACACGGTGCTGGCACGGCTGGCAGGCTTAACCCAATTTCCCTCAGGATGAATAAAGTATGATCAATCAATCAAAACCTTCCTGAATTTCCAAAATGCTTGTTGATCTGTGTAATCTGAATAAGTAGTCTGAAGTTTTATGTTGAAATTAGGTAGAAGTTAAAGTGTTCTGGTAGGATCTGGATCAGTTTGGTTTGTTAGAGTAAAGTACATACGTACATCTGGTGTACATGATAGGCTGTCAAGTTTATTTATATAACACATTACCAACGGTCGGTGCTGCAGAAAGTGCTTAACAATGAAAAATGCCATTAAAATAAATGAAAGGCACAATAATAATTCAGTAAAATATAGAAAATAAATAAATAAATAAATAAATAAAAGTAAAGTATAAACTGTCAGAAAAGATGAAGAGGGAGAAGATGTCAGTCGCCTCCACCTGTAAAACCATTTTTGTTTAGTTGTTGTCTCGTTGTTACCCTGTTGTGCACCTGTTGCAAGTGCTGACACTAAGTGTCTGAGAATAGTTTCATGCTGTGATGGTGAAGTCAAGGTTTGGCACTGATGAGAACAAGTTACTGTGCTTCTGTAGGGTCTTTCAGCTCCTTGACTCATTTTCATGCCAGTGCTGATCCTCTTATTCGTCTACATACAGGATGTTAGCAGCAAACAAGCAGCACTGTGTGTGTGCTACACACTCTGCTGTAAAGGCTCAGTGCTCTGACACTGACACAAGGATTATGCTGGCACTGAGTTTTTGACAGCAGCAATATCAACATCACATCAAATCACTTTACTGCAGCTCATTTATTGTTGGAAATCCGGAGCTGTTGCTGTTTTATATATTATTCTATTTTTCCTCAGCCTGTGCAGGAAAGAACTGTTTTGTTATATTCTCTCTTATAACTTAACTGGTAAAGTAACAGCACCTTTTCGGTTGTTAGTAACTTACTTTATTAACCATGTTGTGGAACAGCACAGGCATATCAATGCGCACATACACCACATTTGGTGTTCTCTACTTTACACAGAAAGTAGTACCACAAAAATATAATCTGATTTTACTAAATACATAACAGCTCCTCCCATCCAGCTTTGATGAACACAATAAGTATCAAACAACCGAGATATTTTCAGGCAAATGCCTACAACATAGAGTAATGGTAAATGGCCTGTATTTGTATGGCGCTTTTACTAGTCCCCCCTAGGGACCCCAAAGCGCTTTACACACCCAGTCATCCACCCATTCACACACACATTCACACACTGGTGGAGGCAGCTACAGTTGTAGCCACAGCTGCCCTTCTGGCCATCACCAGTAGGCGGTAGGTGAAGTGTCTCGCCCAAGGACACAAACCCTGAACCTCAGGTGGTGAAGTGAAGGCAAACTCTTCTGAATCTTGAGGTGTAGATGTGCTCTCAGATTGCTGTGGAACCATGTGACTTTCCGCATCTAGAATCTGATCAACATGTCTACGGCAGACAAAGTTGGCTCCAACATTTATGGTGTATGTCAGTGGTCCGGTCCGTGACAGAATCGTGCCAGACTGCCAGTTCTGACTTGGGGCTCTGTAGTCTCTGGTGAGAACTTTTTGTCCAACATTTAAGAATCTGTTTTTGTTTCTTGTTGCTTCCAACATGGAAGACTGTTTATCTTGGACATCCTTGCAAATGTCTGGTTTCAGCAAATCTAGACGTGATCTCAGATTCCGTCCCATGAAGAGCATTGCAGGTGTGTGTCCAGTTGTTGCTTGTGTGGCGTTCCTGTAAGCCAGTAAGAAATTGTCGATTTTCTGTTGTAGCGGTCAATAAAAGCAACTGGCTTTCTTGACCGCTTGAAGGACTGGACAAACCGTTCAGTTTGTCCATTTGTTGCAGGACGATGGGGAGCTGAAGTGACATGTCGTATGCCGTTACTCCTAAGGAAACACTGGAACTTCTCTCCAGTAAAGTGACCACCATAGAATAGAATAGAATAGAATAGAATAGAATAGAATTCAACTTTATTGTCATTGCACATGCACAGGTACAGGGCAACATTGTCACTTACGAGCTGTTGTGGCAGACCTGTGCGTGCAAACAGTGACCGAAGACTATTGATCGTGCTGACACCTGTTGCTTGCTTTACGGGGAAGATTTCTGGCCACTTTGAGTGATCATCAACTACAACCAGGAACATTTGGTCCATAAATAGGCCAGCATATTCTATATGAATGCGTTGCCATGGAGCGGATGGCCACTCCCACACGTGTACAGGTGCTGTTTGAGGCTGGCGCAGCGTCTGCTGGCAACCAGTGCAGGATTTAGCCATATTCTCTATTTCACAGTCAATGCCTGGCCACCAAACATAGCTTCTAGCAAGACTTTTCATCTTAACCACACCCAAATGGACTCCGCAATACAACTGCCGGGGTTCTCTGTGCACCGCGCGGACAGGTCACAGGATCTTACTGGGAAAAGCAGAGGCGGTGTTGTGTGTTTCATGATCAACAACAGCTGGTGTGATTATGCGAACGTGCACCCGGTCAAATCCTTCTGCTCACCGGACCTGGAGTACCTGATGATTAAGTGCCGGCCATTCTGGCTACCGAGGGAATTTACAGCAGTGATTATTACGGCTGTTTACATTCCCCCACAAGCCGACACTGACCGAGCACTCAGGGCACTGTACAGCGCGATCAGCAGCGAGGAAACCGCACACCCAGAGGCAGCGTTTATCACAGCCGGAGACTTTAATAAGGGAAACCTGAAGAAAGTCTCACCCAAACTCCATCAACATATCCTTTTTAACACGCGTGGAGATCGGCTACTCGACCACTGTTACACCTCTTTCCGGGATGCGTACAAAGCCCTCCCCCGCGCCCCATTCGGCCAATCAGATCACTGCTCCATCCTGCTCCTGCCCGCCTACAGGCAGAAGCTGAAACAGGAAGCTCCAACCCTGAGGGCGGTGCACCGTTGGTTGGACCAATCGGAGTCCACGCTGCGGGACTGTTTTGATCACGCGGACTGGGAAATGTTTCACGTGGCTGCTAATGACATCGATGAGTACACAGACTCAGTCTGCGGACTTATCAGAAAATACGTGGAAGATGTCGTCCCATCCAGAACAGTTAAATCCTTCCCAAATCAAAAACCCTGGATTAACAGAGATGTTCGCGCGGCACTGGCGGCACGGAGCACCGCTTTTGCCTCCGCGAACATATCGCACTACAAACACGCACATTACCAACTCCGGAAGACGATCAAAGCAGCCAAACGTGAGTACAGGGACAGGGTGGAGCAACAGTTTGACAACCCTCGGAGGATGTGGCAGGGACTAAACACAATCGCAGACTTTAGAGGGAAAACCAGCACACCGCAGACCACCTCTGTGTGAGGATCTAAACGTATTCTATGCTAGATTCGACACAGCGAACACCATGAGACCGGACAGTGTGCGCACCGCGGATGACGTCAGTGTGCAAACTGTGTCTGAGGAGGATGTGCAGAAGTGCTTCAGGAAGGTGAACGGACGCAAAGCTACTGGTCTTGACGGGATTCCCGGCCGTGTCCTCAAGTCATGCGCGGCTCAGCTGGCTGGAGTGTTTACACACATCTTCAACCTTTCCCTCTCTCTGTCTGTACTCCCAGCCTGCTTGATCCTGCAGAGCCTGCAGGACACATAAATAAAACAGCAGCGCCTCTTCTTTCTCAAGAGACTGAAAAGATTCGGCATGAGCCCCCGCATCCTCAGGACCTTCTATCACTGTGCCATTGAGAGCATCCTCACTGGATGCATCACCACCTGGTATGGCAACAGCACCGCCTACAACTGCAAAGCTCTCCAGAGAGTAGTGCGGTGCTCTGAACGGATAATTGGAGGTGAGCTTCCCTCCCTCCAGGACATCTACAGGAAGCAGTGCCTGAGGAGAGCGGGGAGGATCATCAAGGACTCCAGTCACCCCAGCCATAAACTGTTCAGACTACTTCCATCAGGAAGGAGGTTCTGCAGCATCCGGTCCCGAACCAGCAGACTGAGAGACAGCTTTCTCCACCAGGCCATCAGACTGCTGAACACGTCATAGACACCTCACCTTCAATACTGGAACTTCAACATTATGCACTCCACACTGTATATAAATAATAATAATAATAATGGATTGGATTTATATAGCGCTTTTCAAGGCACCCAAAGCGCTTTACAATGCCACTATTCATTCACTCTCACATTCACACACTGGTGGAGGCGAGCTAAATGCCACTTGTTTTGCACATTTCCAACTGCCAACCTCTGTATATTTTATTTTATTGTTTATTCTATTTAATTTTAAAAATATATACACTGTTATATTGTACATATATTTATTCATATAATTCTCAGATTTACCCATTCTTATATTTTGCTTGTTTTACGTTATTGTATTTTTACACACCTCTATTGCTTGTGAAGCTTGCACACAAGAATTTCACTTGCATGTACTGTACCAGTGTACCTGTACATGTGATGTGACAATAAAAGTGATTTGATTTGGATCTTTAAACCAGCAATTAGCAGCGTCATGTGACTTTTTGCTGTTAGGGTGCCTGGGTCGTCGACCCAGTGTTTTGTGTTTTTGGTTCTTTGATTTTGTTATTTCATTATATTCTAGCTTTGATTTATGGGTTATAGGATTATTCTTAGTTTAGGTTCTCTGGGTGGGTTTTGTTAGAGTTTTAGTGTTCTGGTTTTCTGTCTGTGATCCATAATTGCTGTCTCCCCTGTCTGCTGTCTCCCCGTGTCCAGTCAGTGTCTGTGTCTTCCCTGGTCCCACGTCTCTGTTACCTCTGTTGTAGTGCCTGCCTGTGAGTCTGTGTCTGTAAGTTCAGTCTGTGTTATGTTTCCTGTTTTACTTTGAAGGTCCATGTCTGATGTTAATGTATCTGGTTTTGCTTCCCCTGTTTCGTTGGGCCTGATTTGCCCCAGCTGTGTTTCCCTCCTGTTACTCATTCCCTGATTGCTCCCTCTGTGTATATAAGTCCTGTGTTTTCATCTGTCTGTGTTGTTATCTACCCTCTTCTTGCTGTGTGTTCTGTCTGCGTAAGTTTATTTGCAAGTTTGTTACCTTTTGAGTTTAGCAATAAATCTGAGTTTGAGTTACTTTCCGCCTCCGAGTGTCTGCACTTTGGGTCCTTTTCCTGCCTGCACACAGCCGAAAACACGATGACAGAAGATCGTGACCAGAACATGGACCCCGCAGACCTTTTCACTTCGGAGTTAGACACTGAGATGGAAAGGCTGGTTAAATTGCTGGACCGCATATCCCAGTCCAACAGCCTACGGGCTATGTCTGTGGGACTGAGCGCAGTGGAAGCAATGGTGAAAACCAGCCCTCGGCTTCAGCAGTTTGCTTCGGACACCAATCTGGGCAGCACCATAGCTGCATGGAGGGGGCAGGTCAGGGCACGTGAGCTTGCCCTCTCTCTCACCACCCCAACGCAGCAGCGGTCTGAGCTCACCGTAAAGCAGCCTCCGCAGCGGTCACTACAGCGTACAGCGGGACAGAGTTTCCGCACTGCTGCCACGGACTTCCTCTCCCTCCCCACGCCAGCCGGGATTTCGCTCACCTGTCCGTTTGCCTGCCTTTTTCCTGGCGGCTATGTGTTTTTCAAAAGCACCTGTGCAGCCGTGCACTCCACAGGGATTGTGCTGATTATTTCAATATTAATACTACAATATTCAATATTACTCTAAAATCTTCAACAGGAGCACCTTAGTGATAACGAAGTGATCTGCTGTGGCTTGACTGAATAGAAGACTAAAGGCTTGCTGTGTACAGCAGTTAGCTTTCTGGACAATAACCACAAGCAAAGCTTTCAAGCATGCATGCATCTGAAGTGTGCTGATACAGTTATTAAGAGTACCCAGGTGCTCCTAGGCGGGACACAAAGCTATGGTGGGAGTCTACAACTAAGTGTCACGTTGTGATCATAATTTGTTTTTAATTTAAGATGATCAACTCTACGGTACTAGGGATGGGAATTGTTAATAATTTAGCAATTCCGATTCCATTTCAAAGGGTAGAATTATTAGAAAGAATGGGAATGATTTATTGATGAACAGAATTTAAATAGGTGATTGGCGGTTAGACTCCGATGGCCCGTCTTGGCAGAACAGCTGTGATGCATACACATACATGCCATCTAACTAGCAGGTGCATTGAGAGGTGCAGCGTGATCAGTGATATTGCACATTGAGTGGGGTGTTGCTGTTGGAACTATACTAAATAAGGTTATAATAAATACAGTTTAAAGAGGTAGGGGTGTTGGTTGCATTGAAGTATAAATAGAAATACGATTTAGGTGTAATGTCCATGAGTGTTGGCAGTGCAGTTATCCTCCAGTCAGGGTGGAGGTAGGGCATGTTTGACAGCCTGTGGGTAAAAACTTCTGTTGAGTCTGTTTGTCTTCGACCTGATGGACCTGTTACATTTACCAGAGGGAAGGGGGGGGGAAAGTGAGTGTCCAGGATGTGAGGGGTTTTTGATGATGATGTTGGCTTTCTGCTGAAGTCTGCCAGTATAAATGTCTCTGAGGGGGGTTAGTGAAGTGCCGATTGCCCACTCTGCTGCCCTCACCACCCGCTGCAGTTTCCTCCTGTCCTCCGCTGTGCAGCAGTTGAACCAGAGTGTCCTGAGAAAGTACAGCCTTTGTTGTGCTTTCCCTACCTGGTGGGAGATGTTTGTGGACCAGGTAAGGTCGGCCGAGATGTGGGCTCCGAGGAACTTAAAGCTTTCTACCCTTTCTACCTCCTCCATCAATGAAGAGGGTAGAGTGCTCAGATCGCTTTGTTCTTCTGAAGTCGATTACCATCTCCTTGGTTTTAGCTGTGTTCAGATGCAGGTTGTTGTCGTCACACCATCACTTCAGATGCTGAACCTCCTCTCTGTAGGCTGAATCATCGTCGTTGTCGATCAGTCCTATGACGGTGGTGTCATCAGCAAATTTTATAATGGTGTTACTGGTGTGGATTGGTGAACAGTCATGGGTGAAAAGTGAGTATAAGAGGGGACTGAGGACACACCCCTGTGGGACACCCACATTCAGAATGAGGGTGGAGGAGGTGTGCGCGCCCATTCTGACGTTCTGGGGTCTGTTGCTCAGGAAGTCCAATATCCAGCTGCACAGTGAGCTGCTGAGTCATGAGTTGCTTAGTTTATTAACCAGTTTGTGGGGATGAACTCTATTGAAGGCAGAGCTGAAGTCCACAAACAGCACATAGGTGTTAGTACTATCCAGGTGTGTGAGGGTTGTGTGAAGCGCTGTTATTATGGTTTCCTCTGTTAACCTGTTTGCCCTGTATGCAAACTGGTATGGATCGAGGTCTGCAGGGATGGCAGCTTTAATGTGTGACATGATGAGCTGTTCAAAACATTTGGCAATTATGGGTGTTAAAGCAACTGGACAATAGTCATTCAAGCAGCTCACTGTGTTCTTCTTGGGCACTGAAACGATGGTGGCTGACTTAAGGCAGGATGGTACTACAGACTGTAGCAGTGAGAGGTTGAAGATGGTGGTGAAAACCTCTGCTAGTTGGTCTGAACATGCTTTAAGCACTCTACCAGCTACACCGTCAGGACCAGCTGCTTTCCTCGCGTTGACTCTGCGCAGTGTGGCGCTGGAGTAGCTCCATGGCTGACTTAGCATTAGCTTGCGGCGGCACATAAACTGCTATTATTGTGATCACTGTGAGCTCTCTCACCAAGTAGAAGGATCTACACCAGGGGCCTCAAACTTGAATGGCCCGCGGGCCGCGAGTTTGAGACCCCTGGTCTACACTGAACCCTCATGTATTCTATGTCTGGGCAGCAGTGGACGACTTTAACTGTGTTGTTGGTGCACCAGTTATTGTTTACAAACACTAGCAGCCCTCCTCTGCGTTTCTTACCGGACTCTTTGTCCCTGTCCCTCTGAACGTAGCGTGGCCCACTAGCTCAATCGCAGTGTCTGGGGTAAAAGAGTCCAGCCAAGTCTCTGTGATGATCATAACACAGTAATCCAAACAGCCTGAGGTGATCCGCAGTTGTAGCTCATCCATCTTGTCATTTAGTGACCGTGAGTTGGTGAGGAAGAGACTTGGAATAGCCGGTCCGTTTGAGTTAGCACGTAGCCTAGGCTTCAGCCCCGTCCCTCTTCCTTTTCGCCACTCGTGCCTCCAGCTGGTCCTCATCCTCCTGCTCTTCCTGCTCAGGAACTTGGTTGCCCACTTCTGAACTGGGCCCTGGTGCGTCCTCCTGGATGGAGGAAATTAGGACTGGAGGCCTGGTAGAGGGCCTCTGCCCTAACACCTCATCCATGGGTCCAAACCAGGGCCATGTTGCAGCAGTGGGCTTTCCACTTACACCCTCACCTGTCGCTGGATACTTGCACTCCTAAAGGCAGAGGAAATCAAAAGTGGCAGTTGGCAAAAACAGCTACAGTGCAGGTTTACATAGATGACTTCGCAGTATTCTGTGTGGAGATATCTCTGTCAATACCGCTGTACATACTTTGTATTTCCTTCATCATGTTATTCCCTGAATGGCATCCACAGCAAAATGTACTAGACTGGGACCACAGGGCAGACAGTTCACTCTCCCTTGTGCCTCACTGATTAGAAACCTCATACTGTTGCTGTACCTCCAACCCACTGCGGCTGAGTGTTTGGCACCGGTGAACAGGTGCTCATTGTCACGGCGGAGTCGGATAAACTCTGCCGTCTGCTCCTTGGTCCCTGAAATACAGCAGGACATTGGATTAAATTCCTGACCATCTTGCTGTTTGATCAGTTCCATGTTTGCCGTTTGTACAGCATATTCAGCTGTGTGGGACAAACTTTAATGTCAGGCAAACCGATTTATTGTGGGACAAAGGCAGCACTGACTAAGGCCAAACAATGACTTTTTAAGGTCCTAGGTTCATGTGAGGGACTTCTCTATCATATTTGACAGGGATGGGGTGATCACCTTTGCAAATATGTGATGTCTTGGTGGCTCACGCAGATATTTGGAGTGTACACAGCTACATTCTTGCCTGGAATATCTTAACATTTTAGTTTGTCCCAGAAAGGGTAATATTGATACTATTAATTACACTTGCAGTGGTGTTAGTACTATTCATACTGCCTTCTGTCTGGAACATGAATCAAAAATATGCGGGACTGTGCATTTACAGTCACATGGGTCCAACAGATGTCACAAAATTCACCTTGACATTTACTATTCAACTTCCACTGACTTTTAAAATCTTGACATTTGTTTTGCTCCTTCAAACGTATCTTACATTTTAAGGTGTAGCTGTCCTCCACCGCTGTTTCTACCTTCTCCGCAGCTGATGCCATCATTACGCACTGACCTGGTTGCATCACGCTAGGAATCCTGGGACATATGGGACCACGAAGTCTAGACCGGACCAACCCTTCAAATTGGGGAAATGAACTGCGCATTTGTCGACCACATTTGGAGTACACTTCGAATCGGGACACCCTTCTTTGCATCACTGTGACGTAATCAGTCTCCAAATGCAGTCTACGAAGCATGCGGTCGCTGGATTGGGACACAGCCCCTGTCTCAGCAGTCAGTCAGATTGGTGTCAGCTGTTCCTTCCTGTGGCCTGTTCCCTCGTTATCCTCCTTGTGTGTATATTGTCTGCATTTCCCTTTGTTCTGTGTTCTCCTTCATGTTCACCCTCACTGTAGGTAGTGGTTCTGTCTGTTTGGGCTCCTGTCTGTCAGTTAATTTTATGTTTTGTGACAGTTTAGTTGGGACTTTTTGTTGCCTGTTTCTTTCAGCATTGAAGGTGTGATTTTAGTTCAGTTGTGTGTTGCTACATGCTGTGTTTTTAGGTCCACAACTCTGCCTGCCACACACCTACACATATGATACACATCACTAACTTGCTGTCATGAGGATTTGACATTTATCCAGTTTATCTACAGCTCTTATATCTACTGTGTATCAGTGGATGTGCTTATTATTTTTATTATTATACATGTGATCCTTCCATCTTTAAACAGCGGTTATAAGCTAACATTATGCCAGCTAATGTTAGGCTCAAGTGTCCTAAAAATAACACTTTCTCTCTAATAAAGTTTGATTACATTCTCACATGTAAAGGTTGACAATATTCATCATATCGCAGGATATACTCATCACTGTCATGAAAACAGAAGAGAGCTTCACTGACTCATTAACAGATGTGTGGCCAGAGCTGTTTGTCCTACAGTGGCCACTATAGCAAGGATTATGCATTTGACCTGGGAGGGGCAGGAAAAACACAATTCAGCTGATTGCAATTTGCAATGACATCTACTGATAACTAGCGGTGAGATTTGAGACACTTTACCTTTAAAGCACGGTTGCAGATTTTTCAGTTATGGAAAAAATTCAAATCCTTTTCCTTGATTTGGAACGCCTCCAACTCTGAGCAGCTTGTTGGTGTAGTGAAGAAGAATATTGCTTCCATGTTGTTTCCATGTAAAGATGCTTCCATCTTGCTGTTTTGAGATGGTTATATCCACTGACTACCTCTTATTATGTAGACTACCTGTATGGCATGTTGCTTTTTTAGAAAACTATAAAATGATACATGGCTGCTTTCACTCAGCTGAGCTATAAACTCTACATAATAAATTAGTTTCCACACTTCAGACTGCAGCTAGCTGAGAACTCGAACAGCTTCTTGTGGGAGAACATGTAAAATGGTGACTGTAGCAGGAAAGGCCCAACCATCGGCACTGTGATGGCAGTGTCCTTTTTTATTTGCTGCGGCATGAACCCACTGCTCCACCCCTCCCCTGCAGCCGACCACGCCCTACCACAGAGACATTATTTATTCTTTACTTAAAATCTGTGATTTTAAGGAGGTTTAAGTTTCCTGAGAATAACTCTGAAACACTTTATAAATACCAACTCTGGTGCTACTGTACAGTATCTATATAGAATTGATAGCCTTATGTAAGATGATTGAAGGAGAGGCTGTATGGTGCAAAGACAAAGTGTAGCTTGAAGGGCAGACTGTAGAGAGAACCCGCTTTATTATTCTCTTTGAAAGGTAAAAGTAACTGTCTCTCTGCTCTGTGTGGCTCCTGCACTCTGCCTTTGCAAAGCTGGGATAGATTTATGAACCCTGAGACAACTGGTAAACATGTCAGTGATTCTGTTGGCCACTCACTTCTTTTCACACTGGCCACACAACACTCACTAAAAACTATAAATGGAAAGATATGCTCAACTGTAAACATAACTCCAGCTCAACATAAACAACCATAAACAGATCATAACACAGAACAAAACCTTCCTTTAATTCAGCTTCAGTGTGTTTAGAAGAACTCGGTGAGCACCATCAATCTGCTCACATTTATTCTCCTCCTGACTGTGTGATAATTCTACTGTATTCAGTGTGCCTCTGCCAGTGGTTGGGATGCAACCTCAAAGCCTCAAAGCAGAATAATTCAACAGCGTGTGGACTGTTGTTTCTTTTATACCTTTGATGACCAGTGTTTTACCCACAACAGTCTTCTCATGAACGCTTCAAGCTCAATCAGATTATACTTTGCAAACTTCAAACACTGACTTTTGCAATAAGATAAGATAACTCTCTATTGTCATTGCACAGTCATACATAGTACAATGAAATTGGAAAACTGTCCCACGTCAGCACGACACAACACGACACAGTAACTTAACTTAGAAATAAAATAAAGACTAAGTGTATGTTTATTAAGGTGGAGTCACTCATTCTAATGACTATTTTGTTTAGACCAGTTGTCACAGTCAGTGGGTTTGAGACCTGGGGTTTCAAGATTTTGTACGTTTCTTTTGGTGCCGAGTGTTTTAAGTTTATGTTCCTTGTTTCTTTAGTAAATAGTGCTGTCAGTTTTTGGCTATCCCTGGTGATGAGAGCCTATATTCTTTAGTTAGGTAATATTTAGTTCCCACATTAGTAAGTTATGTTATTTTCACTTGTGTTTTGTTAATACCTGTCATTTAAGTCTTATCTTTTGTATATTCCATTGTTGTCAAGTCTTCAGTCATTGTTAGTCTTATTACTTTGAGGTTGTATTTTCATTCACTGTGTTCATTCTTGTGCCATCTCTCATGAATGGGTACACCTAGTTCTGTATCTCCCCGCTCCCAGTTTCTCAGCACAAGTCTCTCCAAGTGATTCCTCGTGTGCATGATTTTCTGGTTCTTGCTCCCTAAGTTTGAGCATTTAATCAGTGTTAACTGCTTATTTTGGTGGTGCTGTCACTTGGTGTTCGCTCGCTCTGTGGTAGAGTATCACTTCCTGTTCCTGCTCAAACACAGTGGTGCTTCTGAGTAGCTTATCTGCTTAGCAATTTAATTAAAAACTTTTAAATACATTCTTTTTTCATAGTATAATCTTCACGTGCTTCATCCGAAGCACACTTTCTGTGTACTCACTACCTAATTTATAGCCAAAGTATTCACTCACTGTCTCTGTACTGTTTTGCTAGCTTAGCTTAGCTCATAGCCGACTCGTTAGCACCATGGCCTCTTCACCTGTCCCTCCTGCACTTTCCTGCTCATTGTGTCAGATGTTTAGTTACTCCTCGGCCTCCTTTAGCAGTAATGATACTTGTAACAAATGTAGCATATTTGCAGCTCTGGAGGCCAGGATTACTGAATTGGAGACTCGGCTTTGCACCCTTCATTCACCCGTAGCTAGCCAGGCCCCTGTAGCTGGTGCAGCCGAAGATAGCGTAGGCCCGCTAGCTGTTCCCCGGGAGACCCCAAGCAGCTGGGGAAAGAGGGCGGCTGGGTGACGGTGAGGAGGAAGCATAGTCCTAAACAGAAGCCCCACCAACCTGTTCATGTGTCTAACCGTTTTTCCCCACTCGGCGACACACCCGCCGGGGGTCAAACTCGAGACACCGGCAACCATAGTCAATTGTCTTCCAGGGGCCAGAGCAGGCGACATTGAAGGAAATTTAAAACTGCTGGCTAAGGGTAAACGTAAATACAGTAAAATCATAATTCACGTCGGCAGTAATGACACCCGGTTACGCCAATCTGAGGTCACTAAAATCAATATTGAATCGGTGTGTAACTTTGCACAACAATGTGGGACTCACTCAGACCAGGAGTGACATGTTTAGCTGCATGTTCTCCTTAAACTGCTGGCTGTCTGAGTGGTGTCCCAGAAACGATGTGGGCTTCATAGATAATTGGCAAACCTTCTGGAGGAAACCTGGTCTTGTTAGGAGAGACGGCATCCATCCCACTTTGGATGGAGCAGCTCTCATTTCTAGAAATATGGACAAATTTATTAAACCCCCCAAAATATGACTATCCAGAGTTGGGACCAGGAAGCAGAGTTGCAGTCTTACACGCCTCTCTGCAGCTTCTCTCCTCCTGCTACCCCCCAAAAACCCATCTCCATAGAGACTGTGTCAGCTCCCAAACAGACAAAAAACAAACTAAAAACCAGCAACAAACAACTTAAACATAAACAATTACAAAGAAAGAACAATACAGTATCCACATCTGAGCCAAAGAGTAAAACAGTGAAATGTGGATTATTAAATATTAGGTCTCTCTCCTCCAAGTCTCTGTTAGTACATGACTTAATAATTGATCAACAAATTGATTTACTCTGCCTTACAGAAACCTGGTTGCAGCAGGATGATTATGTTAGTTTAAATGAATCAACACCCCCGAGTCATTCTAACTACCAGAAACCTCGAAGCACAGGCCGAGGGGGCGGTGTGGCAGCAATTTTTCACACCAGCCTATTAATTAACGAAAGACCCAGACAGACTTTTAATTCATTTGAAAGCCTGATGCTTAGCCTCGTCCACCCCAGCTGTGAAACTCAGAAACTAGTCTTACTTGTTATCATCTATCGTCCACCTGGGCCTTACACTGAGTTTCTGTCTGATTTCTCAGACTTTTTATCTGATTTAGTTCTGAGCTCAGATAAAATAATCATTGTGGGTGATTTTAACATCCATGTAGTTGCTAAAAATGACAGCCTCAACATGGCATTTAATCTGTTATTAGACTCAATTGGTTTCTCTCAAAATGTAAAAGAACCCACCCACCACTTTAATCACACTTTAATCACATCTTGTGTTAACATATGGCATAGAAACTGAACATTTAACAGTGTTTCCTGAAAACCCTCTCCTGTCTGATCATTTCCTGATAACATTTACATTTACAATAATTGATTACACAGCAGTGGAGAGTAGACTTTATCACAGTAGATGTCTTTCTGAAAGCGTTGTAACTAAGTTTAAGAATATAATCCACCCACTGTTATCATCTTCAATGCCCTGTACCGACACAGAGCAGAGCAGCTATCTGAACGCTACCCCAACAGAGGTCGATTATCTTGTTAATAATTTCACCTCCTCACTACGTACGACTCTGGATACTGTAGCTCCTGTGAAAACTAAGGTCTCTAATCAGAAGTACCTGACTCCGTGGTATAATTCTCAAACACGTACCCTAAAGCAGATGACTCGTAATCTGGAGAGGAAATGGCGTGTCACAAATTTAGAGGATCATCATTTAGCCTGGAGAAATAGTTTGTTACTTTATAAGAAAGCCCTCCGCAAAGCCAGAACATCTTACTATTCATCACTGATTGAAGAAAAAAAGAACAACCCCAGGTTTCTCTTCAGCTCTGTAGCCAGGCTGACAAACAGTCAGAGCTCTGTTGAGCCAACCATCCCTTTAACGTTAACTAGTAATGACTTCATGAACTTCTTCACAAATAAAATTTTTATCATTAGAGAAAAAATTACCAGTAATCATCCCACAGATGTAACATTATCTACAGCTACTCTTAGTACCATTGATGTTAAGTTAGACTCTTTTTCTCCAATTGATCTTTCTGAGTTAACTTCAATAATTACTTCCTCCAAACCATCAACGTGTCTTTTAGACCCCATTCCTACAAAACTGCTCAAAGAAGTCCTGCCATTAATTAATGCTTCGATCTTAAATATGATCAACCTATCTCTAATAATCAGCTATGTACCACAGGCCTTCAAGCTGGCTGTAGTTAAACCTTTACTCAAAAAGCATCTCTAGACCCAGCAGTCTCAGCTAATTATGGGCCAATCTCCAACCTTCCTTTCATATCAAACATCCTTGAAAGAGTAGTTATGTCGACTTTGGAATTCCTTACCCCCCGACCTCAGAAATATTAGTTCATTCCCTCTTTTTAAGTCCACCCTCAAAACTCATCTGTTTAAAATTGCTTATGTTTAAACCTCTGTATGCTCTAACTTGTATCTGTTATTCTTATTATTGTGTATATTTCCAGTTTCTGTGTTTTTATCTGTTGTACAGTGTCCTTGGGTGCTTTGAAAGGCGCTATTTTTAAATAAAATGTATTATTAGTTGTCAAACAGCTAACAGATCATCTGCAGAGGAATGGTTTATTTGAAGAGTTTCAGTCAGGTTTCAGAGCTCATCACAGCACAGAAACAGCTTTAGTGAAGGTTACAAATGATCTTCTTATGGCCTCTGACAGTGGACTCATCTCTGTGCTTGTCCTGCTAGACCTTAGTGCAGCATTCGATACTGTCGACCATAATATCCTATTAGAGCGATTAGAACATGCTGTAGGTATTACAGGTACTGCACTGCAGTGGTTTGTATCATATCTATCTAATAGACTCCAGTTTGTGCATGTAAATGGAGAGTCCTCTTCACACACTGAGGTTAATTATGGCGTTCCACAAGGTTCAGTGCTAGGACCACTTCTGTTTACATTATACATGCTTCCCTTAGGCAGCATCATTAGAAGACACATTTACACTGCTATGCAGATGACACCCACCTCTATCTGTCCATGAAGCCAGATAACACACACCAATGAGTTAAACTGCAGGAATGTCTTAAAGACATAAAGACCTGGATGGCCGCTAACTTTCTGCTTCTTAATTCAGATCAAACTGAGGTTATTGTACTCGGCCCTGAAAAGCTTAGAAATATGGTCTCTAACCAGATTCTTCCTCTGGATGGCATTACCTTGGCCTCCAGTAACGCTGTGAGGAACCTTGGAGTCATTTTTGACCAGGACATGTCCTTCAACGCACATATTAAACAAATATGTAAGACTGCTTTCTTCCATTTGTGCAACATCTCTAAAGTTAGAAATATCCTGTCTCAGAGTGACGCTGAAAAACTAGTTCATGCATTTATTACTTCCAGGCTGGACGACTGTGATTCATTATTATCAGGAAGTCCTAAAAACTCCCTGAAAAGCCTTCAGCTAATCCAAAATGCTGCAGCAAGAGTCCTGACAGGGACTAGAAAGAGAGAGCAGATTTCTCCTGTTTTGGCTTCCTGTTAAATCCAGAATTCAAAATCCTGCTCCTCACATACAAGGTCTTAAATAATCAGGCCCCATCTTATCTTAATGACCTTGTAGTACCATATCACCCTATTAGAGCACTTCGCTCTCGCTCTGCAGGCCTACTTGTTGTTCCTAGAGTATTTAAAAGTAGAATGGGAGGCAGAGCCTTCAGTTTTCAGGCCCCTCTTCTGTGGAACCAGCTTCCAGTTTGGATTCAAGAGAGAGACACTATCTCTACTTTCAAGATTAGGCTTCAAACTTTCCTTTTTGCTAAAGCATATAGTTAGGGCTGGACCAGGTGACCCTGAATCCTCCCTTAGTTATGCTGCAATAGATGTAGGCTGCCGGGGATTCCCATGATGCATTGAGTTTTTCCTTTCCAGTCACCTTTCTCACTCACTATGTGTTAACAGACCTCTCTGCATCGAATCATATCTGTTATTAACCTCTGTCTCTCTTCCACAGCATGTCTTTATCCTGTCTTCCTTCTCTCACCCCAACCAATCACAGCAGATGGCCCCGCCCCTCCCTGAGCCTGGTTCTGCTGGAGGTTTCTTCCTGTTAAAAGGGAGTTTTTCCTTCCCACTGTCGCCAAAGTGCTGCTCATAGGGGGTCATATGATTGTTGGAGCTTCTTTTTTTTCATATTATTGTAGGGTCTTTATCTTACAATATAAACCACCTTGAGGCAACTGTTGCTGTGATTTGGCATTACACACATAAATTTGAATTAAATTGAATTGAATGTTTATTAGCATAATGCAAAAGCTGTTTTGACACAGTTTGATGGTTGACACAGAGGCAAACAATTATTCCCACCTATGGCAACCTAACATGCATAACTTTCAACTGACAGATGGAGTACCCAAACAGAAAACACATAAATGGTGAATTTGAACCCAGAACCTTCTTTCTGTGGTTTACAGTCCTAACGCCGCACAGTCATGCTGTCCCCATTCAGTTACAATGAATTTAGATAGACCAACTATCAGTAGTGTTTGGTTAAGTCAAGCAGGGCTCTAGAGTGCGACTAATTTGGTCGCAAATGCGACCAAATTTTTCAGTGGTGCGACTAAAAAAAAATATTTGGTTGCACCTGTGCGACCAACTGTTCGGGTAGCAAAAAAAAATAAAAATCTCAAAACCTTCCCTGTGGTCAACAACAGACACACATTATGCCCCTATCGTGGACTAAACCAATCAGAGATAGTAAGGGGCAAGACCTCTCTGATTGGCCGTGGTCCAGTTGAAAGTGCAGGTGGAAGTGGGAGGTGAGTAGCTTGAATAAAGCGATATCAATTCATTAAATCCTGAATCGACTTTTAAATATAACTGTGTTTTGCCAGAAACGCCAGATTCTCAGATTAAAGCTCACAAAACCATTTCAACAACAACCAAACAGCAAATGAGAGCAGGTACACGGACTCCACACAAAGACGTAAACACAGACCCGACGCATCAGAATCAGCTTTGTCTTTCTCGGCTTTCTCACCCGACGGCCCGTAGACGGACACACTGTCGGAGCTTAGCGATTCTGATGCGTCCAGTCCGCGCTGTGATTACGTCTTTTTGCGCTGATTCTGAGCTGCAGGTTTTGTCTCTCCAACCAAAATTCACCGAGCCAGCAGCAAAAGAAGCAGCAAACTGCGCTTCACATTTGATCAATGTCGTCATGAATTTTGCTGTTTTGCTTCCACGACTATTAAAATCACACTTCATGCACAGCTAGCTCTCTCTCTCTCTCTCTCTGTACTTCAAGAACAGTTTCCCGTCTCCAATCTCTGTTTTCTGTATTATTCATTCGCTTATTACCCACCAGTCTACCGTTGTTTACAGCGCTGTGGCTGCTGTCTTTTTCTTTTTTTCACTTAAATGACCTCAGACAAGAAAGCCTATTTTTTCTGTTGTTCAATACTGAAGAAATTTAAACTTTATATGCAGAACATTGTAGAATATTTTTAAGGTTATCTGCTATAAAAAGCCAGACCAGGAAAATCTCCTTCATGTTTTTCTGTGTTTTATTCTCAGTTACTTTCACACAAAGGCATCTGCTGTGATGTTCACAATTCTGATGAAGTCAGTACTGATAAATGATCAGAGTTATAATATTTCTGACTGTCTGAGGCTAAGTTGAATCGAACCGAGACTTTGAAAACCGGAATCGAATGGATTATAGAAATCAGTGATGATACCCAGCCCTAGTGAGCAGCCTAGGCACGACAGAAGTGGATGTAGCTGTAATAGGAAAAGAACTATTGCTAACTTTTCTGTTAAGGCCTGATGCTTCTGAAATCCATAGCCAGTGCTCTGACACGGTGTCATCAATCTTTGAATGCTGAAAAAGCACAGTGTATCCAGAAAAACACATTATATAAATTATTATAAAATTTGTGTGCGCCTAACTTTTGTGCCGGTACGCCTAACTTTTTAAAGTTAGGCGTACCGGCACGCCCATGGCAAAAAGTTAGTCTAGAGCCCTGTCAAGACAGTTTTACTTTACTGGTTTTAGTTTTTATGCTAATAATCTGGTGTAACTAATGTCACTAGTTATATTATTCAATATAATACAATACAATACAACTTTATTTATATAGCACATTTAAAACCGAAGGTACACCAAAGTGCTTCACAACAAGATTAAAACATAAGATATAAGATAAAAGTCTATAACAGACAACAAAAAACCCAAAAAAGTACAGACAAAATAAGAAATAAAATATTAGAGCATAGTTTAGAAGATAAAATTACTGGGTATTCATAAATATAAGGTGGGGGTATTTATAAAGGGGAACATTAGTAGAAGATAAATAACATCAGGGTAAAATACAGGAGATGTGCACTAACTAACTGAAAACGCTCAGTCAAACAGGTAAGTTTTTAACTGAGATTTAAATGAATAGATGGAATCAGAGGCGTGAATAGCAGTCTGTTACTGTTACTGTCTTGGAGTGACTGTAACCCACATCATTTCCTTAGGAATTATTAAAGTATTCTGATTCTGATTTATTATTTCATGAAAAATGAGCTCATTTTCAACTTGATTTCATGTTTCAACATTTCTCAAACATTTTGGACAAAGAGCAACAAAAGGCTGGAAACTGAGTGCCTAAAAGAAAAGGCTGGATGAACGTGTGGCATCTGACTGGGTTATTTAGCAGTAGGCCACTAATATACCCGCGCAGAAGAAGAGCATCTTATAGAATACGTTTCTCAGAAGCAAAGATGGGCAGCAGTTCAACAGTCTGTGAACAAATTGTGGAACAATTACAGAATAAATCTCCTTGAGATAAAATTGTGAAGACTTTGAATATCATCTACAGTACATATCATCAAAAGATCCTGATAGTCTGGAGGAATCTCTGTGTACAAGGGACCAGGACAAAAAATAATATTGAATGTCCGCGATCTCTGAGCGTTAATCCATCAAAAACGGGCATGACTGTGTCATGGAAATCACTGCAAGGGCTCAGGAACACTTAAAGACATCAATGTCTGTCTGAATGCAGCTCCTCATGCTGTGCATAAATGTGGGTTAAAGGCATGGTGACTTCCATGAAGAAGCAAGTATGTTACAAAGAAGCCACAGGTAAAAATGATCCAGAAACCATCCAGCTTGTTTTCAGGGCTCAGCTACAAAGCCTGTCTGGATCAACAGCATCAATGCTCAGGTGCATATACAGGTGTTAGAGCAGCATATGTTCCTTCAGACATCTTTCTCAGGTATGGCCTTGCATATTTCAACAAGACAGTCCTACACTGCATACTGCAACTATTACAACAGCATGACTTCACAGAAGACCCAGGACTGCAGCTAGAATCTCATGTTGGACAATCTTAAAACCTTACGTTTTTCTCAGTTTAAACATTTGATGTTTTCTGTGCTCTATTGTGAATACAATGTGTTGACCCATGAACCGTTTTTTATTCACATTTAGAGTGTCCCAGCCTTTTTGAAACCGAGCTTGTACTTGGCTTTTTTCACAGCTTTCACTGCAGCAGAAAGTTGCAGCTTGCAATCTTGTGTAGTAAAAATCCTGTTTGCTTTTAGTTTTTTTTTTCTTTTTTTTTTATTGCTCTCCTCCAAATTGATAGCTGCAAATGCTGGTTTAACAACTTGGTCACAACATCCCAGTGGGGAAAAATCCTAAGTGCTACGTGCCACATTCACTGTAAAACACCTGTAGTTGCTCCGTTAGGGGATAGCAGTAACATGATTTGCAAGAAGCTGCAGCAAAAAAAAAACCTTTACCTTAAAACTGATGGGATGAAAGAACTTCAATTCCGTTTTATTTGTACAGTACCAGATGACAACAACAGTTACTTCAAGGTGCTTTATATTGTAAGGCAGATCCACAATAATACATACAGAGAAAAAACCCAACAATCATATGACCCCCTATGAACAAGCACTTTGGCGACAGTGGGAAGGAAAAACTCCCTTTTAACAGGAAGAAACCTCCGACAGAACCAGGCTCAGGGAGGGGCGGGGCCATCTGCTGTGATTGGTTGGGGTGAGAGAAGGAAGACAGGATAAAGACATGCTGTGGAAGAGAGACAGAGGTTAATAACAGATATGATTCAATGCAGAGAGGTCTGTTAACACATAGTGAGTGAAGAAGAAACACCCAGTGCATCATGGGAATCCTCTGCAGCCTACGTCTATTGCAGCATAACTAAGGGAGGATTCAGGGTCACCTGGTCCAGCCCTAACTATATGCTTTAGCAAAAAGGAAAGTTTGAAGCCTAATCTTGAAAGTAGAGATAGTGTCTGTCTCCTGAATTCAAACTGGAAGCTGGTTCCACAGAAGAGGGGCCTGAAAACTGAAGGCTCTGCCTCCCATTCTACTTTTAAATACTCTAGGAACAACAAGTAGGCCTGCAGAGCGAGAGCGAAGTGCTCTAATAGGGTGATATGGTACTACAAGGTCATTAAGATAAGATGGGGCCTGATTATTTAAGACCTTGTATGTGAGGAGCAGGATTTTGAATTCTGGATTTAACAGGAAGCCAGTATAATCACAACTGACATCAGCTGGTGTGGTAATAATTACTCAGCTCTTGTGCACATGCTGCTATTCAGTGCTTCCCAGATCCTAATGTATTTGGCTACATTAGCTAATGGACAGTAACAATTATGTGCAAATGACTGTGTCTGAATGCTGAATGCTTAACAAAGCCATTCACTCCAGAAGCCTCTACTCTCGTTGCTTTGGTTGGCAGTGTGGAGACAGCTTGCAGAGACCAGTTGAGCAAATGACAACAAGACCCGATGTCTGGCACAAAAGTTCTAAATTATGATCTCATTTTTCACATCTACACCTTTTTGCAGCTCTGTAATTTTCTACTTTCCTGTACTTTTGCCACAGAGCGCAGGAGGTCCTGCCTGCTAGCTTTATGAGCTGTTAGAAACCTAGAGGCCATCTTGTAAACGACCAATTAAATAAGAGGAGATCATGAGGGACTGCATACCTGCCCTGAAGGAACAATAAAAGCTAAGGAGAGGGGAGGGATATGGAGCTATACATCAGGCTTTGCTGAGGATAATTGCAACTGGAGGATTTCGGGAGGGATGCGAAAGTCCAGATCCCAGTTCTATGTTTTTAATATACAAGGTCTCCTGTGAAGAATGGGATTGTCAGTGATATGTGTAGAGAGGACAGTGTGCATAAATGAGATGACAGCAAAGATGTTACTTTTGCTTTGCCTTATATTTGTAACACGGGAATGGTAATGTTATATAATTTGGTGTCCAGCACAGGGCAAGGCAGTCAGTGGTTGTTCTGCACATATTGCTTGGTATGCATGTAGATACATGTGGCATACAGAACAGGCAGCACAGACAAAAAGAAAAGCAGAGTAGTGTTGATTCAAAGGAACATGGAGCGATGGCCCCTGCACATCTGCACATAAGGAGCGCCCAGGAGACTGCAATTCATCATCTTCTTCCTCTATGACACACACCCAGCTGCATGCAGTAACAGCAACCTTACTAAATCTAAGTGGAGTCGCAGGGTTGCCTTTTCCGTACAATCCATTCAGTCCATTGATCAAAGGATGATGTGACGAGAGTGGAAGATGTGTGGGGACTTGGTCACCCTCCTCATAAATACTGGGCACACTATGAAAGAGTCGACTGGACACCAGAAGAAGGGGGCATCCCTGTATTCATTACAAGATGATACTGCATTCACCAGGAGAAGCACAACAAACAATTCTTCCTTCAATAATCTTTTTGTTAACTTGGATCTTATTGTCATAGGTTTGGTCACCATTTTTAGTCATGACAAAAACACTAACCAAATGATCAGACAGACTAGTTACTAAATTAGTAGCACTTTGCTTTCATACACAATCATTTAACAAATATCTTATAGTCCCAAGCAGCCATTGCTAAATGTTAATGTGGATTAACGTGGGTTATAAACCACTATTAAATGTTTGTGAACAGCTCTAAAAGGTAAATAACGAGACATCAAACCTTAATGAAGACACATGTAATTAAAATGTTATGTTTTGCATTTTATGGAGTAGCTAAAATAACAGAAAATTAGTCAACAGTCATCAGCTGCAGGATCGGGTGTTGGCTCTTTGTTGCAGTTTTTACCATTAAAGGTCCATTTTGAAGCTATGAGTGATGTGCTTAATGTAACACACTAGAACAGCAAACATGAAGTACAGGCTGACACTGCTGGTCTTCTGATGTTTGGTACAATGTTATCATGACCGATTCTGTAGGAAAATGGGTATACACCTATCTACACACACACACACACACACACACACACACACACACACACACACGAGAATAAGATCCAAGTTGTTTTAAATCAGAATAACCATTTGTTACTACTTATGCATATAAAACCAACAATGACATCACTTGCATAAGAATTGAGATGCAACATATTGCATATTGTACATCACTGTCATGCATTGCATTTGGAATAGGGAAAAAAGTCCCATGTTCATACACTGGTTGCATTTCTCTTTATGGACTCCGGAGTCCGAGTAGTTTGGTTCTGAACTGACTGCACAGTGTAAACAGTCTCTCTTCCTGCTCTCTCTCCTTTTACTGTGTGCATGCTGTGTTCCAGAAACAGGCAAACACATTTTGGCAACATACAAGTTGATTTATTGCAATGCTGCCAACCCAAACAGCAGAAGTAAACACTGTGATCCCCTCAGCTGCATCAGTGTAGGGGATGTATATTGTTGATCTCCTTGAATGATAGAAAACATCTGCCACATCCAGCCAAGCAAACGCTGTGTATCAATACTCCACTGAAGCTTGGGAAAGAGCTCATAGAAATGCCGTACTCCAAATATTCCTGGGCTCGGTTATTCTCTGCCCTGCACAGAAGTGAAAACTAAAATCAAATCGAGATATAATTATTCCATTCTGGGTTTGCAGCCATCACTGGAAAGGCCCAGATCCAAAACTTGTATCCCCCTGAGAGCACTGGTGCTCCAACTGGTCCAGCAGTTTTTCCACCGAGTCTTCTTTGTTCTCCAGTTTCAGGTATCGTCTGCCGTTGCCCAGATCTAGCCGAGGCCAGCTTTGGTGAGTCTGCTCTGCAGAATCAGCAACCTGTCCAAGAACGTTTACACAAACCTGTGAGCTCGCCTCCATACGAGTGACTTCAAGCTGATTTGCCTGAATGTGCTCTCTCTCCATACACCTACCAGTTCGCGTTGTGTAAGGGTTAGTCCTGTAGCTCATACTGTGGCAGCGCCTTGGTTGAGCAGCTGGGCCATCAACTTCATCCACCCCTAAGGTGGACATGGAGCCTGCAGATACCAGGCACACATTGGTCTTAACAAGTGGGCCAGTGTGTGAACTGCAGCTGGCTCTCTCTTCACATTTAGCACCCAGCTGTGCATTAAAGTCAGTCTGACTGGAATTGCATGAGCTGGAGAGGGAAGCTTTGGCGGAACACGGAGGCTTTGACTCCTGGTGGTGGAGGCCTTCCATCGGAAGAACAGCTTGCTGGTAGAAACCCTCCATGCTGTGCCCCTGGTCTACGGTGCTTCTGCTCTGGAGCAGGGGCTCAGAGGTGGCCAGCTGCTGCAGACAGAGAATGTTGAGATGGGCAGCTGGTAGACTGCTAACCCACTGGTAGTGTTTGGCCATCGAATTGGCTGCTGCTATTTCTTTAAGGTCAGCTGAAGGCACAGCCGCAGACACGGAGCAGATAACACTGCGCATCTGGGCCAGCAGCATCTGAGTCTCTCTGTCCCTGTTTTCGTACAGGACAGTGTTGGCACATATGAGGATGAAGAGACCCACCCCCATGATGACTGGTCCCAACAGCTTCATCCTCTCACTGTGAATGAGACTGGCTGTGGACAGGAAGCCCTTGGGTCCCAGACTCCAGCCGGAAGTCTGTGATTCAGAGGCGCTTTCCCCATCTGCAGCTCCCAGGATGGACGACCTTGATATCTGATAGGGCCAGTATCCTGCCACAGCCAGAGCAGTGCCAACAACCACCACAACCACGCCAAGCACTAGGAACGCTCCAGGCATGGAGCGGATGCGAAGCTTGCCTCGGATCAACCTCTCCTTCTTCTTTCTACTTCGTAAGGTGAAGCGAGACTTTGGTTGGCAGGCAGGTGAGCTTGGCCTAACTGCTTGAGATTTCTTGGTCTTCATGGCACAGTTTAGTCCAGAGCTCTTGGTCTGAGTCACAACCCGTCAGAGTGCTTTAGGAAGGAGGAAATGTAAAGAGTTAATGTCTCTGTTCATTCAAACACATGCAATGCCTGCAACTATGTTCACAGTACAGAGATGAACTTTTTCATGGTGGCTGAGGTGACAGTGAACACATTCATTGTGGCTGTCTGAGTGAAGCTCGGTCTGGATCTCCCTGGTGATACTGTTAAACTGCAGCAGACAGTGATACACACCACTAACCCACCTTTGTCACGCTCTCAGTCCTCGGGCTACAAAGGCTAATGCCAAAATTAATGCTAATCTAAACCTTCATGTTATCACTGCACAAGAAAACCAGAGATGGCAGCCTGAGGACAGACACGGGGGCAAATGTTTGAAATGAATAATATTTGAAGAGGCCTTCAAAAATATTTTGTAATGGGAGTATTTTTCAGTTTTAGTATTTACTTATTCATATGTTTAGACCTGCCAGAGCTCACTGTAGTTATTTATTATTGGCCACTGACAGTGTGTTTTTCCCCAGAGTTAATCACCAAAACCTTCAAACGTCCACATCTGTGGAGAGCTTGTAAATTAAATGAGGTACAAACAAAAGTACAGAAGCACTCACATATTTGCTGTTCTTCCTAAGTTCCTGTACAGTAATGAACAAAGAAAAGTGAAATGGAAAAGCCAGTCGCAGTGACTGCAGCATGCACCAAAGAGCGTAAAATGTTCCCTTTGTCCTTCTGTGAATGCTTAAGAAGAGTGCCAAATACACAAAGTAATAATGCACTCAGCTCTAAATCTTAAAGACATATGAGGGTGCCTGCTCTTAATCAAGTATAAGAGTGGGTACCTTAACCCATCATTAAGTACGTTATTGCTACAGTTCTGAAAACACTGCACGTCTCGTGTTTGTACTGCAAATTCTTTTTACTTAAGCACTGACCTGCCTATTGTCTGTTGATACGTTTCCTTGGGTTTTTCATCTTTCTTGACCTCTTAAACACGTTAAATATGTTTTATTGTGAATAAAATATGGGTTCATCAGACAACATCCAGCTTTTTGTGGAAAGACTTGTATATAAAACATAAAATAGAGCGAACCAGCTTGTTGTTTACGTTTTACAGAAACATTAATGTCCGACATCAGTCTCAGTGTTCTCATTGAACTTGTTTTATCAGGCAGCTGATTTTATCATAAAAGCTCAGATGAGGCATCTACGATAGACTGACTACTGCCTGCTGGGAAAATGTGAGGAAAGGGTGGATATCAGCAGGACCCAAAACCTTTCTGTTCACGAAGAAGAGCCTGTGTGTAGTAATAAAAAGTACATGCATTAAACACACATTTCTGTGCCCAATGATACTGTCATGTTCAAGTGAACTTCCCAGTGATATTAAATTCTTTAACAACTGTATTATATATTAGATATTATATCAACAATCCCTACAATAGCGTCCTACATGAAAAAGCAATGAATTCATTCATGCAAACAATCAGGAAAGTATTTTATCAGTACAGGCGCCTTAATGTGAGATGTAAGCAGGCTGTCAGTGTTAAAGAATCTGACTATGGAAAAAAGTCATGTCACCATTTCATCCGAGGCCACAGACACAGGAAGTCGTGAAGAAGTTAATCATGAGGACGACATTCAGAAGGCAACACAAAAACATCCAGTGCCACGAGTTAGTGGCTGACGTCAGGCCGGGCCTTTGATTTCACACAGGGTAAATATTACACACGTCACTGGTAGATTTCTGTTTATAAGATCAAACATTAAAAGTTTGAACAGATCATTTTATCTTAGTGATCAATTGATGACATCACAGCTATCCCCTGGTCATGTGATAACCAAATGTCGTTAAATCTCCATGTATTAAATAAATGTGCTGACCAGTACACACACACACACACACACACACACATCTGTATCCCCCTCTGCCGTGGGATTAACGCTGCAGTAACAAAAATGAGAGAAGCAGCAGACTGCATTCAGCAGCTGTGGCACAAGTTTGTGTCGGTGAGGGTGTGATATGCTGCATGGTTGCACATGACGGTAAATGCACGCCTGATCCGGATGATGCGCTGAACTCCGATTACCCTGTGGTCATGTAATTACGCAGGAATGACACAGACAGGAGCGCAGCGTCTGCTGGAAAGGACTTTCTCTACAGTGTGGCTCTGGAAGCCCGCACTCAGTGTGTCATTGACCCAGTCATACGGTGCATCTGCAGTTTACAGCCGGCAGAGGAAGCTGGTCTGGATCAATTCAATTCCCGAGAAGCCACAAGTTGTGATACATGACGAAAATGAACAAATGCGAAAGCGTTCGCTGGTGCACACGGGTGGAACCGTGTCAGTCAAATGCAGCAGCTTGTTGAGCCCGTGGAGCCCAGACGGAGGGAAATGAAGCAGCTGCAAGAATGCTGTGGTGAAAATCAGCACAGCATTATCAACTGACTGGGATAAGGCGTCCCTCAACTACGGATAGCCATGCACTGTCGTGCCGTGCCGTGCCGGACTATCTGCACTGACACTGTACAGACATGGAATGTGTCTGATGACCGAGCTGCTGCATTCCTCTCCGACAACACAGCAGCTCACGGCACCGTTACCGACCCACAGAATGAAAGAGTTCATGTCACCCAGCTGCTCCGACTGCACCACCACAGACACACAATCTCACACTCACACACTCCGACACTTCTGTGAACTTGCCTGGATTTCGGAGTTCCTGTTGCAGCTCGGTGGTAGTTTGAAGACACCCAACGTCCGCATGACTCCGAATAAGGTTAAGGGCTGAATCGAGCCCAGCCCTAAACCCGTTCCCACATATCCGCAGCAGGGACACCGCGCTGACTCCGTCAACTCCGCCGGACACAAGCCGAGCAGAGCCCAGCCCAGCCGCCTCCATGCACCAGCACCGCGAAGTGAGCAGGAAGCAGCCCTGCTGCGCGCGCGCGCGCATGCACGCGGATTTGAAAATAAAGGTGCGCACGGGTGCTTCGTGTGACAGCAGCAGCGTCCCTCAACAAGTAGCGGAGGTGTGAGTCACAGGGAGCCGTTCGGGTGCACCTATAACGCTGCACTAACACTCTCCTCTCTGTGCTGTCCTGGACTCGTGGGCGCGCTCACAGAGGTGCTGGATACTTCAAAGGTTACCATCCAAAAATGAGATGTTACAGATTAAACACCTCAGCACCGAGTTAAGAGCTTCACCAGGTGATGGATTAGATTTTTGGATCAAATGCTCTAAAGATGAAAGCATAGTCCTGGGACTCTGTAACGCTTTGATAAACCTTTGTAGTCCGAGTCCACATTAGCAGAACATCAGAATGTGGACTAGCTTAAGACCATCAGCTCCACTGCTTGGTAATCCTGCATTTATGTGACAGCACAGTGAAGAGTTATTAGTTAATCCATGAGGACCGATGGCTCTGAGTATACTTAAGGACTATCAAAGCACGTTTGTGTGTTTCATGTCTATGCACATAATAAACTTATTGCCGTTAATTACATTTAAAATACATAATGATCCCTGACTGCCGAGGGTCATCATAACTCGTGGGTCGGACCTCACAGGGGAATTTCCTTCAGCTGGCAGCCACAGCTCATTAGCTTCGTCTTTGTTCTCTGCAGGTAGTGTCAGTCAGCTACACGGAGTTTCAGCATGTGCCAATCTTCCACGTCCTGGTGTCTTATTACGCTGTTCTTCTCTTCACACGTGATCTGTTATTGTTCAACACATCTCAGTCTCAACAGAGTTGATATTTTTAGGTGTAGTACTTTTGAGGCCTTCCACATTATTCTTCTTCTCAAACTATTTGTCTGCGAGATTTTTGCAGACAAATCAGGTAAAGATCGTCTTAAACTACAAGCACAGCCATTACTCACCTAATTATCTGTTTAAAAAACTTGGACTCTTTTTTGACCAACATCTGAATTTTGAAACTCAAGTTCAGCCAGTCTTGTTTCCATCACTTCAGAAATATCAAAACTTTGCAGTCACTGTGTGCAACGTTCACACTTTAATTTTCTCCCGCCTTTCTTTTGTAACTCGCCTTGACGTGGACCTCTCAGTCCTCTGTAGCTCGTCTCCAGCTAGTGCAGAGCGCAGCACCAAGGACACATATCACACATATCACACCTGTTCTTGCATCCCTTCACTGGCTTCCAGCAAAACCCAGAATCCACCTAAAAATCCTGTTATTAACATATGAGGCTGTACATGGACAGACTTGTGTTTATACAGCAAAGCTCCGAAGATCTTATCACCGCTACTCTGATTTTAAAGCCAGAGGTGATCGTGCTTTTGAGGTTGTGTCGCCCAAACTGTCCAACAGTTTGGCTTTCTGTTTATTGTTTCAAACAACTGCTGAAAGCTAACTTTCATATGTTAGCCTTAATCTTTGAAATGAACGTTGATTATGTGTCTGGATGTCTACTTAAAAAATATCTATACAAATAAAGTTATTATTATTATTAATCTGTTGAGTGATTGACAAAAAAACACATTGATAATCATTTAGTGGACTATTGATAGGGTTTTTCACCCTTCATCATCAATTGATCAATGAAGGAAAATAATGAGCAGATTCATCCATAATTCAGCTATAAACTGTAGTAAATGTAGTCATAAAGTGCTTTGTCTACTCTGGCTGAACACTCTGCAGCAATCCACATTCACAGAGTGTTTTATTCTGTGCCTTTAAGCACCGTTCTCACTGTCACACTCTAGCTGAGGGATCAGTGATACGTGGGGTCGACCGCCTGTTTCCTCTGGAACCTCCACCCTTTGGCACCCCAGCCAGGGCCTCCCTGCTGCTCCTGCTGGGGTGGGAGCGCAAATGTTGCCGAGATGTCTGCCCCCGGGCTTCTGGGGTCGTCGCTGCAGCTTCTCTCATTATCTCTCATTATCAAGTACACTGGTGACAAAGACACAGGCATTCTTACACACACACACACACACACACACACACACACACACACACACACACACACACACACACACACACACACACACACACACACACACACACACACACACACACACAGACACACACACACACTCACACACACACACACACACACACACACACACACCACCACCTCACACACACACACACACACACACCACACACACACACACACAGACACACACACACCACACACACAGACACAGACACACACACACACTCACACAGACACACACACACACACACACACACACACTCACACAGACACAGACACACAGACACTCACACACACACACACACTCAACACACACACACACACACAGACACAGACACACACACACTCACACACACACACACACACACACACACACACACACCACACACTCACACACACACACTCACACACACAGACACAGACACACACACACACTCACACAGACACACACACTCACACACAGACACAGACACACACAGACACAGACACAGACACACACACACTCACACACACACCCACACACACACACACACACACCACACACACACACACACTCACACCTTACAGGAAGATTTTTGATTTTTGCATCTGTGCGTGTGTTTCAGGTGCTGTATGTTGGTTTTGTTTTGGCCTCTTGCCTTCATCATACTACTGTAATATCTGAAGTAACACAAAAAGAATACAGAGACAGATAAAAAATGTACCACTATGCATCCAGATCACAATTCTGACTGCAAAGCTGCCAGACAGGACAGGGTTTTTAAAAAGGGAAAAAAAGGAGACACTGATATGCAGGCTGGAGGATCAAATCTTTGGTAGACACCTAGCTTTGCCTCTGAGCCACAGCTGACAGCTTCATCTTCTCATTATTACTCCCTGAATGATCTTTAGTCAGAGCTTGCGTCAATAAATAAAGGATAATGCACCCTGCCACAGAACAAAGGTGGTTTAGGAATGGTTGCAGGAGCACGACGGTGCATTTTAAGGGTTGATGTGGCCTCCAGACCTCCCAGATATCAATTCAATCAAGCATGTGTGGAATGTGTTGGACAACCAGGCTGTTCTTCACAGCTTACAGGATGTAAAGAGTTTGCTGCTGCTAACATCTTGGTGCAGACACTCTGGCACATCTTATTACCAGGGCATGGACTTCAGTGGTGTCCGTCCCTGATTGGTCAGGGCTGTTTTGGCAGCAACACAATATTTGGCAGGTGGTCATAACGTTATTCCTGATTGGTGTACATGTTCATCGTTATACTTACATTTATATTTTTTTAGTACTTTGAGTCAAACGTTTACTTATATAATGTGAATACTTGTTTCACGATGGCCTAAAGAGATTTTTGTTGCGAGTCCAGAGAATGACGTGTGCTGACTGTGATGTTGTTTTTACATGTTTGCAGTACAGAGCACTGTGAGGGGTCCATACAGCCACTGGTATCTGTGAGCTTTGTCTGTGTTCTAATACAATAACCTCCTTGGTCTTTGAGAGAGATCACATCAAAATCAATAATTATTTTTTATTGTTTTTTTCTCCTGCTGTTATTTTATTCTTCCACAGGTGGAAAATGCTCTTTACCTTTTACTGTAAGTCACAGTAATGTTGTGCTGACTCTTTAGGACTCGTGCAGAATAAAGACACGTTTGTTTGTTTTTAAATATTATTTGTGTCACTTTTGCCAGTCTTGCGATCTTTTTGTTTTTACATCTTCAATAATGATTGGCACTTTTTATATCTTCCTATTTATTTTGTTTTATACAGTTTTATATAAAGTACAGTGGTACTGCATATAGTCTGAGAAAATATAAATAAAATTCATAATGAAATTAAATTTATTAAAGCTCTGAACATTTCAACATATGTGACCAACGACTTGTAGGAGAGATGATTCCATCTAGTGGACAGGAAGTGACATTACACCGTGCTAATCCCGATCATGATCAACACGATGTTTGACCAGTCCAACACATAAACCAGCAGTGGTGAGTGTTACTACCATATGCAGGAGGCACAAAGAAGAAGAAATCGCTTTTTTAAATGGTTGGAGGCAAATATCGGCAGGTACCAATAAAAAACTTTATTAATATGCCAAATTACAGTATTTACTGCATTTCTCTGCAGACAAATTAGTTTCAAGTGGTTTCATGTTACGCTTGATTAATGTCAGAATTCTCAGAGAAGTCCAGTGTGCCAGCTAAAAACAGGGGTTTAGTATTTATTTATTTAAATGCGTTTTGGAGCTTTCTTGATTCTGTTCATCAGGACATTTTCACTGGGAGAAACGTTTCGTCACTCATCCAGGTGACGTCTTCAGTCTCAGCTGACTGCAGGTTTCCAACCTTTAAACAGGACATCTGCACAATGACTGAAACCAGCCCACTGAAGGAACAATGGGCTGGGAGGTCAGTTCCTTAATCTTAATTATGCAAACTCTCATTGATCAACAACCTCTGATCAGTGGCCATGAGTCCCGGTCACAGAGAGCTGGGGAATGGCTGCAATCACAGCATTGTAAGATGGTGACAGATGCACCCTTAGGCCCCTCCTCCATTCAGAGATGGTCTTTCCCTTTACACGTAAATGGCCTCCTTGACTCCGCCCTCAAACCAGCGTTCCTCCCTGTCCAGGATGTTACATCCTCATCATTGAAAGAGTCCACTGGCCTGTAGGTGTGCATAGACTGCAGAGTCCTGGCCTGACGACGTGGCTCTTGGAGGAGCCTGAACCAAAGTTCAGACCATGCCATCCAAATGTTGCAACATCCCAGCATGCTGCTCTGTCTGGGTATCCTGTCAGTCACCTGCTTGTGGTAAGGCAGCTCTAATATCCTTTGTGGCGTGATGAATAACAAAGTTCAGCAAAGCAGTGGAGCTACAGCTACAAACTGAGGCTAAACATGAATGCATGGAAAACTATCAGCCACAGTTGCAACTGACCCATTATTCCCACTGCGTGTACCGTGTTCCCATATTTGCAGAGCTGTCTGTAAGGCCACGTTTGTGATATTGGCTGGATTCACTTGTTCTCAGACAGTCTACAGTCTTACAGCATTCATATGATTCATAAAGTGGATGCACTGCAACACTTCTCCAGAACCATCAGGTCACATGTTTGTAAATCGAGGTAGCGGGTATTTATTCTGATGATAACTGAAATTTAAAATGACGGCTGTGTCACACTTACCGACAGGCGAGACCCAGCTCTCGCTCGGGCCACCGACTCCTTCTCCTTCTCGGCCGCGCGCCTCTGGACTGCTTGGAAGTTATTGAGAGCGGCTGAGAAATCATTCATCAGCCGGTCCCTCTGGATTTTTTGTTGTCTCTGGACACAGCGGAGCCGAGGCACACAGAGGGCAAGAACCCAGTTAGAAAGACATCATCATGATAACGACAAACATTCCTGGCTTCAGGAAATATTTCAGTTTTGCCGTGACTGTAAACTCTCTCTGAGGACTCTGAGGTGACTTTACTGACTTTCATTTAAAGCTAAAATGTATCAGGAAATTAATTTCACAATTCAAACAAACTACTAGCAGAATAAACAGATGATAAAGCAGATATCTGAAGCACCACGTGCAGTGCAGCAGACGGTAGAAGACTGGAAATATAAGCAGTAAAATATCCTGATTTTGAAAGCAAAACTATGTCAGCTGTACTTGTGCCATTTGTTAAGCCAACAAACTGAAGTTTGTTGTGTGCACAACATCAACATGATCAAATTACTGGAACTGAGATTTAAAAACTCTGCAGCTGTTTCAAAGTCATTTTTACATCACCACACATGAAATGTCAACGAATGATGACATACTGTACACAGTGTGTGTGTGTGTGTGTGTGTGTGTGTGTGTGTGTGTGTGTGTGTGTGTGTGTGTGTGTGTGTGTGTGTGTGTGTGTGTGTGTATTAGGGCTGCCACAAACCATTATTTTGATAGTCGACTAATCAGATCATCATCCATTGGACGTACAGGTACAGCTTATTGCACCAGCAGCATCTGCTCTCATATAACTATCATTAGCTGACAGCTTTAAGTGTTTAAGGTGCTAACTAAAAATAAAGACAAGATGATAGTTTATTAAAGTTTAATGAAACTTGCAGATTGTTTCGGTGAAGTTTAATAAACTCCTTCTATCTAAAATATAACAGGACACCGGAGTAAATTCTCGAGCATCTCACACTTCTGATGATCAGCTGTCTGCTTGACGTTTATTCAGCTGTGTAAAAACTTTAATCTCAGCCAAACCGATTTACTCAGGAACAAATAAAATACTGAAAAAAGCCAAACAACAACATTTTTAAGTTATCTAAGTGACTCATATATCATGTTTAACCTGAGTAGTGAAAGACAGCAGTGGGTTTGAAAACGATTGGCCGGGAGTCCGGTGTTCTCACGGCTCTAGTGACCTAGCCCCCTGCTAGCTATCGAGCTAGTGGGTAACAGACGTCTCCGAAAAGCGCTTTTGAAAGTATGTGGTGTCTTGATAAACTGAGCAGATATTTGAGGTTTACACAGCTACATTCTCCCTGAAAATATGTTAAACGTTTATTTTGTGACCCAGAAAGAATAATAAGAGTAATATTAAAACTAACTAGCTGCCGCCATTGTTGGAAACTGAGCTGGGCTGCGCTATGAATTCTGGGAGAGCTAGACAGTAGATGCCCTTCATGCATGATTTCTGTTTTGGGGAATTTAAGGGTTTTTTCCAAGGTGTGCTCCTAAACTTTTGATCAGCTGTAAAACAGCCTGTTTCAGTTTAAGCGTTGTTTTCATTAAATTGCTAAAAAAAAAACATTTAAATGCAGCTCATGTAATACATGAAAAGGGTTGAAATACACATATTATAACAGAAAATATCATCAAATAATGTGTAAAGTTCTGCAGTGATATTTCTCCGGCTGAACTCCACCTGCTTGTGTCTCTGCACAGAGCAGCTACATCAGGGTTCTCAAACCTGCGGCCCGGGGGCCAGCGCGGCCCACGTCAGCCCCGCTTGTGGCCCGTAAAGACTTAAAGAAATATAATGCAGTTTGACTGTTGAAGTGACTTTTATGTTTGTTGTTGAGTTAAATGTTAAAATAAGTTCTTCAAATGATTAAATATGAAGGCAACATGTATGGGCTCAAATTGTGGTCATAAATATTTTGTACTTGTAAATCAGATTTGTGTGTGTAAAAAAGATTTGTGTGAAAAAATACGTGTGAAACTCTGCACTCAAGTTTCAAGTTACAAGTACGAATTTTGACCCTATTTTTCTTCCTTTCATCTGATTGGCCAATGTCATGTCAATCACAAATTTAACTATCCAATCAGAGAACAGATGGGTTTGGCTATTGGAGGGGTGCTTTATGGAGCTTCAGGTCCTGAGGGAATAAATGCCCTTTTACATGCCAACCCAGCGTTTTCCTTCATCACCACGAAGGAAAACAGTCTGTGGTGGTCCGAGTTTGGTGATTTTTGTGTCACAGGTTTACGTGCTTAATACAGGGACCTCCAGAGCCTTTTCAACAGCGCTGCGGACCTCGGGAGAGGGGGCAGTGTTGTGGAAATGGCACAGTCTTCACTAGTGGGGATAGTTACAAAGCCTTCTTCATTTTGAATTAGCGATACGTTTTTATTGAACATTTGAAGATAAAAAAACAGAAACTCTTGTAGAGGACATAAAGTCAGAGATAGAAACGACAAGGAGCAGGTGAATCTAGTACAGGTAGAGCTGCCGCAAAACCCCACAGAGCTCAGCAGCCAGCGCAACAAATTCTGGATCCTTGGCCTTTAGCTAGCAGTTAGCATTAGCAGCACATGCTGCTTCCGATGCAGTGTTGCCAACTCCTCAGTAAGGAAAATCGCTATTGGCTGTCCTAAAAGTCGCTAGAAGTCGCCAAATGATGTCATCGCCTAATTTGCATAATTGGTCATGCTAATGTAATTGTAACCTACGTTGTTGGAGAGAGAAATAAAATCGTGGAAGAGACATAAAGTGAGTAAAAAATGTCCTAAATGCATTTAAAATTTATTTAGAACTACAAATTAAATTTTTAGCAATTTTATTTTAATGTCACAATTCCAACCCTGCAGCTTTATCCGGGCTTGGACCGGCAAAAGTGACCCGAAATAGGCACTCTGGTGGAGTTACTTTCTCTGTGTGTGTGTGTTTATGAGTAGTTTTAAACCTTGTGATCCACAAAACAACATAACATTAAAGAAGAACTGACTGCGTTACAGTCAGTGCGGGAGCAGCGGCTTCACTCATACGCGAGTCATTTGCAGTTTGGACGCAAAGATGTGAACATCTCCTACCCTGATAGCAGCTGCGTGAGGACTATCCTCCGCCTGTGAGCGCTTTGGCACAGGTGAGGTGCCCACGGCAGCACCGCTGCTTGTTGAGAGTAGGAGCGATACGCGCTTTCATGTCAAAAAGTCATTATAAATAAGTCTCCAATAACACCAGAAAAAGTCGCCAGATTTGTCACTAGTCGCTTTTTAGAAAAAAAGTCGCTAAGGGGGTCTGAAAACTCGCTAAATATAGTGACAAAGTCGCTAAGTTGGCAACACTGCCAACTTAGCGACCTTTATGCTGCGCACTGTGATTCACAGCCATGGTCCCGGGTCAGCCCTGACTTTGTGTTAAACAAATCCTAAAATAATAATGGTATTTCTAACCACGGATATACCACAACTTTATCCTTTCAATAGCTACTGAAAGTTAGGGGACCTAGCTTCTATCGGATATTTATATAGAGATCCTCCAGCTTCAAACTGTATGACCCTTCAAGGACCTGCAGTTCAAAAAAGCGCCCCTCCGACAGCCAAACCCATCTGTTCTCTGATTGGACAGTTAAATTTGTGATTGACATGACATTCTGGGGCGACCGTGGCTCAGGGGGTTGGGAAGCGCATCTGTAACCGGAAGGTTGCCGGTTCGATCCCTGGCCTCTCTGTCCTGGTCGTTGTGTCCTTGGGCAAGACACTTCACCTACCGCCTACTAGTGTTGGCCAGAGGGGCCGATGGCGCGATATGGCAGCCTCGCTTCTGTCAGTCTGCCCCAGGGCAGCTGTGGCTACAACTGTAGCTGCCTCCACCAGTGTGTGAATGTGAGAATGAATGAATAGTGGCATTGTAAAGCGCTTTGGGTGCCTTGAAAAGCGCTGTATAAATCCAATCCATTATTATTATTATTATTGACCAATCAGCTGAAAGGAAGAAAAATGGGGTCAAAATTCGTACTTGTAACTTGAAACTTGAGTGCAGAGTTTCACATGTATTGTTTGGCTAAGTCCACACACAAATCTTTTTTACACACACAAATCCTGATTTACAAGTACAAACTATTTATGACCACAATTTGAGCCTATAAACATGAGCAGAGACACAAACATGAGAGGGATTGTCAGTGTTAGTTCACTGACAGACTCACAAACTAATGTGCACACTTATGTCTGCACTTTGGTTTTGTTAAATACGAACACAATGACAGCAGAAGTGCTGCCACGTGTGGCCTCACATGAGATGACAGAGCCAGCAGTGGTTCACAGCTCGTTTGAGACCCCTGAGCTGGGGTGAGGGAGGGCAGACAGATGGCAGAGCTCCAGTGCTTTATTTGTACTGCCTCCTAGTGGACGAAAAGAAGAACGACTGGACGAACAAATATAGAAAGGATTCATGGACATTATTGTAAAAAGTTGAACACTTCAAAGGAAATTCTGTTACAAAGACTTCATAAAAAATATTTATAATGATCTATTTTATATGTGGAGGACGCAGACAGTCATAGTTTTCCATCAGACGGAGGGACTCATCTATTCTCTACAGCAGCGGTCCCTAACCCCCGGCCACGGCCCGGTACCAAACGACTCACAGACCGGTACCGGGCCGTGAGAGTTGAGGCTCGGGTGTGAAATTGATGGTTTTCAGGGTTTTTTATAATTAACTCGGTTTCCCTGGGTCTTTCCCGTGTTGTAGTTGTGTGTCTTATTTTGAAAAAAATGTTTACACGTTACCATAGCGACCAGAGCGCATTATGGAGGATGTTACTCTCAGTCTTGACTGGCTAATAAAGTTACACAATTACACAGTTAATTCGCGTTTATTGTTATATTTACAAAATACCACCGTTTTTGTCGTATCATTTTATTTTGTTGCATTTATCCGCCACACCGTGAAAATACTGTCTGACGTTAAACCGGTCAGTGGAGCAACGAAGGTTGGGGACCGCTGCTCTACAGCCGTAATCAATCCCGGCCCTTTCAGTTGTAATGAGGCTTGCTGTTTACGCTTCAGTGCCAGGCAGTCAGCAATAAGGTGATCCTTTAATAACAGTATTCACCATCATGTGGACGTGAGGGGGTCTCACGACCAGACTCAAGCCTCGCACGGCGCAACTCGACATTAACGTCACCTTGTGTTCATTTACGAACATTATTCATCTCTCGGGTAAGGATGCTTAAAATCCTCCAATAGCATTAGCTCACGAGGTGACTCATAATCATCATTAACTGTCTAATTAGTGACCTGAGCTGTAAAGCAGGGCTGGGAGAGCTGTGTTCACATGTTGGTGCCATACTCTGCGCCCTTCTCTAAACAAACGCTTCTTAGCGCATCCGATAGCAAAGACACTGTCCTTCATTTCGGCTAAACTTCCACTCGAAGACGTTCAAACGATGCCTGGAGCGCAAAAGACCGCAGTACTGCCAGGTGGGCGTGTCTCAGTAGCTATGCCATTATATGAAAACTACACAGAAAAGCTGCACGTGAAGTCAACGCGAAGCATGCGCATGCGCCACGGCCAAAGGCGCTGAACGTTCGAACTGACGTCACGTCAGGTCTCCTGATGGTCAAAAGTACACAACTATCCAGATCTAGTGTGAGGACGGAGAGTGAAAGATTGGAAAAAGTGATCATTTGTGCAAAGCTGTCGCCAAAACGTGAATTCACGGACGAGATTGTGGAAACATGAACGTGGTAGGGCTCTGAAAAATTGATCAGAACACCTCTCATCAATATTTTAGACATTTTGAAAATGCAATAATTGCAATGATTATATGTGAGAAGCTTAGTGGTACTGGTGGACTAACTGTTACAGAAACATCCAAAATGAGGCACCAATACTGTTTGTGCAGCTGTGACAAAAACCTTACATTGGCTGCTGGTCTAATTCTTATTATTTTGGATGTGTAACGCCTGCTCCCTGACATCTGTCTCTTCTTTCTAGATCCCATTAGATGAACGTGCTGAACCGAGGTGCAGTCATCTCAGCGTGCCTCTGTTCAGATTTGGAGACATTGAACGATGCCTCAGAAACTATTTAGACGATTTATCGCTCAGGTAAGTCACACGCTCAAAGTCAGCGAGACAGTTACCAGCATACACAGACATATTCACTGGTTACAGGTTTGTTTCGCTCAACCATTCTCAATGTTTTTCTTTCAGACAGTGGACGGCATTAGCCACCGATGACGTCTCCTCGGATGTCGTCGATCTGCTGACCGAGATGTGCCGAGCACTCATAGGGCACATTAGCACCGTAGTGTATAAAGTCATACGCCGACAGGTTTCATGCTGCCCACATAACCATGATCGTGGAGACAAAGAAAGCTCCGCTGACCGGTAAATCTAGAGCTTGCTTTATTAAACAGTTTCATTCAGTCTTTCTTCTTCTTAGACGTTTTACATGAGATGGTTCATCGGGTAATCCTGGTGACGGAGGGGTTTTTCAGAGGACACAGCATTGCTTCGTTTACATCACGTGTGAAGTCGTCCATGTGGTTTCTTTTAATGACGCCTGTAGATTTGGACAAAACAGTGATAGTGTGGGAAAATGACTGACTACGTTTCTCTTCTCTCCCTTTTCAGGATGAAGGTTGAACCTCTGCTTGATGGGTGTAGTTACTGCAGGGTGACAGAGGATGATATTCAGGCCAGCCTCAGAAACATCTTTCATTACTGCTTCGGTTGGGTCTTGGGTTTTGGGCAACGGCGGTCTTGTGACTCAGACAAACTACTGACTTTATTTTCAGTGTCGATTGCAAAGAACGTAAACTCAGCCCTGAGTCGTATCACAGGGTCCACATCCTTGCAATCAGATAGATCCACATCCCCAACAAACTTTGTTGGGATGGTTCACAGTGTAGCGAACATTTTAAAGGACTTTACAAAGACCTTAGCTCCCTCTTTTGTAGATGGTGAGAGTCGCAGCTACAGCATTGTTGATTCGCCAAACTCTGAGGAAGATGACAACTTTAAACCAGAGTCTGCAGAGACTTTTAAAAGCACACAGACTCCAGCTTGTGTAGGTGAGGGAGATGTGGGTAGCGAGGGCAACAGTGATACATTTCAAATCACTGATGTCCAAAATCTTGACCGTGAGAGTTCAGAGAGTGAAGAAAAATGTAGCGACGCCCCGCAGTGTTCGTCTGGGGCGCTTCCTACGCCCGCAGAGACCGATACCTTTCTCACTTTGTGTCTTGCAAATTTAGTCGCTCACGTTTCTGAGAAAACACAAACAACTGCTGTAAAGTTAAATCCTTCCCAAATCAAAAACCCTGGATTAACGGAGATGTTCGCGCGGCACAGAGCACCGCCTTTGCCTCCGCGAACACATCGGACTACAAACACGCACATTACCAACTCTGGAAGCAGCCAAACGTGAGTACAGGGACAGGGTGGAGCAACAGTTTGACAACCCTCGGAGTATGTGGCAGGGACTAAACACGATCACAGACTTTAGAGGGAAAACCAGCACACCGCAGACCACGGCCTCTCTGTGTGAGGATCTAAACGTATTCTACGCTAGATTCGACGCAGCGAACACCATGAGACCGGACAGTGTGCGCACCGCGGATGACGTCAGTGCGCACACTGTGTCTGAGGAGGATGTGCGGAAGTGCTTCAGGAAGGTGAACGCACGCAAAGCTACTGGTCCGGACGGGATTCCCGGCCGCGTCCTCAAGTCATGCGCGGCTCAGCTGGCTGGAGTGTTTACACACATCTTCAACCTTTCCTTCTCTCTGTCTGTACTCCCAGCCTGCTTCAAAATGGCCACCATCGTCCCTGTACCCAAATCCTCCACCATCTCCTCATTGAACGACTGGCGACCTGTAGCCCTGACCCCCATCGTAAGCAAATGCTTCGAGAAGCTGGTCAGGGACTTCATCTGCTCTGCACTACCCGACTCACTGGACCCTCTACAGTTCGCATACCGCCACAACAGGTCCACTGATGATGCCATAGCCCTGACACTACATACTGCCCTGTCACACCTGGAGAAGAGAGACACGTATGTGAGAATGCTGTTTGTAGATTACAGCTCAGCATTCAATACCATCGTTCCCTCGAAGCTGGACAGGAAACTGCAGGATCTAGGACTGAGCAGCTCCCTCTGCAGCTGGATCCTTAGCTTCCTGTCTGACAGACGCCAAGTGGTCAGACTGGGCAGCATCACCTCATCCCCCATCACACTGAACACTGGTGCTCCACAGGGGTGTGTACTGAGCCCTCTCCTGTACTCACTCTACACCTACGACTGCACAGCCACTAACAACTCCAACATCATTGTGAAGTTTGCGGACGACACTACAGTGGTGGGTCTTATCACCAATGGTGATGAGACGGCTTACAGGGAGGAGGTCAGCGCCCTGACCCACTGGTGTCAAGACAACCATCTCACCCTCAACGTCGCAAAGACAAAGGAGTTGATAGTGGACTTCCGGAGGTGCAGAGAAGTACACACCCCCATCACCATCAACGGCGCTGCTGTGGAGAGAGTGAGCAGCTTCCGGTTCCTTGGTGTACATCTGGCTGAGGATCTTACGTGGTCAGTACACACAAACAAAACAGTGAAGAAGGCACAGCAGCGCCTCTTCTTTCTCAGGAGACTGAAAAGATTCGGCATGAGCCCCCGCATCCTCAGGACCTTCTATCACTGTGCCATTGAGAGCGTCCTCACTGGATGCATCACCACCTGGTACGGCAACAGCACCGCCTACAACTGCAAAGCTCTCCAGCGAGTAGTGCGGTGCTCTGAACGGATAATTGGAGGTGAGCTTCCCTCCCTCCGAGACATCTACAGGAAGCGCTGCCTGAGGAAAGCGGGGAGGATCATCAAGGACTCCAGTCACCCCAGCCATAAACTGTTCAGACTGCTTCCATCAGGAAGGAGGTTCTGCAGCATCCGGTCCCGAACCAGCAGACTGAGAGACAGCTTCTTCCACCAGGCCATCAGACTGCTGAACACGTCATAGACACCTCAGCTTCACTACTAGAACTTTAACACTATGCACTCCACACTGTATATAAATGCCACTGTTTTGCACATGTCTCAACTCTGTATATTTTATATATTTTATTTATTGTTTACTCTATTTAATTTGTAAAATATGTGTACACACACACACACACACACACACGTAGAAAAATATTTAGTATACACATCCAGAAATGCATATACTATTATATATTGTACATATATTTATTAGTTTCAGATGTAGCCATTCTTGTATTTTGCTTGTTTACATTATTGTATTTTGCACAACTCTGTTGCTTGTGAAGCTCGCACACAAGAATTTCACTCACATGTGCTGTACCAATGTACCTGCACATGTGATGTGACAATAAAAGTGATTTGATTTGATTTGATTTAAAGCTGAATTTTCAGCAGATAGTGACTGATATAAGAGAGAAGATTGGGGGAGACTTGACTCCTCTAAAAACTGTAAAAAAACTTGTACATCATAATGTACAAAGACCTGTGTTGCATATTTGGATCCAAATACGTGCTTCAGTCTGCGATGGAAAAGGGTGACGCGACTTTTGTAGCAGCCGTTGTGGAGCTATTAAAAGCAGAGCTAAAAGCATCGAGCGGCTCCAGTCACGCGCTGAGACGTTTAGAAAGTAACAAAAGCGTTTCTCCAGCCAGTGAGAACAAAACGCAACAATCTGCCAGTGAGGACAAGGCACAAAATGGATCCACAGGTTCCCAGAAAGACAGGCCGAGAAACTGTGTCGTTAGGGCCCTCGCTTCTTTTTGTAGATCTTTGAGGAGGCTGTTCAGAAACAGAGTGACACAGTGATTATCTTCATAATTACTCACATAATTTGCTTCTTAATTTGGAAATAAAATGAGCAGAAAATGAAACAAATGTGTTTGTCAGATCATTTAATTGTTAAATGTGTATAATGGTTTGTAGTCTCATCAATCACAATGTAGAGACAATCGCACAAACTCGATTTAGTCAGAGCACTTTGAGTTGGTTTTGTCATTGTAGGTTAAATGTAGATATTTATTCTAGATATTTGGCACAAAGGCATCCTCAGCTCTGTAACAGAGAGGTGTTGGCTCAGTGTGGAAATGTCCTGATGACATCAGTACTTTTGATTCTAGCCTGACTGATCAAGTTCCAGTTAAAGGGTTTTGACTGTCTTGAGAGACGGCACATTGTAGACAGAGACATATTCCTAACTGTAAAACTCAAGAAACAGTCTTAGGCTACGTTCACTCTGCAGGTCTTGATGCTCAATTCAGATCTTTTGATCAAATCTGATTTTTTTGTCTGCTCGTTCACACGACAATTAAAATGCGACAGCAAACGCGCTCTAGTGTGAACGCTCAGAGCGGCCGCGTGCTCAAAAGAAGACGTCACACACGACGCTCTGTTTAGACCCAGAGCAACAGGATGTGTGACTGATGGCCTTAATGTAAAGACTTCAGACTTTACGTTTCCCAGTTTTGCTTTAAGTTATAAAGTTTTGTTATTTACATTTGTCCTAATAATGATCCTTACTGCTGTTTCAGAGGAGCGCTGCTTCTAGCTGCAGATTTCTGTCAGAATCTGCAGATTATGCAGTACAAAGAAAATGTTCACGTTTCTCCAACGCTGTCTTCCCAGCAGTTTCACTGGATAGAAGCGTTCACCATGTCGGGCGCTGATAGTTGGCGTCTGTCTTGTGTCGGTGACGTAAAAGACGGATTTAATGCGACGTGACCGTCAAACAGCAGTCGCTTTCTAAAACATCAGATATGTATCGGATTCAGCACCACATACCAAAGTGACCCAGATCGGATTTGAAGATATCGGATTTGTGTCGTTCACACCGTCACACCATGATGGGATAGATGGGTCGCAGAGGGTCAAAGAAGTCGGATTTGATGCGCTTTCCCCTGCAGTGTGAACGCAGCCTTATTTGTGATCGTCTATCGCCCACCTGGGCCTCACACAAAGCTTCTGTCTCTCAGACTTTTTATCTGATCGAGTGCTCAGCTCAGATAAAATCATTACTGTGGCTGATTTTAACATTGAAGATTGTTATCATCTTCAATGCCCTGTACCAACATAGAGCAGCTACCTGAACACTACGAGGTCGATTATCTTGTTAATAATTTTGCCTCCTCACTACGTACGACTGTAGCTCCTGTGAAAACTAAGGCCTCAGATCAGAAGTATTTAACTCTGTGGTATAATTCTCAAACTCAAGCTACTTTCAGCACCATTGATGTTCATTTAGACTCTTTTCCTCCAGTTGATCTTTCTGAGTTAACTTCAATAATTACTTCCTCCAAACCATCAACGTGTCTTTCAGACCCCATTCCTACAAAACTGCTCAAAGAAGTCCTGCCATTAATTAATTCTTCAGTCTCTAATAATCAGCTTTGTACCACAGGCCTTCAAGCTGAAGCGTATCCCAGCTGTCATTGGGCAAGAGGTGGGGTACACTCTGGACAGGTCACCAGTCTGATGCCAGGCTACCACACAGGCAAACAACACTCATATTCACACCAATGGGCAATTTACAATGACCAATTAACTTAACCCCATTAACTGCATGTTTTTGGACTGTGGGAGGAAGCTGGAGTACCTGGAAAAATCCCACTCAAACACTGGGAGAACATGCAAACTCAGAAAAGCTCCGGCCAGATTGTGCAGTCAAATTTAGCTACCGGGGACCCAGCAGTCTTCGATTCACTCTGAGAGCAGCGTGCAGATGATTTGGAGAACTTGAGGAAACGAAAGGATTCAAATGATCACCTCTTGCATTTCTAGACCCATTTTTCAGTTTTCAGTGATGATGCTGACAGAGTAACCAGACTCAAAGTCAGAATGGTTTCCTTCACTAACTAAAGAGCAACTTTCCTTTTCCAACAACTGCAAATCAAGTAAAGCTGATGTGTACAATCACAGAGGGAAACATACCACAGAACAGCAAATGTTTAAGACGTTTATTATCATACTGTCAGGGTTCATAGAAATCAACTTAAAACACTTGATCTGAAGGAGCGATTATTTACCATTCTTGATGTTTGAACTAATGCAGAGTTGAATTCGACTTCTAATATTTTCAACTTTGTTTTTTTTTTTTTTTTTTTGCCTGTCCCATTTGGTTCTTTAGCCGTCAGAATTGTTGTCTGAAGACCAACAAGGATACCCAATGGATTTACTTTGCCAAATGGATCATCGTGGCATTGCCGCATTGGTCCATTTGATCGACCTTTGTTTTTATTATTTATTATATTTTATTTTCAGATGTTACAGACGGGACAGACATGAGTGAGGGATAGAAAAGGGAGAGAGAAAGAGGAAGGAAAAGAAAAACAGAAGGGGAGAGGGACAGTGAGAAAGGGGGGGAGAAAAAAAAATCTCCTGGATCACCTGTTGAGAGAAGAAGAATAGAAAACAGCAAAAAAAAAAAAAAAAACCAAAGCAACATACTAAACACAACACCATCGCATTAATCTAGCTAAGTGTAAACAGCAGTAAATACTAAATATTCAATGTTGTTGTGCAGCACGCAGGACAGACAGCGCACAATGTGCTTTGAAGTAGCAGCCAAGAAAGGTGTAATTTAAGTCTACGAGCAGTGAACACCCGTGTGCACACCTGTGTGGATCAGCGCGCTTGTATTCAAATGGTTTCCACATGTAATGGTCTGCAAGAGGATGTAGCGAGCCATAGCCCCGTCCCCCAGGGCATGAAGGAGGCATGGAGGAGATCCAGGCCCCAGACATCCAGAGGCCCCAGAGTGCGAGAGCCCAAGGAGGACCACCGGAGGGGCATCCGTGCCACCCTCATGGGAAGGGCTGAGGATCCCCAGACGAGGCGTCACCCAGTAGCCACCGAGCAGAAGCTAGAGGGGGCTGCACCGGCGTGCCCGTTGGCTCCGCCGGCAGCCAGCTGTGCCAGAGTGAACCGAGCCGCAGACCTAGAGGCCGGAGGCCCGAGGGCCCCCGCACCCCGGAGGAGGCCTGACCGAGCAACAGGCACCAGGCCCCGCCAAGTAGCCACCGGGAGTGAGCTGGTACATACCTGAGCGCCCAGCCCCGGACACCAAGAACCACCAATGCACCGACCTCTGAGGGCATCAGTCACCGGCAGGGAGTGTGGTGAGGGGAGATAGGCCTTGGAGGGCCTGGGAGTTCCCAGAGAGGTGGAGTCTAAGACCCGACCTGACATATAGACACAGACAAACAGGCACACACAGACACAAACATGCATTCCCACCCTCATGCACACACATACAAACACTCAGCACTCACCCAACGTAAGGATTGACATAAATGGACATGTACACACAATCACACTCCCCAAACATACTCTATACCCCGGGGCCAGGTACCCTCGCCCCCAGAGGGGGAAACAGAACCCAGACCCAAGAGATGTTACCCTTCCCCCCGGGGTGGAGGCAAGCAGACCGTCCCAGGCTCCGCAGCAGCAGGGAGGCCAATTGGACAGCCAACATCTCCTCCCAGCCCCTCCGCCCCGATGGCTAGCAGAGAACGGGGGTGTGTGAAGACCCCATACCTCCCTCCTCCCGCTCATGTGTAGTGTTGCTGCGTGTTGTTCTAAAGTGCATTTAAAACAAGGGAGAGCATGGTGCTGCTGCCAGAGAGCAGCAGGTGTTAGCACGGCCCCTCCCGAGAACCCTCACTGTCTACATGGATTTAAAATTGAGAGGTGGGCACCAGTGCCAGAGGTAGGTTTGAGTACACAGACCGTCCACTGGACGCCGTTAACGTGCCCACCCTCAAGGCCCTATATATATGTGTGTGTTATGAGAGTGTAAGTAATGTGGATGTCTAAGTTGTGAGATAAAATTGAGGCACAGGTGGCCAGAAGGGGACGGGGGGGGAGAGCCCAGCCAGAGCCCCAGCACGGAGGCGAAGCACCCCCGAACCCCAAACCCCCACGCCTGCCCCAGATCCACTCAGGGGCAGCCAGGCCACCAGGCCAGTAACCTACGTCCACCAGTACAGACCATCCTCCAGCCCCGCTGCACGCAGCCACGAGGAGAACAACCTCTAAGAGCGACCAGAGCCACTAACCAGGTTATGAACACAACCCCCGGGTTAAGCCCTCCAGGGATAACGTCTCTAGGGGTCCTCCAGGCGCCCTAAGCCCATCCCAACTCCATATCAACCACAGTAGCTAAGGCGGGACCAAACCACGACCCCCTACCCCCGCTAGGTGATGGAGCTGATCAAAGGAGCCCAAAGGGATTGATCTAATGTGGTGGCAGAGGCTGTCTCGAGACTAATGTGATCTATTAGAAGGTTTCTATATTGGCTAGAATTAAGATTATTTTTATTTTTCCAGTTCATGAGGACTGTTTTCTTGGCGATGCATAGGGCAGTGAAAACCATGTGGACTGTATTAGTTTCTGTAGTGACCTCATCCAGTTTTCCCAACAAGCACACTAAAGGGGAGGTTGGAATTTTACATTTCAGACACTTTGATAAGTCTTCACATATCTCGTGCCAAAACTTCTGAACTGGTGGACAGAACCAAAGAGCGTGGATATAATTGTCTGGTGTATTGCCTTGACAGTGTGAGCAGTTGTTGGAAGACGTAAAGCCCATCTTGAACATCCGATGACCTGTATAGTGCACTCTATGTAATATTTTGTATTGTATTAATTGCAGACTGGGATTTTTAATCAATTTAAAGGTTTTTAAGCATACCTGAGACCAGAAGTTTTGGTCTAAGCTGACTGATAAATCTGCTTCCCACTTTGCAATAGGAAGTGATATTGATTCATCTAATTTAGAAAGTGTTCTGTATATTTTAGATAATAATTTGGGGGATTTAAGAGTAAGGAAATGTGCCGCACTTGGTGGTGTTTGTAATTCAACTTGACTGAGGTTAAATTTCTTTTTTACTATGGATTTAATTTGTTGATATTCTAAAAATATTTTCTTGTTGATCCTATATTGTGCAACTAGTCTGTCAAATGGAATAAATTCTGTTCCCTCTAATATATGTTCTAAGTATTTAATTCCTTTACAACTCCATTCTGGGAAATTAATCATATTATTGTTTTGTAATATGTCAGGGTTATTCCAGATAGGTGTACGTTTGCATGGGATTAATGAAGACTCCGTTATTTTTAGAAACTCCCACCATGCTGTCAGAGAAAAGCTGATGTTGATGCTTTTAAAGCATTCATGTCTTTTGATGTTTGAGCTAATAAATGGTAGGTCTGAAATCTCTAGATCCTTGCATAGTGCCTGTTCAACATCTAGCCAGGGCTCATCTAAGAAGGTATGTTTTAACCATTCTGAGATGAACTGAAGCCTGTTGGCTAAGAAGTATTGTTGAAAATTAGGCAGATCTAATCCTCCTCTATCCTTGGTTCTTTGTAGCGTTTTTAAGCTGATACGCGGGGGTTTATCTTTCCAAAGGAATTTGGAAATATATGAATCCAGAGATCTGAACCAATCTTGTGATGGTTTGTTAGGGATCATCAAAAATAAGTAATTTATTTTTGGCAAGATCATCATTTTTATAGTGGCGACCCTTCCCATGAGTGATATGGGTAAAGATTTCCATCTAGTCAGATCGCCTTCCACTTTCTTTAGAAGTGGGATGTGGTTTAATTTAGTTAAGTCTGAAAGCTTAGGAGAAACATTAATACCTAAATATTTAATATTTCCGGATTGCAGTGGGGCAGAGGAAGAATTATGGAAGGAGCAGTTAATGGGGAGAACTGTAGATTTTGGCCAGTTAATTGAATAATCTGAAACTCTTGAAAACCAGTTTATTAGAGTAATTACCTCAGAGAGGTTGGTTTGTGTGTTTTGCAGAAAAAGCAACACATCATCCGCATAGAGACTGATTTTATGTTCTATGTTCTTACATTTTATGCCCTTAATTGTTGTAGCCTGTCTAAATGCTGCTGCTAGAGGTTCGATAAAAATTGCAAAAAGTGAAGGGGAGAGTGGGCATCCCTGTCTGGTGCCCCTCAGGAGACAGAAGCTGGAGGATGTCTGGTCATTTGTTCTGATACGAGCTGTTGGGGAATTGTATAATATTCTTATCCAGTTTATGAAAGAGTTTCCAAAACCAAATTTGTGTAAAGTTACGAATAAAAATTTCCAGTTAACTCTATCAAATGCTTTTTCTGCATCTAGAGATAATATTATGGTTTCGATGTTTTTATTGTATGAGTAGTCTATTAAATTAAGTAATCTGCATGTATTTGTTGATGAGTGCCTACCTTTTATGAAACCAGTTTGGTCAGGATGAATTAAGAGGGGGGTTATTTTCTCTAATCTCTTTGAGAGAGCTTTGCAGATTATTTTAAGGTCTACATTTAAAAGAGAAATTGGACGATAGCTTGAGGGAAATAAAGGGTCTTTGCCTGGTTTTAGCAGGAGACTAATGTTGGCAGAATTCATATTTGGTGGTAGTCTGCCCTTTTCCTCGATTTCCTGCAACATGCTGTGGAATACTGGTGCCAAAATTGTCCAGAATTCTTTGTAGAATTCTGCAGGGAAGCCGTCTGGACCTGGAGCCTTATTATTGGGCATACTTATCAGGGCTTCCTGGAGTTCACCTGGCGTCAGTGGCGAATCCAGTGCCATTGCTTGACTGTCTAGTAATTTTGGAAGAGTTACGTTGTCAAGAAACAAATCAATTTCATTTTTAGATGGTTTATTTGTGGTGAATATAAAGTTTCATAGAAATCCCTAAAAATGTTGTTTATTCTTCCAGGGTCATATATTGTGTTCCCCGATAAATCTTTAGCAGCACATATAGTTGTTTTTTCTTTATTTATTTTTAACTGGTTAGCTAGAAATCGACCTGATTTGTTACTGTGTTCAAAATTCTGCAAGCGAAGTCTTTGTATAAGGAATTGTGTTTTTTTATTAATAATTTCATTTAGTTCTAGTTTTGTTTTGCGTATTTTGTTCAATGTTTCCTGATCTTGGTGGGACGCGTAGGCTTCTTCTAGTGTTTTGATGGTTTTTTCTAATTCCTGAATATTTTTGTTTTCTTCTTTCTTTTTGTGTGATGAGAAAGAAATTATTTTACCTCTCATCACAGCTTTCCCTGCTTCCCATAGAACAGAAGCTGATGTTCCGGGAGTGTCATTAAAGTCTAAATATGAAGTCCATTCCTTTTTAAAATATTTAATAAAGTCTTCATCTTTAAGCAGTGATGTATTAAATCTCCAGTTTTTACTTGGCATAGTATTATTCTTGTGCATTAGTGTTAAAGATACAGGAGCATGGTCGCTGACAGCTATAGGATGAATCTCAGTGTCTGAAATGTCACTCAGCAGTGAGCTGCTGACCAGAAAATAATCCAGACGAGAGTAGGAGTAATGGACATGTGAGAAAAAAGTATATTCCTTACTGGTGGGGTGAAGGGAGCGCCATGCATCGCAAAAACCAAAGTCGCTCATATACTGTTTGATTATATTTGTGGATTGCCAATTGCGCTGAGTTCCTGTTGTGTTGAGCCTATCCATTTCTTCATTTAGTCCAAGGTTGAGGTCGCCGCCAAGAATGAGTGTGCAATCGAGGTGTTCAGAGAGTGAACTAAAAAATCCGTGGAAGAATGAGGGTTCATCAACATTTGGACCATATATACTTACAATACATAGTTTTTTGTTCAATATTGATAGTTTAATAATTAGAAATCTACCCTCTGGATCTATAACTGTATCGAGTACTGTAAAATTAACATTTTTAGGTATTAAAATTGCTACTCCCCGTTGTCTAGAATTATAACAGGCTGCAAACACGTTAGGAAACTCAGGTGTTTTAAGTTCGTTTAAACCTGTGACAGGTCTGTGAGTTTCTTGTAATAAAACAACATCTGCCTGTAGTTTTCAACTTTGCTTTTGCAACATGTACGATTTAACCATCGCTGGCATTACCAGTACGTTGTGCCTGTGAAGACAAGGAACCACAGCAGGATACAGTTCTCCACACACTAGACATCAGAAAGGGCCACAACATGTTTATGGACAACAACAAAAACCCTAAATATCTTCAGTTACCCAGACGAGCTTGTGTGCATGTCTTTAAAATAATTTCCAACAATATTTTTGACATTTGCAAAACAGTGAGAGCTAGTGTTAGTGCAGTTAATAAGAAGAAATGTATCAGTGACGCTAATTTAGGAATCTCAAGTCTGGAATCGCTCCCCTGCACCAACCCAGTCCTCGTCCCCTAAATCACCTCTTACAGTTTTAAAGGAACACAAAGGCTTGATTACTTCAGATAACTACAATTCCCACATTGACGAGCCCTTTGTAGACGTGCTGCACTGATCTTGGTGCAGGGATGAGCCTTTTCTTACTCTTCTTTTGATTCCAAGCAGGTGGGAGGGGACTGAAACGATTACATTGGCTGCTTGACATCGGCTCATTTGGACGCCCACCAGATGATGACGGAGAGTATGACGAGCACGACGACGCAGACCATAACCAGGATGCAGATCTTCTTCCGGGACTTTTGCTGCGATAAAGACGGGACAGCAGGGTTATGGTGAGGGTCTGCGCTGAATGACGCCACAGAGTGGTGACCGACACACCCACCTGATAGTAAGCAGCTCTCTGCAGCTGCTCTGTTCCTCGTTCTACGTGAACTTCAGCATTCTCCACGTTGGCCTCGATGCTATCTGCAGGGAGACAAAAACAAAAATACACCACGGTCAGCTGGGAGCTGCCCTGGACATGTGCTGCCTGCAAAGACACGATTTTTAGTTTGGTTAACTGGTTTCTTCAAACTGGGAAGGGAAACAAAAATCTAACATTGAGATTTGAGCTCAGGTGGATCCTGCTTCTGCTGATTTGACTCGAGTCCACTGGTGGTTGACTCGGTTGGTTGGACATGACTTGGAGTGTCATGTCTACTGTGTGTCTACCGTCCTATTGCTGACAGCGCACGTCAGAGCGCAGACCAAGCCAAAACGCCCGGGGAAGGTCTGCAGACCTCAGGTTTGTATGGAGGCGCAGATCTGGGGAAGGGTCCCAGTGAGGTGCTTCAACATAGTCCTGAACAGAGGCCGTGGATACCTGTGTGCACGCTACTTTGGGTTTTTGTTTGTAATGCAAGTGGAACATTTTCAAGTGGAATTTACTTTATGGGTTATTGTGTGTAAAGATGTGAGGTGGAAACTGATGTTGGAATGAGGCTGTGACACCATGTGCTGTGAATGTTTTGTGTATGTTGGTCAGAGAGGACGGAGCTGCAGGCTGAGCATTCTGGGCGGAGCTGAAAAGGGAGCGAGTGTCGGTTTTTAAGGAGGACAGATTATTGATATAGGAACTAATTAATGGTTACTTCACAGTGATGGGAACGACAACGTTCCTGTTACTACTTACCAATCATCTCTCCCTGGTCATGAATCATTAGGGGTGCAACGATACACAAAATTCACGGTTCGGTTCGGTTCGATACTTTGGTGTCACGGTTCGATATTTTTTCGATACAAAAAAATGTTCATGCATTTTTAATTTGTCATTTATTAAAATTATAAATATATATTTGAACTCAAAAGTACAGTTTTTAAATTTAACCCTAACCCTTGTGCGTGTTTTTTATTTTGACAGCGAATGCGCACCTGCAGACCACTTATGTGCAGCCCTGGTTATTTAGCTCGTCATATTGCAGCCACAGAAATTATTTTGTCCATGAAACCATAAAGCTGCACTTTCTTTTTGCCTTATAGTCTGATTTGTCATAACTTCTCCGTTTTGTGGTAAGCTTTTCTTTGGCTGTCACTTCTTCACCCTGACCTGTCTTATTTGGCTCAGCAGAACTGAAATGCTTTTACACACACACTCACATAAGCTCAGCGATTCTCTGCGCGATCAACCTCTCACATGTTTAAGCTTGCTGCGGAAGATTTCACTTGTCATGTTTGCATAGTAAGCTAACGATTAATAAGACGATGTCAGAGGAATTGGTGCACAAATTATCATCACTCACAGATTAGTGCTGTCGCTCTCTATACACAGTTCGCACGATTGCAAAGTGAAAGCAAAAAAACAAGCGCAAATTCAAACGCGACTTCAATATGTCACATATTGACAGTGGCTCACCGATGCCAATGACATAATTACCCAGCTACATTTCTGAAAGAATGCAAAAGCATTGACATATATTTTTCCTACAATAGCCCGACGGGCAGGGAAGAGATAGATTTTGGTAGCCCGACTGAAAAAATCGCTAGCTCCGGGACGTCGGGCTAGCGATATTGCAAGCCCTGTATCTGATTGAGGAATCACTCATCTTTGGAAAAGAGAGTTTATTACAGAGAAATGTCTCTTTCCAAAATAAAAGCTATACTATCCGCTTCTTCTGGGCTATATTCTCAGCAGCATAAGGAGAATCATGTGCTAACAGCTGTCTAAATGACTCGGCTAAAGTTAGTAGCATACTTGTTGTTTTTGTCTTTGCACTAGGATGATGTCGGCGTAAATGTGCAGTCATATTCGTTGTGTTCCCACTAGTGCTTTCAGGTTAATCTCGTTGAAATGACCTTAACGCCACAACACGGCAAATCTCCGTTAACGAGCTACCGCCGATCGCTCCGTGCATGGGGCTAGACGGCAAACACGTTAACGAGCTAACTGCGCTAACACACTAGTTCACACCAATGTAATTGAGCATTGCATGGCACATCCAACATACTGTTTTACTTTAGTCCATGACTCGCTTACCTTCAGGGTCATACATCACATGAAAACCAAAATAATTCCAAACGCCAGATCTGAATGTTGCAAGTAGAGCTTAACTTCTGTCTCGCTAGCTTGCCCTGCGCTCTTCCTTCTGACTATGCTGTCTGTGTTGAGCGCTCAGTGGATCTGCGCTCGACAGTGCAGCCTAGGCGGAGTAGTCGAACACAGATTCACTGAGCGCTCAACACAGACAGCATCGTCAGAAGGAAAATTGATCAAATAAATTACAAATGTTGTATTGTTCGATACATATGCGTACCGAACCGAAAGCACTGTATCGAACGGTTCAATATCGATACGAATATCGTTGCACCCCTATGAATCATCACAGCCAGGTCCTTGAAGATCTGGTTTACATCCATGATATCAGACTGTAAAGACACAGAGATTAGCTGAGCGCTGACGGCAGCGTGCTGGATGTGGATCATAGAGCGAGCCGAGGATCACCTCCAGCTGTCTGATGTTGGTTTCTCTCTCCTTGATGAGCTCCAGGTCCTCCTCCGTGATGACCGCTTCCTCCGTCTGCGTGGTCATCTGACCCCACTCATCTTGGCTTCACATAACATAACAACATTTCAGTGATCACGTGACCAGCTGAACAATGTGTGTAAAGATTAGAATTGGACAGATTTATTCTTTCTCCTCCATCTTCAGGCAGACTCCACATGGTCTTTCTTTTTAAGTGACACTGCAGGTCTTCATGACACACTTGCAACAGATGTCAACCATAAACAAACAGAGGTCACTTACTTATCAAAGGACACAAGCTTTTCATCCCGAGAGCCGTCGTCAGCCTAAAAGAGAAGGAAAAATTCAGCACCGTCAATGCCAGGGTTGTTTTTCCCTCTTTTGTTTGAAGATAAACGATCAAAAGTCTGAATGCAGAGACAAACTTCAGGCTAGCAGAGAAACATCTGATGTAGAGGATACGTTTTGTGCTGTTTTTTAAGTCATTTCAACTCATTTTCTGGTCGTTTTTGGAAGGTCGGTGGTTCCTGACTCCTTCAATCATAATTGATTATATTGATCTCTCTCATTTTCCTTATATCAAGTTTCTTTATTAGTCATTTACACTCTGCAGCCAAACCCAAAAGTTTGATTCTGGAAGTTTTCAGTGGAAGAAACGTTTCATCATCATCATCAGGTGACATCTTCAGTCTCAGCTGACTGCAGGTTTCAATCTTATAAACAGCGCATCTGCACAATGACTGAAACCAGCCCACTGAAGGAACAATGGGCTGGGAGGTCAGTTCCTTAATCTTAATTATGCAAACTCTCATTGATCAACAACCTCTGATCAGTGGCCATGAGTCCCGGTCACAGAGAGCTGGGGAATGGCTGCAATCACAGCATTGTAACATGGTGACAGATGCACCCTTAGGCCCCTCCTCCATTCAGAGATGGTCTTTCCCTTTTCACGTAAATGGCCTCCTTGACTCCGCGCTCAAACCAGCGTTCCTCCCTGTCCAGGATGTTACATCCTCATCATTGAAACAGTGTCCACTGGCCTGTAGGTGTGCATAGACTGCAGAGTCCTGGCCTGACGAGGTGGCTCTCCTGTGTTGTAGCCAGAGGTTGTTTGGTTTCCCCGATGTATAAATCCTGGCAGTCCTCCTGCACTTAACAGCGTACACTATGTTATTCTGTTTGTGTCGGGGGACCCGATCCTTGGGGTGGACCAGTTTTTGGTGCAGAGGACTGGAGAAATGATATTAGAGCCGTCACAGTTTCTCACAGCATCATCCACCAACTCAAGAGTTTACTCAACTTTTCTATTCTGCTGGAATCCTGTTGACTCCTGCACTAAACGATATTTAACCTGCTCCTTTACCTCTGGCCTGACAGAAATGTCAATCACACCAACACAGCCCTGACTCTACAAAGTCTGAAACAAACAATCCAATCACAGTCAGGTATGAAAGAGACTCATAAGGCAGGTTGTGTACCAATGGCCGTGTTTAATTTTAAACAGGATTATACACAAATAAAAACCATTAGCTTATTTTATTATCTAAAAAAAAAAAAAAAAAAAAAAAAAAAAAAAAAAAAAAAAGAAAGAAAGAAAGAAAGAAAGAAAGAAGCCCACACACACACAATCCGTATGGACTGGGAGGAAAAGGTGGAAAGGTGAACTCCACAGAGGCCATGATGTCCCGGTTCAGCAGTAGATGGGCTCTGGCAGACTGGATGTCACATAGTCCTGCTGTAACTCTGTGGACTGCCAGTGACAGTCTATCAGTGCATCGTACAGTTCCTCACTGTGCTCCATGAACTTCCTGTTGGCCTCCACCACATCCACCTCCACACTTGGATCTGTGAAACACAAACATCCACTTAGAAGGTATATGCGCTGCAATTACACACAAGCCTCTTTATTAGGTACACCTCCACCACTCAAGAACGCAAATATTTGTTTTGCCAAATCACAAGGCAGCAGGATGACCTGTTGAAGACCACAACACCAGCGTCATCTGTTTAAAACATCAGCAATGGGCCAAACTGCATACACACGAATAAATAAGTAGGAATACTGCTAGTGTTACCCCTCAGCCTACTAGGAGACACACCTATGATATCAATGTCAAGTTACCACATTCACAAGACTTTCACAAAACGTGACCTCTGACCTTTAGTTTGAGGTCACTGACATTCAAACTTGTCTGATGTTGTTAGTAGACGAAACGTTTCTTCCACTGTAAATGTCCAGATCAACACAACCAACCTGTTGAAATTGCCTTACCCAGATGATCGAGCATGCATCGAGAAATTTGAACCCACTTTGGCCACGACTGCTTGAAGCTAGTACGAGCACGTGCGAGTAAATGTGGTTATCCCAGCTGGGCATTTGTCGAAGCAGGGAAGGCGCCTACAGAACGCTCCAAACCCGTAGTGGTCCCTTATGTGTCAGGAGTTAGGGCTGTTCGATATAACGATATATAATCGCATGACGATATAAAAACATCTATCGTTTGTTTCGTGGTGTTGCCAAATAAACTGTTTACGGCAATATTTTTTCATGTTTTGATGGTCACTGTAGTGGCTACATTCATTTCTTAAAGCTCTCTCTTTCTCTTATATTTAATATAACCACACTACAGACGGACAAAATGGTAAAACCATCGCATGTCCGCTTGTTTATTTTCCACATAAACCTTTCACAATAAAGCTCAAGATCCTGTTGAAACTTTTCAAAATAAACTGCATCACGTGAAAGAGTATGCAGAGTGTTTACAGATGAGGAGCAAAAATGAGCTGTTAGGTGCTCCAAATAAACCTTGGACTCAAACGTTAGAACAGGCTTTTCCCCGCAGCACGCCGTGTAATAAATACAAAGAAAACGGCGCCGTTACAACTTATGTCTAAAAATGTATCGTTTCATGCATCGATTAAAACACTCGACTCCAGCTACATGACGCGCAGCTGGAAACACGTCACGCAAGTCGAGCTGCCCGAGATTCACAGAAAATGTTACATTTTTGTGATTTATATCGTTATCAGGACGATGGAAGTCTTATATCGGGATATGAGATTTTGGTCATATCGCACAGCCCTACCAGGAGTATCGGAACATTTCCTCTAAACACAGAGTCTCTGTGGCTTTTAAACCCCAAATAATGCTGCGCCAAAAACTGGTCCACCCCGACACAAACAGAGTGACATAGTGTACGCTGTTCAGCGCCAGGATTTATATATCGGGGAAACCAAACAACCTCTGGCTACAACAATGAAGAACTAACTCGTCAGCGGGGCAGAGCGACATGAGGGAAATCTAATATCACAATACTTTCTTTATATACACATATCACCATATGTTTAAATAACCTCCAAATGTTATTTTCAACCATATAAACCTAAAATTTCACTGCTATACTCAGTCAAATCGACCAGTCAATGGTTTTTTTTCTACTTTGAATACAAAAAAAAAATAAAAAAATAAAAAAAATAAAAAAATCTGAATGTTTTATTTTAGCCGTTCTTTAACCATCAGGTGCACAGAGGATACTGCCACAGTATGTCTGTGGTCAACACCTTTAACAAAGGATTTTAAAGGTTCCTTTCCACCTGCACTAATGTATATATCTTTCTACGTAGCACTCTTAATTCTTATTCTCATGTATATCTCTCATGTATATCTCATGCACATATCTTTCTACGTAGCACTTTTAATTCTTATTCTTATTTTTATATCTTTATGACACTATGTTTGCACTGAAGCACCGCAGCAATTTCCTAATGTTGTAAACCTGCTCAACATTTGGCAATAAACCCCTTTCTGATTCTGATTCTGATTCTTTGGTGTGTGGGGAGACGTTCACGTGCAAAGTTTAATATTGCCATGGCAACTCATACTCGATGGTTAGGATAAAGCCATTTTAACCATTGTACGTGGAGAAACTCGCGATACAATGAAAATGTTCGATATCGCCCAGCCCTACTCGTTAGGCCAGGACTCTGCAGCCTATGCACCTATGCACACCCACAGGCCAGTGGACACTTTCAATGATGAGGGTGTAACATCCTGGACAGGGAGGAACGCTGGTTTGAGGGTGGAGTCAAGGAGGCCATTTACGTGAAAAGGGAAAGACCATCTCTGAATGGAGGAGGGGCCTAAGGGTACATCTATCACCATCTTACAATGCTGTGATTGCAGCCATTCCCCAACTCTCTGAATGGTACTCATGACCATTGATCAGTGGTCATGACCTCCCAGCCCATTGTTAGTCAGTGGCGCTAGTTTCACTTATTGTACAAATGTCCTGTTTATAAGGTTGGAATATGGTCTCTAAGCAGATTCTTCCTCTGGATGGCATTACCTTGGCCTCCAGTAACACTGTGAGGAACCTTTGAGTCATTTTTGACCAGGACATGTCCTTCAACGCACATATTAAACAAATATGTAAGACTGCTTTCTTCCATTTGTGCAACATCTCTAAAGTTAGAAATATCCTGTCTCAGAGTGACGCTGAAAAACTAGTTCATGCATTTATTACTTCCAGGCTGGACGACTGTAATTCATTATTATCAGGAAGTCCTAAAAACTCCCTGAAAAGCCTTCAGCTAATCCAAAATGCTGCAGCAAGAGTCCTGACAGGGACTAGAAAGAGAGAGCAGATTTCTCCTGTTTTGGCTTCCTGTTAAATCCAGAATTCAAAATCCTGCTCCTCACATACAAGGTCTTAAATAATCAGGCCCCACCTTATCTTAATGACCTTGTAGTACCATATCACCCTATTAGAGCACTTGGCTCTCGCTCTGCAGGCCTACTTGTTGTTCCTAGAGTATTTAAAAGTAGAATGGGAGGCAGAGCCTTCAGTTTTCAGGCCCCTCTTCTGTGGAACCAGCTTCCAGTTTGGATTCAGGAGACAGACACTATCTCTACTTTCAAGATTAGGCTTCAAACTTTCCTTTTTGCTAAAGCATATAGTTAGGGCTGGACCAGGTGACCCTGAATCCTCCCGTAGTTATGCTGCAATAGACGTAGGCTGCAGAGGATTCCCATGATGCACTGGGTGTTTCTACCTCACTATGTGTTAACAGACCTCTCTGCATTGAATCATATCTGTTATTAACCTCTGTCTCTCTTCCACAGCATGTCTTTATCCTGTCTTCCTTCTCTCACCCCAACCAATCACAGCAGATGGCCCCGCCCCTCCCTGAGCCTGGTTCTGCCGGAGGTTTCTTCCTGTTAAAAGGGAGTTTTTCCTTCCCACTGTCACCAAAGTGCTTGCTCATAGGGGGTCATATGATTGTTGGGTTTTTCTCTGTATCTATGAAGCGCCTTGAGGCGACTTTTGTTGTGATTTGGTGCTATATACAGTGGGGCAAAAAAGTATTTAGTCAGCCACCGATTGTGCAAGTTCCCCCACTTAAAATGACGACAGAGGTCAGTAATTTGCACCAGAGGTACACTTCAACTGTGAGAGACAGAATGTGAAAAAAAAAATCCATGAATTCACATGGTAGGATTTGTAAAGAATTTATTCGTAAATTAGGGTGGAAAATAAGTATTTGGTCACCTCAAACAAGGAAAATCTCTGGCTCTCACAGACCTGTAACGTCTTCTGTAAGAAGCTTTTCTGTCCCCCACTCGTTACCTGTATGAATGGCACCTGTTTGAACTCATCATCTGTATAAAAGACACCTGTCCACAGCCTCAAACAGTCCGACTCCAAACTCCGCCATGGCCAAGACCAAAGAGCTTTCGAAGGACACCAGGAAAAGTATTGTAGACCTGCACCAGACTGGGAAGAGTGAATCTACAATAGGCAAGCAGCTTGGTGTGAAAAAATCAACTGTGGGAGCAATCATCAGAAAATGGAAGACATACAAGACCACTGATAATCTCCCTCGATCTGGGGCTCCACGCAAGATCTCATCCCGTGGGGTCAAAATGATCATGAGAACGGTGAGCAAAGATCCCAGAACCACACGGGGGGACCTGGTGAATGACCTGCAGAGAGCTGGGACCAAAGTAACAAAGGTCACCATCAGTAACACACTACAACGGCAGGGAATCAAATCCCGCAGTGCCAGACGTGTTCCGCTGCTGAAGCCAGTGCATGTCCAGGCCCGTCTGAAGTTTGCCAGAGAGCACATGGATGATACAGCAGAGGATTGGGAGAATGTCATGTGGTCAGATGAAACCAAAGTAGAACTTTTTGGTATAAACTCAACTCGTCGTGTTTGGAGGAAGAAGAATACTGAGTTGCATCCCAAGAACACCATACCTACTGTGAAGCATGGGGGTGGAAACATCATGCTATGGGGCTGTTTTTCTGCCAAGGGGACAGGACGACTGATCCGTGTTAAGGACAGAATGAATGGGGCCATGTATCGTGAGATTTTGAGCCAAAACCTCCTTCCATCAGTGAGAACTTTGAAGATGAAACGAGGCTGGGTCTTCCAACATGACAATGATCCAAAACACACCGCCCGGGCAACAAAGGAGTGGCTCCGTAAGAAGCATTTGAAAGTCCTGGAGTGGCCTAGCCAGTCTCCAGACCTCAACCCCATAGAAAATCTGTGGCGGGAGTTGAAAGTCCGTGTTGCTCGGCGACAGCCCCAAAACATCACTGCTCTCGAGAAGATCTGCATGGAGGAATGGGCCAAAATACCAGCTACTGTGTGTGCAAACCTGGTAAAGACCTATAGTAAACGTTTGACCTCTGTTATTGCCAACAAAGGTCATGTTACAAAGTATTGAGTTGTATTTTTGTTATTGACCAAATACTTATTTTCCACCCTGATTTACGAATAAATTCTTTACAAATCCTACCATGTGGGTTCATGGATTTTTTTTTCCACATTCTGTCTCTCACAGTTGAAGTGTACCTCTGGTGCAAATTACTGACCTCTGTCATCATTTTAGGTGGGGGAACTTGCACAATCGGTGGCTGACTAAATACTTTTTTGCCCCACTGTAAATAAAATTGAATTGAATCCTGCAGTCAGCTGAGACTGAAGAAGTCACTTGATGATGAAATGTTTCTCCCACTGAAAACGCTGCAGCCAGATGAACAGGATCAACCTTTTTGGAAACTACTGCTCATCTTTTTCTTATTTTTTAAGTCTGGCATGTGAAAATAATGACAAGCAACAGCAAGCAGCTGCCACCCAGGCTAAATGCTAACCTTCCAGTCCTTCGTCCTCCTGAACGGTTTCACTCTCCTAAAACAAACAAACAAACAAACAAACAAAAAAGAAGTTAGAATGATTCCATCTGTTTAACAATAACTGATATCTGCAACTCCGGTTTAACAGAGACAGCAGTTACCTGTGCAGCAGAATACTGTGAGTAATCATACTGCGGATAGTTGTAGCCATACATTCCTCCAGTCTGGTCATAGCCCCAGGAAGAATAAAAGCCAGGATAGGTCTGCTGCTGGTACTGGGTGTACTGGTCATAGTTTTGTCTGTATCCAGAGGTGGACTGCCATGATTTGTGCTCCGACTGCTGCTGCTTGTTCTTTAAGCTTAGAGAGGAAAGCACAGAAACACTCGTAAACTGAGCCGGTCCTTGGGGCTGTACTACAGGCACAAATACAGCCGTGTCCTGACAAAGGGAGGTAAGATTCTGAGAACTCACTTGTTAGCAGCCAGGCTCAATCGCAGAGGCTTGCCACCCAGCCCCACAGCTCCCTGACACTCCTCTAACGCCCGCTTCTGCAGCCGCTCATCAGGGAACTGAACGAAGCCACAGCCCCTGCAGAGAAACACGGCGATGTTAAACTCACGAGGGAGCAACTCGTCTTAGGACCACCAGAAGTTTTCTTACGTTTACACCAATTTTAAAAACAGAGGGTAAGAAAACGCTCTAGATTCAGTTTAGTTTGGATACTCCGGGATCATGTTTGAGTCTGGATAGGCACAGATAAAGACCAACACTTAATTATACATTCGTGGTGCTGTTGATTTTGGCTGCCAGTTAAATCCACAGGCAGTATGGTCAGTGAGGAAAAAGTCTTTTTATACACAGTTACACAAAATACTGCAGAAAAATCAGGGTTAGACTGAAGTTAGCAGCACACGTAGCAGAACATAATCGCAGCTATGGAGAGGAGCAGTGTCTGTAACATGTTCATATACTGTCTGTCAAATTCATCGCTTCAAAGTTCATCAACAGTCAATAATTGTCCCTTTTACGATAATTAACATGTGTGTAGGTCCCCGTCAGTGAATCACTGCCTTATTGTGGTGAAGGGGTCTGATTGTTTGCTGTAAGGGGCAGACTGGTCCTCAATGAAGGACCAGAGAAAGAGCGATTCAGAAGACCCCCGTGACTACAACATCAAGGCAACAGTTCACCCTGCCCGGGATACCGGGGGCCATGAGAGGCAGTGGGCTGCAGTGGGTATCCTGGTATCCACTTGCCTTGGGGTTTTCCTCAGTGGACGAGAGGGTTTGCTCCCTGAACGGGTCCTGACTGTCATCTGCACGCGCCAAAGGACCGTTCAGAGTATCCAGCCTTCTTGGGAGTCCCTGTGTGGGAACTCTGTCATCCTACTGGGGGACTTCAACGCTCATGTGGGCACTGACAGTGAGACCTGGAGGCGCGATTGGGAGGGATGGCCTTGCTGACCTGAACTCAAGCAGTGATGTTACCGGAGTGTTGTTTGTCAGTTTGTCCATAACAAACGCCATGTTTGAACATAAGGGTGTCCGTAAGTGATCGCAGTACCAGGTCGCCCGAGGCCGCAGGCTGATTGTGTAATCGTATCATCAGATTCACGGCCGGATGTTCTGGACACTCTGTGAGAGTTGTCAGCTAATCACCACCTGGTGGTGAGTTGGACCAGGTGGCGGGGGAGGACAGACCTGCCACACCAACACGTATAGTGAGGGTGAAAATATGACTGGATGAGTGCAGCAATGCCATTCTGTAGATCCAAATGTGTTCTGACATGTTAATACTTACTTGGAGTTGCCCATGCTGTCCAGTACCACTTTACCACCACGACAGGAAGGGTAACGATTGTAAAAAAACTCATAAAGCATCCCATCATCCACATCTGGAGTGAGATCTCCGACAAACAGAGAATACATCTGCCTACAACAAGAAGAGACAAAGTCAGAGCAGCGCTCCGTGATGGTTCTGTCATTAGGACCGTTCCTGTCACCTTGGATAATTCTGCTTGTCCACCTGGACTCACCCGCTTTCCTGTTTTCCAAAGGTCGCTCGGTTCAACTTGAATCTTGTGGGCTATGAGAAAATAAAGTCCAATCAATCAACAAATGAATAAAATCTCTGAAATGATAAACAAACAAAACAAAAGATAAGGCTGCTGTTAGCAACTGCTGTTCTCCATACCGGGTTGGCTCCCGGTAAAGGTTTTCCATTGATTTTGCGGAGACACCTCTCGGCTGTGGCCTCGTCTGTCATCTCCACAAAACAGTAACCCAGAGCACCCCTGGGGGACGACACACTATTTAACGTCATTATAGAATAACTGCAAATAAGAAGACTGCATATGAATTCAGCTCTTACCCTGTCATCTTGTTGCGGATGATCCTGACATTAACCACCTGCTCGCCCATGGTGGAAAAAGCTCTGGTGATGAACTTCTCATCCATGTAGGTCTCCAGCTGCAGAGCAGCAAAAACAGTTAGCTATGTGATCACTGTAGTGATTACTGTTAGGAACGAGTCGGGTTTCAGCTAAATGTTTCTAACAAGAGAGGGAAGATAAATCTTCTTTGGTCCACAGAACTGCACAGTGAGAAATAACAATGTGAAATTCCCCCTTTTCTAATGAATCTGTCACAAATCTGGGCTCAAAGTAAGGCTGGTCTAGTTAAAGTGTGACTTATCACAGCTGTGCCACTCCTATCAAACTGAGGGTACAGTTTGCACAGGCTCACCTAAACTGGACAATTACAAATATGCTGCCCGGTCTGACAAGTCTCGAGTTCTGCTGCAACATTTGGGGGACAGGGTCCCAGATTTAAAATTTTTAAATACATAGTGAGATTGAAAAGATGCAAAAATATACACGTTCCAATCATTTGCTGGTGATTTTACCAAGATATGCTAACTAAAACCATTTCTAGGTTATACATTACACGACACATTTTGCAAATATTGTTGAGTCTTATGCATCACATCTTATATAACTGAGATGGATGTTAGTTTCCCTTTGAGCAATTTGCCTCTTAACATAACAATTAAAGTGATTTTAAAAGTTTGCATTTTGTGTGTCACAGGACATGCTGTGGATGATGCCCGCATTACCCGGTTATTTCTCTGTGTAAGAAAGTCGTCAGCAGCTTCTCCTACAGCTGGAGGAAGAGAAGAGAGCTGGCTGAAGTGCAAATACAGCTGGGTCTTCCAAGTCACCAGCTACTCACAGAGGCAACAGCTCGCTGGGGATCAAGGCTTCTCGTGATAGAGAGGGTTCTGGAGCAGGAAAGAGCACTTTCTAAAGTTCTCTGTCCACATGAAAACCAGACCTCTAGTCCCTACTTGGCGGGACATAGAGGTCCTGGAAGCAGTTCAGAAAGCTCTCAAACCCTTCAGGACTTCACTGATGCACTTTCAGGAGAAAAGTATGTGACCCTGTCCTGTGCTACACCTATTTAACACTAGTCTCCTGGCACCTGGAGAGGTGGCCTGTTGGACATGGCTTCTTTTGTGGATCCACGGTTCAGGGCGAAATACATCCCAAGTGAGAAAATTAATGCACTAAAACATAAACTCATCTTGGAGGCAGAGTCTCTGCTCAGCTATCAGGGCACGTGTTTGTCTGAGCTGCCTGATCCAGCCGTGCCTGAGTCTGCAGACCGTGAAGAAGCAGCTGTGGGTGACACAGCTAAAAAACAGATCACTGGCAAGCTTCTCCCAGCACAGCACAGCCACCAACACTGGTTTCACAAAGAGGGAGGCAATCGAAAATGAATTTTCTAGCTACCTGTTGTCAGTTTGTGTAGCGTGATGCTGACCCTCTCAAATGGTGGAAGGAACATGAAGTTGCCTTTCCAGCACTGAGCCGCCTGGCCGAGAAATACCTTTGTGTGCCAGCTACCAGCTCCCCCTCTGAAAGGACTTTAAGTTGCAGTGGAAACATGGTAACCTGCCACAGGGCATCCTTGAAGCCTGATACTGTTGACAGATTAGTTTTCCTGGCACAAAATCTGGAAGCTGTACAATAGCTGGCCTTGCCAATTGTTTGTGTTCTTGCTATATTTTTATTGGCATTGGAGATTTGCACAAAGACCCACTGAGCAAAGGATGGAATTTTGTTCATTTCGTTCAGTCTGTTTACATGTTTAGTTTTTTGCACAAAGTACCAGATGATTGTTCAGGAATACACACAAGGAAGCAAAACTTTACTTCAGTGTAAGCCACTTCCAAAGGCCAAGTTGCCTTTGTCACTTTTGCTCTGCATCTTTTTAGTTTACATTTAGTTTACAATTGTGAGCTTTTTGTTATACATGAAAATAATTTTTTTTTTAAATTTTATTTATGGAGCATTATTAAATAATAAATGTTGACAATTTATTTTTGACTAATTTTTCCATGTACATCTGCAGTTGTATGTTAATAAAAGTCCCTGTGTGACATCTGGGACAAGTAGCTTTGACTAAGAACTCTGTTTGTTCTTACTTTATGGGATTAAAAAAAATAATCAAGATATATATTGTTTATCGCCACCCAGCTAAAAAATATCGAGATATGAATTTTGGTCCATATCGCCCAGTCCTATTGGTGCTGTATAAATAAAACCCAATTGAAATTGCTTGCATTAATAAATAGACTGTAGTCAGCAGGATCTGTGACACTGTTAAACACAAAATAAAGAAATTTGCTGTTTTGCACCCACAGCATCATTACCAACCGAGTCCACTTTATAGAGCCGTTATACTTGTTGCTGCCCTCTTGGCCAGATCGATCTCGGACAAAAACAAACATTTTTATTGTCATTGAGACTCTTGAGCTGCATTATGGATATAAAGTGACTTGAGATCATTCATGAGAGATTTATCTGACATATTACCAGCAAGATATTTACAACAAAGACTGGAAATCGCTTTTAGTGCAACACTGGTATCAGCCAGCGCGTTGCAGGAGTTTGTTGCAGTAGATGTGGTCTGATAAGGAAAAGTCACTGTTATGGGTAAAGACCGGTTAAAACAGTGTCCTGGGTTTATCCGCGGCTAAGCTGCGGAACGCGGATGTATGCTAAATGTATGCTACACGAGAAAGCGTGTTTTGGTCTGTCCACGGTTGGTCTTGGCCCCTGACTGTCACATTAAACACAAAGTAACCGTCTTACAGGAACTCCGTACAAAGTTTTGTGCGACAACGCAACATTACATGAAGTCAAGTTACGTTCATTTGGCGTGTGCGGCTCGTTTACAGCTAGCTAACACTCACGGTCAGACCAAACAAGTTACCGCGACAACAAGCTGGAAGCAACTCACGTTTCCCATCCATAGCGTACTCATGGCGCTGCCGCGGTGAAGATCCGACCACGAATACGGTTTACGGTCCAACTGCTAAACTACACCGAAGCTTCCTGTACGCTTTAGCCTAACGCGGACCACGCGCCACCGCTAGGTCCTACGTCACTCAAAAGGGCTTTGGAGCGTGATGTCACGGGAGGGGGCGTGGCCGCCGAGGCGCCATTTTAGCAGGCCAAACAAAGGAGCGAAAGCACACGGATGGCATCAGCAATCATAGCTGGACTGGCCATCGGGCATACCGGGCATTTGCCCGGTGGGCCGCTGGCGATTTTTTGTTTTTATGGGCCGATGGATTTTTTTTTTTTTTTTTAAGGAAGGGTATATATAATGAAAGGTGTTGGATTGGCCAATTGGTCATGATCGACTCTGGGCTGGACCAATTACAGCCGAGGAGGCCGGATGCACCCTCCCCCTTGTTTAGCAATCACGTGATTTTCGCGCATTGCATGTCGGGAACTCGTGGCAAAACAATCCAAGTACCGCATCAAATGCAAGCATTTTCGGCACCGCAAAACGTTCATTCTCCGGTTCCAATACCTTCTTGTTTTTTCTTTGCCGCACAAAATAGGAATGTACAAAACAAAAGGAGAACAATGCCGGTCCGTACAAAGACAGACTCGACGAAAAGACAAAGAAAAGATATGAGGAAAAAATCAAAGGAGTGAAAGGGTTAGACCCTTACGAGCACACAGAGTGGACAAAAGACGTTAGCGTGCTGCCCAACTTTCACCACGCTCATATTTATAATTATACGGTTCTTGGAGTGAGTGCATACACTCGTGAAGTTTAGTAACTTCATGTCACTGCAACAAGCCCAGGTACAGTTTACCGACGGATGGGTGCAGGACCTTGAAACGCACCGTGTAGAACGAAAGACCATCGTACGAACAAAGGTAAGTTTACCAGTCTCACAAATCGTCGTCATAGATACACATTCGTTAACCGTTTATTAATATAACCTTTGAGCTCAACGGTAATTAATTAGTAGTGGAAATAATTTCTGGTAGCATTACAGAAATGTAGCAGTGACAACAATATTGTATGTTGTAATCGCACTGGACAATTAGTGATACAAAACAACTGTTTTATCCTGTGAATAAAAGTATATGTTTTTGTCAGTGTACCATGGTAATAACAGAAGCGAAACACAATATTGTGTCAGGACAATTTACTATTTATGCACAATAAATAAAGGAGCATAGCGCGACAATTTCTGTTCAGCGCCAGACTTGCTTGTAACCTATATCACCAATTATGTTAAGAAAAATGACGCATTAACGACTACAAAACTCTGACCTTTGTGGGAATGCTTGGAGCAGACTAACCTGTGAGCTGGAGTGTTCTGGGACGTTATATTTGGTATATCCAGACCATCTGTCGGCTCTTACTTCGGAAACATGGCTTAAAAAATTTCTCTTCAACGACGTAATCCGATAAAAAAAAAACCCCATCTCTTTACCCGTCGGCTTCCTGTGGCTGTCATGCGACCGGCTATTGCAGTTAATAATACAACAGCTTCTTGCCATTTTTTGGGTTTCTTTTTATCGCTGTGTAACTGAGTTCAATTGAAAGCCTGCGTGCGCTAGTACCTCTTGCCACAAGTTCCCAGAATCCTTTGCGGTTTTACCCCTGAATGACGCCACATTTTCAATCTTTATCCTGGTGGGCCGGTCTCTAGTCAAAATGCCCGGACCGATTTTTTGTCCCAGTCCAGCCTTGTCAGCAATGGTTCGCACTTGCTGTGTTGTCGGTTGTAATGTTAGATCGCACGATCGTGAAGGGAATAAGCTGGAAATGGGCTGTTTTTATTCTTTCCCCACCTGGAAGCATCGTGAGGCAGCTCGTGTATGATGTTACCAAAAGAAGCGCCTGGATAGCAGCTGTGAGCTCCAGTTCTCTTCCATCCACAGACATCTGTTGGTGCTCCAGACATTTTCATTCAGGTAAGATCTGAATAAGTTCATATCACTCTTTGTAGCCTATTAGTGTTATTTTCAATGCGCTCTGAGCTCATAGCAAATTAGAACAAACATCATACTGAGTGATTTTGTAGATTTATGTTCTGTTTATAGAGTTGCTAATTGTTTTTCATTATTGCAGCAAACCAGCCTATGAAATGGATGAAACACCCTGACTGGGTTCCAGCGCTACACAAGGGGCACTCCGAAATCCCTGCTTCAAACCACATGCTACAAAGCACCAGGCCAATCAGATTACTTCCATGTGAGGCTGAAGAGGTGACCCTCCTGGATAAGATGGTGAAGGTTTGCTGCGTTTTGGTGAACATGTGCCCCAGTGTGGCAGTAAAACCAGGGAAAGGAAACTTGCTCTTGTTAAATACTCTTAAAAGTCTTGTGCTGTTTATGTAGTGACAGTAAATTACAGAACGCTATAGTGGGTGATATTATTTAAATGCTGTCGTGATTTTATGTGAACATTTTGTCATTTGTAAACTACACATGACATGGATTCTACATTGTTACTGATGTGATGTTCTACAAAGTGCTTTTAATTTTTTTTAAAGGCAAACATGTATTTCTTTATTCAACTTTTGAACAGTGGTACTTAGTAAGTACACATTCAGCAAATCCAAATTACTTACATGGCAGTGCACTTCAGGCATAAATGTAGACCCCTAAATACAACATTATGGGTCATTCAGAACAGAACTATGTTTGGAGAAATATTTTCCCATCAGTTGATCCAACTCCTCCACAGTAGCAGGTGGGATTTTTCTTCTTTGAGGACGGCTCCTTTTACCTTTCAATAAGGATGGTCTGTTTATGTTTTGATCGAGAGCCTTTTTTTGGGCAGCTGAAGAGGAGAGGTCTATCTTATAGCCAACCACTGGCTGTATCTTGGTCACATTACCCAGCAAAACCCAGTATGCAGGTTCATCTGTAACAGTCCTTGTGCCACGGATCAACACTGTTGCTTCTACTTTAAACAGAAGAGCAGCGACATGGCTGCAGGTCTGCACGACTCCGGCCTTACAGCTGCAGTGGGCGGCTCAACCTTCCCTGTGATGCTCACAGTGACCCATGGCTGCAATGCTGGTTCATTCAGTCTTTGAGAGTGCAGCACCTGAAACCCACACAAAGTTCATTTAAAGACAAGAACTATGAGCCAAGGCCGACATAAATGTGTTTTATCTACTTTATCATAAATGTAACAAAGTGTTTAGAAAGTTGGCACATACATGTGATTTTTCATTTCTTTATGTGTCCATCTATAGAACGCTGCAGGTTATACAGGGAGTGCAGAATTATTAGGCAAGTTGTATTTTTGAGGAATAATTTTATTATTGAACAACAACCATGTTCTCAATGAACCCAAAAAACTCATTAATATCAAAGCTGAATGTTTTTGGAAGTAGTTTTTAGTTTGTTTTTAGTTTTAGCTATTTTAGGGGGATATCTGTGTGTGCAGGTGACTATTACTGTGCATAATTATTAGGCAACTTAACAAAAAACAAATATATACCCATTTCAATTATTTATTTTTACCAGTGAAACCAATATAACATCTCCACATTCACAAATATACATTTCTGACATTCAAAAACAAAACAAAAACAAATCAGCGACCGATATAGCCACCTTTCTTTGCAAGGACACTCAAAAGCCTGCCATCCATGGATTCTGTCAGTGTTTTGATCTGTTCACCATCAACATTGCGTGCAGCAGCAACCACAGCCTCCCAGACACTGTTCAGAGAGGTGTACTGTTTTCCCTCCTTGTAAATCTCACATTTGATGATGGACCACAGGTTCTCAATGGGGTTCAGATCAGGTGAACAAGGAGGCCATGTCATTAGTTTTTCTCCTTTTATACCCTTTCTTGCCAGCCACGCTGTGGAGTACTTGGACGCGTGTGATGGAGCATTGTCCTGCATGAAAATCATGTTTTTCTTGAAGGATGCAGACTTCTTCCTGTACCACTGCTTGAAGAAGGTGTCTTCCAGAAACTGGCAGTAGGACTGGGAGTGGAGCTTGACTCCATCCTCAACCCGAAAAGGCCCCACAAGCTCATCTTTGATGATACCAGCCCAAACCAGTACTCCACCTCCACCTTGCTGGCGTCTGAGTCGGACTGGAGCTCTCTGCCCTTTACCAATCCAGCCACGGGCCCATCCATCTGGCCCATCAAGACTCACTCTCATTTCATCAGTCCATAAAACCTTAGAAAAACCAGTCTTGAGATATTTCTTGGCCCAGTCTTGACGTTTCAGCTTGTGTGTCTTGTTCAGTGGTGGTCGTCTTTCAGCCTTTCTTACCTTGGCCATGTCTCTGAGTATTGCACACCTTGTGCTTTTGGGCACTCCAGTGATGTTGCAGCTCTGAAATATGGCCAAACTGGTGGCAAGTGGCATCTTGGCAGCTGCACGCTTGACTTTTCTCAGTTCATGGGCAGTTATTTGGCGCCTTGGTTTTTCCACACGCTTCTTGCGACCCTGTTGACTATTTTGAATGAAACGCTTGATTGTTCGATGATCACGCTTCAGAAGCTTTGCAATTTTGAGACTGCTGCATCCCTCTGCAAGATATCTCACTATTTTTGACTTTTCTGAGCCTGTCAAGTCCTTCTTTTGACCCATTTTGCCAAAGGAAAGGACGTTGCCTAATAATTATGCACACCTGATATAGGGTGTTGATGTCATTAGACCACACCCCTTCTCATTACAGAGATGCACATCACCTAATATGCTTAATTGGTAGTAGGCTTTCGAGCCTATACAGCTTGGAGTAAGACAACATGCATGAAGAGGATGATGTGGACAAAATACTCATTTGCCTAATAATTCTGCACTCCCTGTAGTGTAAATCTGCCTGTTCTCTGTCAGAAACCTGCCTGCAGAAAATGAACCTAAAGTATGTAATGGAAGGATGTCATCACTTTAGAGATGGAGAAAGCATAAAGTGACAATTATGAATCACTTAATATGATAAGGAGATTCTGCAGGTCATTAATCGATGTATAAAACCACAATAAAATGTATTTTTAGTGACACAGGACACAAACACGGAAGCAAGATGTATAATTAGGATTATTTATAATAAACATTAATAAATTATTGCAATTTCTTTAACCATAGAGGATAACTAAATTGTCACAATTTAGTCACATCAATGCACTGAACTCACTGTGTTATCCCTCTAACAGCCTCCACATGTTCTCACTGTAGTTTCCCCTCATGAATGAATTTATGCTGCACTAATCTGAATGTTCGGGAGGAAGTCGAACGCATTTCACTCGCAGTACTCGAGCTGACTTACCTTTGTTGGAATGACGGCGTACTCACGACGTGGAGGCTTAAAAATAGCCAAATCTTGTACCCAACCATTGGTGAACTGGATGTGCGCCTCCAGAGATTTATAATTGTGAAATTGGTTCGCCGTGTACGCGCTGACTCCACAGGTACGAGAATAGATCAGGCTACGTCGACGGCAGTTGGTCCTCAGGGTTTCTACTCCACTGCTGTTATTTCATACGGGTCCACATTTTCAATGCACGCTATTTTTTTGCAAGTACCGTCTCTTTGCATCCGGTCGCAATCTGTCTCTGTACCGTCCTTTTTCTTTTGAGCTGCTTTTAAGTATGGTTCGTAGCACTCTTCCTTCCAACACAGTGGCCGTGTCCCTGTCACCTGGACTCCTCTGTAATATTTATTTGACACTTGATTGAATTTTATTTTTCTGTAACTCAGAGTATTGACCACATTCTAACATTACACATTCAAGTGTTTCACACTTCCCCGTCTCATGCTTATTCATCTTTTTTAGAGTGTTATTTAAACCTGTATCTTCTCTCTTACTGTTATGACTTCTTCTACAGTGTCCAGCTGTATACCATAATAATATCTACCTTTTCCTTCTCTGTCCCATTGTGCCTGACACGCGTCCTTTAACCTAATTTTTACTATATTTTATATCCATATCTACATGACTTCTTCTCGTTGCACCTTTTGCAATCTTACCGGCCTCTTCCTTTCCATCTACACCGATATGTTCAGGAATCCATAAAAATGTATTTCTATTCCTCTGTTTGATTCTACAGATTAAATGAATTATATTAAAAAACAATATCGTGTCTAGACTCCAAACACATAAGACATATCCTCAATAGTGCGCTACCAGAGTCCGAGCACATCAAACACTTCCTACTGGTGCCTCCTCCACCCAGTTTGCAGTGATTAACACTGCTACAGTTCTCCAGTATAAACATCAGTAATTATTTTATTCATCACAAAGCTTGTTTCTGGAATAACAAACACAACACCCACTTCATTATCTAACAATTATGCTGCATCAGTTTACATGCTCTGTCCACATGTTCTGAATACTCTCCCCTTATGTGATCATATACCTGGCTCTTCCTTTGTGTGATGAATGAAATCAGTTGTCTGGTCATATATCCATGGCAGTAAATTTGAAAATGGTTCTGCTGGACTAATATGTTCGTTACTAATTCCTGTCTCATTTATTTTTCCCCTATAATCCAACCAAAACGTCTTATTTGTTCACTTTTTTACTTTTTCTTAAACAAGGTTTAATTATATTCTGAGCTTTATGATTTTCACTGTGTCCCTTTAACTTTGTCCAGTAAGTTAAAGCTATTTCATGTCTTCTGATTTCTAATGGTTGTTCACCCACTCCAACGTGCAGTGTGGACACTGGTGTAGTTTTAATGGCCCCACAACAAAACCTCAGCACTTGACACTGAATTTTATCCAAGTTATTTAACAATGTTTTAGCCGCTGAACCATAAAGCAGAACTGAGCTAATGAAGTCTTTATAAAGCTTTTGATGCTGTCCTATCTGCACCCCACGCGCTGCCTTTTAAACATCTTCAAATATCCAAAACCTTTTTACATTTCTCAGTTATTCCCCAATATGTGTTTTCCATGTAAGCCTTTTATCAAACCACATACCTAAATGTTTAAAGCAATCAACCTGTTCCGTCTCATTCCCATACAATTTGAGATTAAACAGCTAATCTACTCTCTGTAAAAATAATCCAAATGCCTCCATCATCAGCAAATAATGATTGATCTATATTATTAAATACCTCGTTAGGGTTCAGGGTTAGCCTAACCCCTGAGCAGGATTGCCCCCCCCTGCTGAAGGACCCGTCCCATCCTGGCAATGATCTGTTCCAACTTCTGCGATCCGGCAGAAAGTTCCACATCATCAGGGCAAGGACAGAGACTCAAGAGGAGCTTCTATCCCCAAGCCACCCGAGCCCTAAACCATAACATGAATACATGTGTGCATATAATGTTCTTCTCTCCCCCTTTGCACAGTCGAGGAGCGTGTCAGGATACATTTCACTGCGTGTTGTACTTGTAGAACTATGCATGTGACAAATAAAGAATCTTGAATGCTAACGCCTACCTTCCTGCCATTTCCAACTTTCCAGCCCCTGAATTTGGACACAGCCATGATAAAAATGCCTCCCCATCATTGACTGGTTCATCTAGAGGCCCTATATTGAGAAACATTCCTTAAACCGGTGTAAACAGATTCCTGGTCAGTGACTGCACCCAGGAGCTTTAGGTCGCCGAGCCTCAGGTGATCTCAGGACGTCACATGAGAGGGTGGGGCCTTGTCTCGCTGTGACTTCATCCCCTTTCCCCAGTGACATAATGACCCACGCCCTTTTTTCCACACCATGGCTCATGTGATGACTCACATGATCAATAGTGTGTCAGTGATCCCTCAGAACCAAAGATATCAGTCATCATATCAGTGGAATAATCTAACGCAGTCAGCCATGACCTTATTCCTGTTTAATAATGTTTTCATTTTGATCTTTGCTCCATAACAGAAATAAAAACAGCTGTGAGGACAAACATGGTGCACTTTATTCACCCTTTATTTTTAATAAGTATTATAGAGATGACGTTCCTCCATCACTGACACATCTGTATTGTAACCTATTTGACTTTTATTTTTATCAGATTGTGTGAAACTGACCTGATATTGTTTAGAAAGAGATCCAAGAAAAGTCACAGTACCTCCACACTACATGTAATTCTGCTCCAACACAGCGTTCCCACAGAGGCATTGGCCTTCAAGCCCCATGAACTACATTTCTGTTGCTGCTGCTTACAAACGTAGAACCTTTTTACAGGCTGCTGCTTTCATCTTCAATCATTTGTGTGCTCCATTTTTAAACGGTGAAGCCCCAACAAACGTAAACGGAGCCTGTAAATGAACCATAAAGGTTGTTTTTTTAAACAGACACTGAGCGAGTCTGTTCCTAAAACCCTTAGTAAGAAGTACTTTCACCTGATCTGACGTTAATGTCCCGTACAAAGCCTCCCATGTGTCCGTCCCTGCTTTCCTTTCTATTTCACAAAGAAAAGAAACGATAAATGAAACTCCAGAAGCTCAAAGGTGCTGTAACATCTGCGTGTTCAGTTTATTAACAAAGATAAAGTCTGGTCCTGGAAGGAGAGTGCTGAAGAAGCACGAGATCATTTTCCACCACAAAACAGAGACAGGACGTGTTGTTTATCGTCGTACACTCCCAGTGTTCCTAATATGTGACGATTATCAGCAACAGTCAGACATAAAAACACCAAAGTCAGCTGTACTTCACAGAGATCATCGTCTGTGTGGAGAGACGATGTGCGCACTACTCAGAGAGCTTACAGAGTATTAAAGATCAGAAAAGACAGAATCTTGTTATTATGTCCTAACATGACAAATGTTTCTGAAATGTGTTTGTCGCATTTTTCTAAAACCACAACATGAAATAAAGAAAACGAGCGTGACTCGCTGCCGAGCCGTGAAAACACGAACCACATGTTGAGCCCCCGTCACTGACTCCACTGGTGGACAGAAGACAGTACGGACCCGTCAGATCGCTGCAGGTGCAGGAAAGACCGAGAGCTGCAGCGTCCAGATCAAACCATCGCTCAGTCTACTCTAATACAAATGTCCTGTTCAAAATACACAAGGATGTGTCCAGAGTTCACAGCTGATTGCATACTGTATAAGCTGGTGAAGAAGTAGCTAGACCGAACATTTGAGCTCACTGGCAGCTCCACGGGAATGAGTGATCTCGGGTCGTGGACACATGATGAGGTGTGACCCTGTGCCTCATCTCGAACGAACGAGGACCATAACCAAGGTAACGACTGGTTTAAGATGGTGTCCTGGGTTAATGACCAAGAAAGCTGCACCTTAAGAATAAATCCACAGAATGTTTTAACAACTAAATCATTTGGTATTCTCAAACTACAGTAAGAACCTTACTCTGTCACACCTGACAGTATTTGGGAAAAGGTTGTCATTTTTCTGCTACATCCAGCACCAACTCTGAAAACCTGCAACAGCGATGCAGACATGCTGCTGCAGGTCAACCTGAAACTACTGCAGGTGAAGAGGACAACATGACCGCCTGGTTATCGTCGAACTTTTGCCAGAAACTTTGGTTCCTGGCATTCATTTAAGCTAGCGAAACATGCACAAAGGCCGAGGGCACGTTTGATCACCAAGGCAAGCCTCAGCCATGGAGGCCCAAACCCAATGATGATATCGTGCACATAAAGCAGTACGCTGTAGTGTGCTGTGGTCATCTGCAGGTGGCTCAGATGAGACCCTCATTCTTGACCCTGTATAAAGCTGAAATGGAGCAAATCAAGCCTGTAACCCTGAAGCCAAACGTTTACCACTGACGGCTCTGTCACAGGTGTGTGCGGCCACAGTTTGTGCTTCTACAAAGAACAAGGTCACCGGCGCTTTTCTAAGGTCGCTTCATAGGAAGACAGATTGGCCACATAGTTATATAATTAATACACAAGTAAGGCTCATTACATTCAAAACTTCCAGAGTGCATACTTTTCATTGCAATACAACATAGGTTTTAATATCTGCATGTTTCATCGCCACGACTGCTGAAGCTAACGTACGGGGAAAGAAAGCACAAACAAGCCCAAACAAAGGGAAACACAGTGGTAGTGTAGTCATGGAAACAACCAACACCAACGAAACCCAGCTAGCTAAACCAACGGCAAACTAAAGCCTGGGGACCAAGGGAAACTAAATTGGATGAAAAGCACGTGTGTGCAGTACAACTGAAGGTGGTCACATGTGCTGCAGACAGAAGACAGACACTGTTTTGTATGAGAAAGTCCAGAGGGCAACACGGAGGCGGCAGGGCAGCCTGGACTCCAGACCTGCCGAAGGTGAAGATGATGAGGTATACGAGCCCGCCGGACCCAGCTCATCCTCACACACACAAGCGCACACTTAGTCCATCTTCTCCTTGTGAACCAACTTGGGGGCGTCCACAAAGTCTTGGCCATTAAACAGGATGATAGTGGCTGTAATTGCACTTGCAGCACCCCAGAACATCACATAAGCCAGGGTCTCTGTCCATGTATCACCTGGAAGGCAGACAGCAGACATCTCATCATCATCACCATCATCACCAGGAGCACTTTTAGGCTGTTACTCTGTAAACCAAGCAGCTTCTAACGAGCTGCTTTCACTACACAGCTTTGATCCCTTCGGCCAAGTGTGCGGTTGGATTCTCACCCTGAAATGTTTTGCAGAACAAATTCAAAGCAAAGAATAAAATTATATTAATTATTAACAAATATCAGGAATATTCTTTAAGCTCGCCTTTAAAAGTATGATGCAATTAGTGCAATCTAGAAAAAGAAAGGAGGCAGCGAGAGACTTTATCCAGACAGAAGTGGAACCTGAAGCTGCAGAAGTCTGGACCATATTTTACATGAAGGCTGTAATTGTTGCTTCAACGTGTAGTTTGGGGACTACTTTTACTAAACAACAGCAACAAAGCTTGTGAAGCTGTTCTGGTTGAACTTAAAAAGATCTGAGATAAAGTTACCAAAATCCTGAAGATGTTCACACGAGGCCTGTTTGATACTCATATTACACAGTGGAGGGCTGACAAACACTTTCCTAAACAAGCACGACGGCTGTCTCTGATGCATAAAACTATTTGATAAGAACTGGATGTTGCACCATCAACATGCATGTTTCAGTGCTGACTGGTTGTGCTTCTTTCCAGTTGTATCGAGACACGTTGGTCCTTTAATACTGACCTATTTAAGCTCAGTATCTCTGATAAATTCACAGGCAGTAAAAAAGATGGATGTAGCTAGTGTGACGTCAGCGGAGTATCATTTTGATGGTGAGTGTTTACATTGTTGCAAGCAGCTGTGACTGAGGCTGACACCAGCATGATGATGGTGTCCTTAGATCATTGGACTTTCTGTTTGTCAGGGTGCTGTTTTCCAAAAGAAGTCTTTTTGCAACCACGGGCCAGCTGTGGCTCAGGATGTGGACGACCAATCAGAGCATGAGCAGCTCAATCTCCAGCAGCTTTTGCCTGCATGTCAAAGTATGCTTGGGCATCCATGGGAGTGCCTCAGTGTCAGGTTAGAAGTGAAGGGCTTGTTGTTAAAGTGCTGCGAGTGCTTCAAAACGCCCATGCATTTACCAGAGCACACACATCACCCCTTGATAGCCATTAAAATAATGCAAGTTTGGGTCAAGCTGCATGATGAGCTGAAAACTACGTCCATCATTTATACCATCTATAGTTAAACCCTGGATTCATCTCTATAGCCTGGGAATTACACCAAGTTCTCAATGAGCTCAGTCACTCACTTCATACTGAATAAAACATAAATGCTTTAGGAACTGGACAGTGCTCATCTGTACCAAACTAAACAGGATTAAGGATCAGCAGTTGTACATACCAGCCATGAGAAGACAGACAATGCACATGGAAAATGCCACCAGCATAATGATGGGCAGCTGCAAAAATAAAAACACGAGTTAGTCACAACGTCCTGCTGCTGGTGACGACAGGACACGGTGCTGATATACTGACTGTGAGGAACTTCCAGTCCTTTTGCACACGAAGCGGAGTGGGTCCGTCCGACTCATCGACGGCAAAGTTACCCAGGAACAGGTCGATGGAGTCCTGAAACCAGCAACAACGCACATGCATAAATCTGAACGTGGCTGCATTACACCTCATTTCTGCAACAAATAAGCCAAAGCAGAGCCGGTGAATGTGGACCCGGTTGTATTTAAGAAGGCAAGTCTGTCGTTAACCAGTGCCACCCTCCATCCAACCAGGGTCACGGGGGGTGAGGGGGCTATCTCAGCAGTCTCATGGGCGCCGTTACCAGTCTGTCGCAGGGCTAACAGATAACCATTCAGACCTATGGGCAACTTAGAGTTTCCAGTTAACCTGTCCCCACTAACTGCATGTCTGTGGACTGTGGGAGGAAGCTGGAGAGAACATGCTCCACACAGAAAGACCTGCTGGAGGAACTGAACTCAGGACCATCCTGCTGTGAGGCAACAGTCATTTATGTGTTTCCATAGAGAACGTTCAGCTCGTCTCCTCTGAACTTTGGGTTCAGAGTAGAGATGGACCGATCCGATATTACGTATCGGTATCGGTCCGATACTGACGTAAATTACAGGATCGGATATCAGAGAGAAATAAAAAAAACGTAATCCGATCCATTAACGGAACAGCTTCTTCCCCACAGCTGTCAGACTCCTGAACTCTGCCTCCTGACATCTGACCCACGTTAACACATGGACTGAACATACACACACCCACAATGGACAACTGTACCCTCAAACACACAATAATAACATGGACTGAACCACCACTCACAACCACTAGCACTTTATATAGCCTCTGTAGGAATTATATCTCACTTATCTTAACTGCACTACTGTATAGCTCTGTGTAAATAATCATTCTGTACATTCGATAATTTTTAATCCTACAACTGTTTACAACTTGCATAGTTCCCATTTCTGTATAGCTGTATATCTCAGATTCTGTAAAGTTATTTATTTCATATTCTGTATAGCTTTCATATTTATATCCTGTACATAGCTTGTACTCACTACAGCCTGTACATACTTAGTTATAGAATATTCACAACATACTTCATACCGTGTACATTATAACATACCATAATAGACCCATTTCTGTAATATACTTACATATCTATATTATTGCTAATATATATTGTAATATATCTATATCACTAAAGCACTTCTGGATGGATGCAAACTGCATTTCGTTGCCCTGTACCTGTGCATGTGCAATGACAATAAAGTTGAATTCTATTCTATTCTAAATATCAAAAAAGCACCTCACAAAACTTGCAACACGCGTAACTCGGCTCATAACCGTAGCACGTCGCAGCAGTGTGCTCACGTGATAGAGCGGCTGTGTGTTTGTAGCCTCGCTACCAAACCAGCATTTCATCTCCGAGGAAGTGATCCCAGAGAGAAGTAAAGCAAGTGTGTAAGTTCATCTCTGAATGTTTGTAAAGCATTCCCACGTTAAGCTTAACAACCGATATATGGAGCGACTGCCCCTCTCTCTCTCTCCTGCTGCTACTTCAATCATGAAACTGATCAATGATCAGCTGATCGTCTCTCTTCTTTGTTTTTGGCCCACTTTGCGCCAGAAAGAGGAAACCAGCGGCTGAACAACAGCAGCACGTTTAAGCTTAAACTGTTGTTAGAATTTATTTAATATTACTTTCTACACCAGGATCTTTTTCTACGCAGCTGACGGCTGTAACTGTGCAGGGGCGGATCTAGCAAAGTTTATCCAGGGGGGCCGATAGGGCATGAACAGGGAAAGGGGGGCACAGAGACAGACTTTTCTTTCTTATTCTCATTTAAAATGTCGAGCTTTTAATAAATAATTATCTGAATCTGACACCCAAAGTTTTAATCTGATGTAAAATGTATAGAAGTCCATTACTGTATATAGTAACTGTTAAGTCTAATATACCCTAGTAAGCTATAGTACTTTTTCCTTTGGGAACCATCTGTGCAGTCTGCAGTTCTGTTGAAGGAAGATGTTGAATCTGTTTAATTATTCTTGAAAAATAATTAATTTCTGTGCATTTTTTTTTTTCACATGTGCATTAAATTAAAGTTGATTAAGCATCATGAGGGTGGATGGCGGGGGGTGGTTCCCTATTTTTTTTTTTTTTTTTTTTTTTGCTAGGAGTTAGCAGAAATATTAAACAACCTAACTAATAGGGCTGCAAAGGACTCTTTAAAATACCAGAATAGGGAGGATGGAGCAGGTTTACGTTTATTAGATTGATCAGTTTTGCTGAACTATGAATTATTTTGAGTGCAGTGTATTTTTTACATACAGGAGTAACAGAATAGCTTTAGTGTTGTTGTTTAGTTAAACTTGAGTATGAACTTCTACAAAATGCAGCAAGATATTAAAACAAAAAAAAAAAAAAAAAAAAAAAAACACCAAACAAAAAAAACAAAACAAAACAAAAAAAACTATCGGATTCATATCGGTATCGGCAGATATCCAAATTTATGATATTGGTATCGGACATAAAAAAGTGGTATCGTGCCATCTCTAAGTTCAGAGTTAGCAATGTCTCAGATGATGCCTTAGACCGTTAATATTCTACACCGAGTCCAAACTTTTTCAGAATCAAGACTCCAATGGTCTGTTGTTCTGACACTAAACTTGTTTCTTAAGTGACAAAGTGTGTAATAGCTTTCACACCTGTCTGAATCCATCAGAGAAGTTGTTTTTGTAATAACGGATCATCGAGTTCCAGCCATCCATCAGCAGCCCCCACCTGGTCCGCTTCCCTGTCCTGAAAGAGATGAACTCTGGTTAAACAGCAGTCATCAGAGCAGCAGAACCAAGGCTGAGTACATGTTAGTCAGTGTGGATGCTACGGTACCTTGTGAAGTCTGTTTTTAAGGCTCCAGTTCCTGCGTACTGTACAGCGCATGCATTGGCATTGTCAGCCCATGCTGGTTAGAGAGCACACACACAAAAACAACATGAGGCTACAGTTTCTACCAATCACACTGCACATGCAGCTGTGCTAACAGAGTATCCTACCGTTCTTGTAGATCTTTTCAAACTCGGCCTGCTCTTCAATGCGCTGCCCCACATTCAGAACCCCCATCCTCTGTGGAGACACAGCAACAACACCTGTGCGACTCTTCTGAAACTGCACCTTCCCAAACTGGCCAAGTCCACCAGCTTATTTCATGTACATACAGTCTGCTCTCTACGCTAAAACCATTACAAACCAACGGGGCAGACGTGCGAGCGTAGCACCGTTCTGCACTGCAGCATTACACCACACAGTACGACTGGCAGCTGTGACCTTAAATACCTGGAGCTGAGACTGCAGCGAGCGGCGAGCCAGCAGGCTCTGGATGACGTTGGTCCTGTCCAGGCAGTCCATGCAGTTACTGCGGAATACGCCTTTCTGCTGGGCCACCGTCTTTCCCTCCGAGTTCACCATGAAGTACCTACACACGCACACGCACGTCATCACAGCGAACTGCTCGACATTAGCAAAGAGCAGCTGCTCATTTTGTTACCCGTATTCCTCTTGCTTGTCAGCAACAGCATCCACTAGGATCTGGAGACGGTCCCACCTCATGTGGCTGCACTCTTTGTGGAAGTCGAAGGCTATGTATCTGTGGACAGGAGTGGGTCACACTGTAGATTATAAAGGAGACAACTGGAGGGCAGACTGCTACAAAACAAAACGAAGACTAAATCTTTGAAAGCTTGTCACAGCACACTGACTGAAAAGGTTTGTAGAACAACTAAAACTGATGCAGCACCAGTGTCGTTCTTGTCTCTGTCAATAAAAAGGTTAATCAATAAAACAATAGTTTATCAAACACTTTTGATGAGGAAGGTCAAACTGCTGAACCTGGTTGATTAAGCTAATGGCGACTCAGTGACCAGTAAAAACACAGGGTGACACTTACTTGAGCATATCATTATTCATGCCAGACACCATCCTATCAAAGGCCTGCTCCAGTGGCTTCTCTGAGCCCTTCTGATTCACCTGAGCAGGAAGAAGACAAACAGACTGGTCAGACTGGTCTCCTGAGTGCTTCCGTTTACCAGTAAGTGACTAAGGAAAGGAGGACGGCTCACCAGGTTCAGAATCGTTTGCTTCCCATAGATGAGGAGCTGAGAGTCGAAATGCCTCTGGAAGCCGTCCATCTGTACAACATTTCCATTACGTTAGCATAAGATTTCCATTTCACGTGATTGAAACGAACACGCGGATGTGCAGAAAGATCAGCTTACATGATTTGTGGTTTTGCTGATTATAGGTTTGGGTTTGTATCTGAGGTTGGGTCTCTGACTCCAGTAAAAGGGCATTGAGCCTCGTGTCTGGTTGTTTCAAAGAAAAAGAAAAAACGCTGTGAAATACCATCCGTTCTCATCAGCTGGTCCTCAGCAGGGTCGCAGGGGGCGGGACTCTGCCCCAGCCGCCATAGGAGGCAGCACAGAGTGTGACGCAGGGCTAACACATCTGATAAATGATCCTCGATGCAAACAGTAAAAACACTGATGATATGATGAACCCTGAAACTTACCTGCACAAATGAAGCCTTTGCTCCCTCATACAAAACGATCTGCTCACTCTCCACAAAGTTGGCAGCATGGCCTTCAGAGTCGATGCCTGTGGACACACACACCATCGGTCAGCAGCCACACTCAGGAGCACCGTCTGCTGCTGCACGGTGCAGCATGGTGATACTGCCACACAGCAGGGCACACAGGGTGCCCTTCATTACTGTCCGCCGCTCAGTACAGACTGTTACACTGGTCACATTAGTTTGAAACAATGAGGTCAGGAGGTATGTGCAAGTAATCCCTATGAGCTCAAGCCCAGGGTTTAGGCTGGACAAAGGTTTCATTCTTCGTACTGACAGTTTATAAGGAACAGCCAAGCAGCTAACATTAGACAGAGGATGATGTGCCAGTGCTCAGTACGTGACAAAGAAGGATTTGTTTGAACTGGTTATGCAAAGCCCCTCTAGGTCACCCAGCGAATAAAATGATGGGTGTGAAAATTAGCAGAACAGCTGCTCTTTAAGAAAAGTCTCGGCTCCGAGGGTTTTACCTCTCACGTAGTATCTGACGCCAGCCCGGAAGCAGCTTCTCCTCGATATGAGGATCCACTCAAAGATCTTCCCGTTTATACGGCACGGTTTCATGACGATGACTGAACCGGGTCGGTCAAAGGAAAAAAGGCTTCGCTTACGATTTTATGAAGGAAAAAAAACTTTCACATTCAGTGCAAAGGATACATCCATGGATGACGGGAAGGGCAAACTTGTGAAGCTATGGAGAGACAGTGAAGGTCAGTAATTAAGCACAACAAGTACAAACACATGCATCAGTGTAAGTGAGGCTCAGGTCACCTCGGGCTGCCCAGCCAGCTCCCTCAGCAGGTTCCCGTTCCACACAAACCTCTGATCAGCCTGAAAATAACCACAAGGATCAACACATGACACTGAGGAAGACTTTACACTAATGTTGCATTTAAGTTGGACACAAATGTCAAATTAAGGATGTGCGATTTAAAAGTAACTAAAATGCTACTGTGAATACTTGACCGATAAATAAAAACCTCGAGCAATAAATACAGCAAAACACAAAAGATTTTATTTTGAGAAATCTTCTTTCAGCTGCTCCCTTTAGCTCCTCCCATCCCAGCACGCTCCTGTCACTCCACCCTTCACTGCATCCACGAACCTCCTCTGAGGTCTTCCTCTGTTCCTCCTGCCTGGCAGCTGCATCTTCATCCTCCTTCGTCCCATATATCCGCCATCACAGCAGGTTGTAAACCTTCCCTTTCACACACCACCCCGACACCAGACTTCAGCCGCTCCACCCTGCCTGCACCCTGTTCTTCACCTCTCTTGTGCACCACCTGTTGCAGTGGATAGTGTCACAGGTATTTAAACTCGCCTGCCTTCACTACCACTGCTCCTTGCATGTTCACTCACACACTCTGTCACGCTCATTTTATCTCCACCCCACCTGCTCGCTCAGAGCAAACGCCACATCTGCAGAGCTGCGTCTCAGCTTGAAGCTACACTGCTGTTTGTTACCTCTCTTATTAACCATAACAGAGCCTTCATATTGTCCACTAGACCAGTTCAAAGTCACCTGTCTGTGTTACACTGAGTGCATCGGCTGCTAACAGCTATTAAGACCACATGTTTCACCCTCTCAAGCAGACTCATCTCCTGGAAGTCAGGGCTGGTGTTGGCGAGCCGCTGCAGCGTGTGCGTCAGGTCGAAGTCAGTGCAGAAGTAGAAGCCGTCCGTGGTCAGCACATTGTTCAGCATAGAGAGGAAGGTCTTATTCTCCTGAGACTAGGAAAGGAAAGACACGTTTAGATGGCAGGAAAGCTCATGACAGGTCACTTTGCTGCATGTCACAAATTCTACATTGTTAGGCGATTCACCAGCCAAACGCGACAGTCTGTCAGGTACAGACATTTCAGCTCCGTTTTAAAAACAGCACGCACATCTGTCTCTTAGGTCGGGTCATCGAATCAGGCTCTGCTTTAGCCTGACGGCGTTCGGGGCGCCTCCGGTTTAGTTTTTCTGAATCGCTGCATCACAGCTGGGCTGATGTCAGAGCAAAACTACTTACGGAAACAAAGAGTGTTACTGGCTTACCACCGTCTGTCCCTGTTGCTATTCCTACACTGACTAACAAAGTTTATTGTTGTTGTTTCAGAACACCGTGTCCTATTAAAATGAGCAGACTACGGCGACAGCAGCACGGGCTGCGCTACCAGCCGTGTGTGTGGATTAATCTCACACAGAGCGAGTGAGCACGCACCGAAGAAAAACACAAGAAACAAAAGAAACACAGAACATGCTAAATGTTTGCTGCACACGAGCGTACGCTTTTTAATGAGCTTTTCTCCATAAATGTTTTCTTGCCACAGCACGTTTGAATTTCCTTCGGGATCAGTGATCCATTCTTACCGACCTGTATCTCAGACAGATGCAGCACCGTCTTCTTATAAGAGATCACGTCAAAGTCCGCAGCCTTCCACACAGCGTGGCCCAGAAGGCTGCCGACATTTCTCTTCCTGGTGATGACAACGAGGTACATCCCTGTGGTGGAAGCAGAAGCGTTTTACTGCACAGCTTCAAAGAGCAGCTCGGACAGCAGTGATGTGCGTGTGTGCTACATACCTGCTACCAGGCGGATAGTTCCCATGATGCCACAGATAGGCCTGGTAACTGCAGAGGGAGGAACGTCCTTTTTACCTGTGACAGGAACAAAGGTTTCATTTTATTCCTCTGAATCCTCCGTCTCAGTGGCTGACATGGGCCTGCACACACACAAGGCTTCAGCTTCACTGCAACATATTGTTCGTATTTGATCATATTTGTGGACGAGTACACAGAAGGGCCAGCTGCTTTTGTCTGAAGAGAAAACCTCTTCATCACAAAGAAGTGACAGCGATTCGTGAAGCATCAGAGGCCTTTAAATTCACACAAAGTACACCTGTGCTGGATGCTGTACTCGAGTCACCACAACATACAAGTCCAGAGGGGTGTTCTACAAAGTTCACCTCAACCTTTAGAAGCAGTGTGTCTGTGTGCGTGTGTGTGCGCGCGCGCGCGCGCGCGTCTGGAGTTTGAGCCCTGACTTAATCAGAGAATTGGCAAAGCAAAAGGGAAGCATTCAAAAAACTCCTGTGAAAGTCCGAAGACACTTCAAAGGAAACCATTTCATAAGCAGGTGTACAGTATCACTGAAAGCAAACAGTAATAATGTCGTCTGCTGTGCCGCTCCCACACGTGGTATCACCCTCACGCTCCAGTGTCGCCTCATTCTCCACGTATCACATGGATAAACTTGCAAAAAGGAAAGCACGGAGCTCAAGACAAGAAGTGACCAACCCAACAACGTCACGTAGAGCTGGGCGATAGAACGATAACGATATGTATCGCGATATAACTTTTACTCGATAGAGAAATTAAGCTATCGCGATAGACCTCGCCGCTCTTGTCCTCTTAAATAAAAAAAAAAAAAAAAAAAAAAAAAAAAAGGTCAGCCAATCCAAATTAAGTAGCGCAGAGCCGAACCAATCACAGCCGCAGCGTCACGTCGCGTTACGTACAGCACAAGTGCCAAGCCGCACGTGTGTTTGTTTGGGAAGCAGCCAGCAGGTAATGGAGGAAATGAGTGTGCCGACTAGAAAAATCAACCGAGCGTGACCGAAGAGAAAACAGATGATGGTTCCAATGCCGGAGAGATTGTCGAACGGAAGAGCCATAGAAGTTCCGTAGTGTGAAGGTATTTCGGCTATTTCAAGTCTGACAAAAAACAGAGTAGCGTGCACTGTAAATTGTGCCGAAAGCAAGTCTGGAAATACAATAAACTGGTGCATGTGTCACACTGTGCGCCACGTTATTGTTTCGGTGAAATGAATTTCTACAATACTGTTACTGTTAATTCTACTCTCTGCAGTGTTTAAATGCTTACATATACACAGTTACTGTCCGTCCACACAATTCAGAGGTGGGACCAAGTCATTGTTTTGCAAGTCTCAAGTAAGTCTCAAGTCTTTATCCTCAAGTCTCAAGTCAAGTCTCAAGTAATGTCAGGCAAGTCAGAGTCGAGTCTCAAGTCACTGGTGTAAAAGTCCAAGTAAAGTCACAAGTCTGAAATTTTGAATTTCAAGTCCTTTCGAGTCTTTAAAAAAAAAAAAAAAAAAAAACGAAAAAAAAGCATGTTGCAGTTATATGCTAAATGTAAATATTAGACCATGTAATTTTTAAATCTGTGTTTTTCTCAACACATGACGAAATAGTGAACTTAGAAAATATACACAAATTGTGAAATTGCACCTCTTTAAAATGCAGCTCAATTAAACCTAGCTCCAAGAATAATTTTCACCGACAGTTCTGAGATAAGCTGCATGTTATTCTTGGATGCAGTTGTAGGACCGGCTTTAAAATCGCATGACAAAAATATCATACATAAATAAATGATTTTTTTTTTAAATATCATTTAAAAAAAAAAAAAACTGCATCACCAACGTAGCCTGGAAAACATTTGCTAGTTAGATGAAGTCAGCTATCTCATCGTAGCATATTTATATGCATATTTATAATCATACGGTTCTTGGAGTGAGTGCATACACTCATGAAGTTTAGTAACTTCCGGTCACTGCAACAAGCCCAGGTACAGTTTACCGACGGATGGGTGCAGGACCTTGAAATGCACCATGTAGAACGAAAGACCATCGTACATATCATAAGTTTACCAGTCTCACAAATTGTCGTCATAAATACACATTCGTTAACCGTTTATTAATAGGACCTTTGAGCTCAACGGTAATTAATTAGCAGTGGAAATAATTTCTGGTAGCATCACAGAAATGTAGCAGTGACAATAATACTGTATGCTGTAATCGCACTGGGCAATTAGTGATACAAAACAACTGTTTTATCCTGTGAATAAAAGTATATGTTTTTGTCAATGTACCATAATAACAGAAGCGAAACGCAATATTGTGTCAGGACAATTCACTATTTATGCACAATAAACAAAGGAGCATAGCGCGACAATTTCTGTTCAGCGCCAGACTTGCTTGTAACCTATATCACCAATTATGTTAAGAAAAATGATGCATTAACTACAACAGCAGACTGACCTGTGTGGAAATGCTTGGAGCAGACTAACCTGTGAGCTGGAGGGTTCTGGGACGTTATATTTGGTCTTTGAATGGCTGCAATCCAGGCCATCCGTCGCCTCTTTGTTACTTCGGAAACATGGCTCGAACAATTTCTCTTCAACGACGTAATCCGATAACAACCGATCTCTTTACCCGTAGGCTTCCCGTGGCTGTCATGCGACCGGCTATTGCAGTTAATAATACAACAGCTTCTTGACATTTTTTGGGTTTCTTTTTAATCACTGTGTGACTGATTTCAATTGAAAGCCTGCGTGCGCTAGTACCGCTTGCCACGAGTTCCCAGAATCCTTTGCGGTTCTACCCGTGAATGACGTCACATTTTCAATCTCTATATAATATGTATGTTAAATTTTATATTTGGGGTAAAATATCAAGTCTTTTCAAGTAAACCGGTTCAAGTCCAATTCAAGTCCCAAGTCATTGGTGTAAAAGTCCAAGTCAAGTCACAAGTCTTAGAACATTTTTTCAAGTCAAGTCTAAAGTCATAAAATTAATGACTCGAGTCTGACTCGAGTCCAAGTCATGTGACTCGAGTCCACACCTCTGCCACACATACGACTCTGTTCTGCTTCTATGCCCCAGCTTTGTTTACTTTTTCCCACCGAGGCTTCTAGACTTCTGATTGGCCAACATTTCTGCACGGTTAGGAATCTAGCTCCACCTGCTGCTTTGGCATGTTCATAGCAGCGTTTTCCTTCATTTCTGCCTTTATGTGTGGACGGGATTATTTTTTAAAACGAAAACGGAAAATCTCCGTTTTCAAAAATACCCGTGTATGTGTGGACGTAGCCTCAGTCTCTGACTGGAAGCGCTAATTCGTCATTCGGCTTTTGTCAGACTAAAGTAACTGTTAAAACTGTTTGAAAAGCTAAGCTATACAACAAGGAGAGACTGAGAATTTCCTTTTAGTTCTCAGTTTATTTGATATTGACAAAAGTTAGTCAGTTTTGTCTGTTCTTCTGTAAAACAAACTAAGATTTACTTTTAGAATTAATATTTTGTTTCTAAGTGGAATTGACAATTTAGTCTATTTTGTTTGTTCTATTTTGAAACTTAAACGCTTTAGCGGCTGCCTTTTGTGTAGTTTGCAATATTTGCCTTTATTTATCTGAAAAAGTCTCATGTTCCTTAAGTACATCTACCCTGTTGAACTTATTATGGGAAATAAATATTTAAATCAAAACAAGCTGCTGATTATTTCACATTTTACTTGTGAGCAACGGCACATTTAAATCTTACAAATATAGTTATTTGGCTTATATCGTGATAGATATCGTTATCGCCTGAAATGAAAAAAAGATATCGTGATATGAAAAAAAATCTCATATCGCCCAGCTCTAACGTCACGTAATATTCATTCGAATTATTTTCCTGCTTTCACTAATCGTTCACTTTGATGTGCGTTTGTGCTCATATAACAAAACTAACTTACCCTTAAACTGTCCTGGAGAAACATTCAAATACAACTGGAAAGAAGAACGAGTGCCATTTCTCATAGGGAGGGGACAGGTGAGCGGACAGGGACAGGTGAGCGGACAGGTGAGCGGACAGGTGAGCGGACAGGGACAGGTGAGCGGACAGGCGAGCAGGGACACGCTTGGACCCGGATGATTAAACAACAACCACCTGGAGAGCCAAGACGGCAAAAACCTCCAGTGTTCATTTGTGTTAGAGTCAAATTGTTAAATGTTGCCATTATTGTACTTAAATTTGTAAGTCTCAGTTCAAACTGTACGATCAAAGACATCCCCGTGTTTCTGACCCCAGCCGGGGGAGGCTGTAGTGTCTTATTACATGCACGTCCTATGTGAGGCTTCTGTTTTCTTGTTTAGTAAACTTCCTGCCTTTATGACCCTTTTGGTGAGCAGGAGGTCTCACACACACACACACACACACACACACACACACACACACACACACACACACACACACATACCTAGTGCCTGACACCATGGGGGGGTTACAATGGGTGTTTGTGTAAACCGTGTGTGACAGAAATAAGAGGCTGACACTGAGGGCAGAAGCTGCTCTGAGATCCTTCCCTTGCTAACATAAAAAACCGGCTGAGCTGTTCGTCTGGCTTCGTTAACGGGAACACGTTTGTAAACCAGCGGGGCCTGTGGAAGCGCAGACCCAACAGTTTGGTTCAGTGCTCGGTGATTTAGCACGAACTATCTTCAGTACTCTGATAATACAGAATATTTAATCGTCTCCACTCTGAAGTCTAGAAAAAGACGATTTGAGCTCGAACCAGATATTAGACGAGCCGGAGCAGAGTCGAGAATGTTTGTGGACAGCAGCGTGGTTGTAGTGTTCAGGAATCAACTCAAAGTTTGTCTGTGCATTTCCACTTTCACCTGCCGTCCTGCTTCAAACTGAGAGAGCAGAGTCCTGGAAAAGCCTGGAATCATTAGTTGAACTTTTCAACACAGTACACAGAGGGAGCGTGCACACTTTTGTGAAAATCCACGTTTACTATTCCTTCTGCACTGATACGATCCACGTTCAGGCCAACAGGCTCTGACCAGGTTTATCTTAAGTCCTCAGGTGGACCTGATTTAGCTCGAGGCTTCACTCACGAGAGGAGATACAGAACTCCAAACTAGGACAAACCTGAGGTGACTTTGATCCATGACCAAGGAGGACAATTCAGTGAGGTCCCGGGTTAAAGTGCAGTTTAGACTGGAACGAATCCTGCACGGGAAACCAGCCCATGATGTTTAAATGGATCCAGTTTAAAGTTTCAGAGCAGAAATAAACAACGCACTGAGAGCTCAACTCACGTGGTTATATAATGTTTACTGAACTGCTCTGTGTGCTAACCTCTGATGCTTTGTAACTTTGTTGCGTTTTACTGTTAATTTACTGAAAACTGATAACGGTTTTTGTTGAGCCAGCTAAAGCAAAGAAAGCCCGGCTGTGTTGAACTTGCTTCATAGTATAAATGAAAATGCAAACGATTAAAAAGCATATCTAAACATCCATAATGAAAACATCAGACGAGAGTTTGGAACGCTGGAAAGGCAAAAACATAAAAACCCCAAAAGCAGCTTATTTAACATAATCTGCAAAAATGTGCAGCACAGTCTTGTTTTCAGGACATGTAATGCAGTTGGACAGGTCTTTACTAGTTTTAACGTCACCTTGTTTCCTTTATGGGGACGACTAAGATGGACAGATCGCACAGAGCGTGTCAAAAGAGTTCATCTTGTGCAGTAGACGTCTACTTCCTCTGAGGACGGGCTCAGGAGTGTGACTGAGCTTAGCTTGGACAGCAGTCCTGTACACATGCATGCACACACAGGGCAGTAAGGCTCACCGTCTAAGCCTCTTATATCCCTGTAACAGTGACATGTAGTTACTGCATGCAGGCTAACACTCTTGAATCGTGTAAATCAGGTTGTAAACATGTATATCATGTGTCAGGACACCCAGTTTGTTATTCTCATACAGTCTGAGAATGTCAGAAAGTTCTTTAGATGTGATTAGCTAACAACGTCCAAACTGAGGCACGTCTCAACGACAGCGTCTTTGGATCATAAGCGATGCTCAGCACTTTCGAACACAGCCTACCTGTGAGCGTCATCTCGTTCGAGACCCTGTCGATTGCCAGCACAGCATCGGCACCCTCATCGCAGGCCTCGATGAAGAACTTCTCAGGGGTCGTGTGCCTGGGAGAGGGAAACGGGAGGAAAGAGGAAATTTTCAGTCGCGCATGAAAATATAGCCAGGAGGTGTTTAGTCAACAAATAAATGTCAATTATTCAACAGCATGAACGGTTAATGCTGATTATACTTCAAACAATCACTCAACTACAACCAAAGATCATTGAAATGTCAAAAACGGCCCCTTTGGTCCTTTAGTGCTAGTTTTCTTAGTCACATGTTCCTGGAAACACAATATTTCTGCCTTTGTCAGCTGAGAACAAACAACTTGTCTGACGTCATCTTTCACTCTACAAAGCTCCGCTGCTCGTTTTCTGTGACGGACACTTTCCCACTTGTCATTAATTAAATAATGACAAACACGCTGGCAGAGGAACTCCAGCCATCTTCCTCTTAAACAAAAGCTCAACTGATACCAAAACCTACGATGCCGGGAGCACGATGTTGTGATAAACCAGTATTAAATACAAATATCAAAACTAAAGATTGATTTCATGCTGTGTATTAGGAAATGTTTCAGTGAACTTTCTAAATTGAGGCTTTTATTTAAAGCGCAGACTGTCAGCACCCACACTCTGTACGATGGAAATCTGAGAGAAGAGCACATCTGCAGTCATGTTTGCTTTGTGACCCCAGGTAGCCTCCAGAGCAGCACACAGGTTCAGACTGGACGCTGCTCCGGTTTGTTCTGAGGACAGAACAGGCCACAGTTTAAACACAGCATCTACACCTACGCACATTTAAGAAAGTTTCAGGGTCACTTAATGCTGCCATAAGCAGAGATATGCTTTGTGACTGACAGTCAGTGTAAAACCAAGAACAAAGAGAAGAGACCGAATAAGGTCCCACAGCCAGGAGCCACAGCGTGGACAACAGGCAAGTGTGAATCAGGACATGTTTGATCTGTGGTCCTTGAAAACTATGCCATCAGAAGCACAATAAGACACACACACAATAATCAGGTGGTGAACGTGACCCCCATGGTGGAAAACACAGAAAATAGAGTTTAACTGTGGGGGGGTGAACTCTGACCCCCCACCACAGTGTGGACCAAACAGGAAACGAGTTTTCAAACAGCCGGTTTTGTTCTGAGGTAACTTTTGCATTTGTCAGTGTTAGAATGAGCAGTCGTGTGATGAGTAACACATGACTGAGACTGGTCTAAATCACACTTCCAGGCCCGCAGTGCTGGGATGCATCAGGTTAAGGTGCACCCAGCACCTCTTTGTACACAGAGGCACCTTAAACACTCCAGGGTTAAATGAAAAACTGGCATTATTGTCAATAACTGGACAATTATGTACAAATTGCCAAGAAATGTTAGGTCTTTACTTTATTTGAAAAGATGCTTTGTCAAAGTTTTTGTTTGTTTTGCATTTCCCCAGTTAGATTATGCCAGTGCTCACTGTACTGGCCCAAACTCAGAGGGTCCATTTGTCTAACATGTGTGACGTACTACAGAGCTGTGCCTCATTACCTGCTCCGTGTTGGGAAAGGCTGAGGAGCACCCAACACCTTCACTCGTGTAAGTAAAACACGCTGCAGGCAGAGGCAGGACCGGTAGGGCTGGGTACTTGAAATAAAGGGCTTGATCGAGGGTGTGCCGGGGCTGAGCTGTCAGCTGCCGCACGGCTAACGTCACATGTCCGCGGTTATCAGTGTTAGGCTCACTTACAGCTGAGTGACGTTCACAAGTAAATATAAACCCTGCACGTCTAAAAACGCGTCGAGGAGCTGCCAGCCGTGGAGTGCCACTAAAGCCGGAGGAAGCAGCTGTGCAGCAGCTCGTTGGGCGAATGAAGCCTCCCCGAACACCAAAGGCGCCCGTCGGCGCTCTCACCCACGGCCACACTCGCTGCTGCCGGCTCCACACAGCGACACTGGCTAAGTGTTCATTATGAATGAGAGTGGAGAGAAACCTGGCTGGTTCCTGCTCCGCCGGCCGAGCCTGTCAGCAAACTTCAGCCGCTGTGTCATCTACCCCACCAGCACCGCTGAGCCCCCGCAGCTGCTTCACCTCTCACGGACAGCCACTCGTCTTATGTGTCTTTAACCGGAGCTGTGAGCAGAAAAGCCGCAGACAGAAACACTACGCTGTTCCGTATGAGCACTACTTACAAATTGTATCTCTCGTAGCAAGTCGCCATCTTCGCTCCTTCTACCCGACCTCAGTGACGACAGCAATGCGAGGACCTGCAGGCGTTGCCAGATACGAGGTGTAAAACACAGAGCAGGCGCGGGGCCTGAAGTGCACGTTTTTCCCGCCAAGCCCAGCGAACCTGGCACCCTGAGACAGACGTGGTGATGGGTGGTACTTGTAGTTTAATCCGGTTCGGTCGCTGCAACTGTCACTGGCTGTGTGAACAATAGCCGCACGTCACATGGTTAAGGGTTAGTGGGACTTTTACACCCGAGTCTTTTTTTTCTTCGGTAAAAGTCTCCATTATGGACTACATGAATAACTTGTTTCTACTTCACGGTTTAGATTTAAGTGCAGACAGCTGAATACACAAATACACACAAACCATGGCTCAAACTTCCTGTTTCTAACTTAATTCTTAGTGTGTGGGTATCAGATGAAATCACAGTGCCACTGTAGTTTGCCATTTTCATTAAGAAAAATAGGTTTGGTGCAGCAGGCCCACCTCCTTTCACCAGTAAAGCCCTTTCACGGAGCTTTATTGGTGGCCTAAGAAGTTCGCTTATTATGAACATCTCGCCTTTTACACATTATTGACTTTACAGTGAAATCAGAACTTATGTGAAGGAGTAGGAGGTGGAAAAAAGCTTAAAGAGTGCACCCAGCGTGGACTAACCCACCCATCGTGATTATTTATTTGTTCGTTTTTAAGTTTATTTATTTCGTGTGTGTGTGTGTGTGTGTGTGTGTGTGTGTGGGAGAGAGAGATTTGGTGTATTGTTTTAATCTCGTTGCTCTCTTGTGTATGGTATTTTAAATATATCGTATCTGTGTATCATAGCTTGTTTGCACAAACTGACAGCGTTATGAAGTGTTCACATTTTCTTTGGGGCCTGACTTCCTAACAGGCATTATTCAGGCCAAAACGGGCATTTTTCGGGCCACCAAAAGTCCCGTAACGGTGAAGGACCCGGATATATAAGCCCTGGGCGCGCTCGTGCTCAGCCTTTGGGTCCTGGCTGTGGAAGGAGGAGGATCAGATGTTCAAGGCTTTAGCATTTACACAGATTAACGCTCTGAATTGATAATGGAGGGTTTATTCGGAGAGCTCTGTGGTCAGAGTCATGCTGCAGAGCGCGAGGGACGAGCGGCACGCGATCCGCGGGTCAGGTGCTCAGCACGTGGCCAGGAGCCTGGCCTCGTTGCGGTCCTGTTCGTTTCTGTGCAGAAAAAGTGGGGTTAGGGTAGTGAATCTGCAGAGTCTACCTCCGGAGAAGCTGTTAGGGGAAGAGTGTGAGTATTACATCAAAGGTTCTGTTTTCAGTGTCGATTTTCATTTAAATTATTAGTAGGAATGAGTAATCTTCTATTATTAATCTGATACTTTACCGTAGTTTTAGGCTATGCTGGAGTAAAGCCTTATAATCGGGCAGTATTAAAATGCTAAATTGTCCAGCTAACAGCTCATGTCCGCATCGACACAACGTGGTGCACAGCAGGTGAAATACGCGTTTTTTCCATCTAAATTTTAATCAGTGCAAATATGTAGCAGTTAACTGGGGTAAGGTAATACCATTTTACAAGGCAAGAAAATTACAGCAGTACATAGTAATTCTGCTGGTGAGATGCGGTTACCTGCCCTAGCACAGTGAAGCTGGTATATTTAAAAATGTATTAAAGCCCTGGAAATAAATATCATTGGGCTGTAAGGCCTCGCTGTGAAGTAGATCTTTCTGAAGATGGACTATGGCTCTAGAACGTTTACCATATAAAAACTAAACTGACTGGAAATTGCATCCTCTGCTTTCCAGAAAGCTGCAAAGAGCAGATGCAGAACAGTGTGGAGTCTGCAGCTGCGAGCTGATGGTGAGTGTTAGAAAGATCTTCTAATGTGATGGAGAAAGTAGTATGCTGATATGATGATTCATAAGACTAGAGTCTCTGAATACACAATGAAGCTCTTTCACAGTGCACTGAACAGCATTTTACTTCTTAAAATGTGAATACTACAATCAGAGCTAGTTCTAAAACTCTCCTTTGTACTCTGCAGGCACCTCAGCATGGATTTATCTGCTGGACATAGCTCTTCTGGGTAAGCCTGGACTCTAAACATTGTTCTGTGCCTTAATGTGGGATGATGATTGCATAGACTAGAGTCTCTGAGAAGCATGAAGTTGTTTTCACAGTGCACTGACCACAAAACCCACAGCAGCCCATTTACTGCACATTACAGACATTAAATCATGGCTGGGCTTTCTTCAGGTCTGCCCAACAAAGAACACTTAAAGCTTGTGTTTCATTGCTTTGAGTAAAGGTAGTCATACCGTCTCCAAACTTGAGCACATGTAAAACATAAAAACACATTTACCATTTTAATACTTCAGATGTTTGAAACAAGTGTCTTAGTCATCTGATAGTTCCTCACAGGGAGAAGTTGTACAGTCATGTAACAAGTCTGAAGTGTTTGCAGTAAATGGGTAAAGCATCCATACACATGATTTCCCTGAATGTGTTCACTGGTATAAGTCAGGTGCTAATGGTGCTTTCTTTTGTCTTGTAGCTCGTCTGCACACAGCTGCTCTCTCCATGTCTGTAAGTAAGAAACGTGTTCATTTTGGGTCACCTCTGTGACCATACTTCATCATGAACAGATTATACTAAGATATCGCAGCTAAGCCTGTGTATTCAAATGATCCAAGCTTGTTGAAATGGAGCTGCTGTTTTCTGAGTCTGGTCGATGATGATTCAGTTATTCGGTTCTACTGATGTTAACTGAAGTCTACTCGCAGCGCACTGAGACACTCAGACTGGAGCGCTTCCTGAATATATGGATGAGAAAGAGCTTGTGATTTCATCACTGTTATCTTGTCAGGCATGACTGTAGCAGCCCCAGATGGATGACCTTCATGAAGAGAAAGCAGGTTGGTGGATTATTCAAATGATCATTGCTGCAGTATGAGATGCAGTGTGTGTGCTGTAAGTTGGAGATGTACTACACTCTGTGACAATGAGTTCCCCCACCCCCTTACATGTCTCAACTCATTTTTGTCCTTTGACAGGTGTAACTGCAGAGGTGGCACTCCCAACACTGAAGAGCCTCGTCTGTCATCTGATGGAAGCATCAAGCTGGAGCAGTGCACGTCTTCCATTGCTTTAAGCAACGTGTCTTCATCTGTGTGAATGTTGAATGTGGTTTTTTGTTTTGTTTTTAAACCACTGTATTTAAGGACAATAAAGGTTGACCACACACGACCAATGGCTATTTTCTTCAGTGGGATGATCACAGTAAACTCAGAGCAGTGTGCTTTGGAAGCTAATCTCAGTGGGTGACAGTTTTGCCATAAGTTCTTCTCATGCACTGATCAGATGGTTGTAACTGTATAATCCCCAAGCAGCTTTTGGGTTTACTGTCTCTTACACATCAGTGCAACATTTTACTTATATAAATGTGTGAAATCTTACTGATGGGTGACTGAATGCTGTATTAAAGTGCTGCACATGGCTGAACTGGAATTAAATGTTAGTGATGTGGCAAAATTATCCAACATCATTAAACGATCTCATGCAAAGGAATAAAAAGCTGAGCTGAAAGCGGCTTGGTCACGTATTTCTACGCTGAACTGATATAAAATCGGGTGTGTCCAGAACCTGAGAAATTGTGTAGTTTGATATGTTTTACAAACATCTGCCTCCGTGAAATTGACTGACGTGCAAAGCTAATTTACACGTTGGCAACATCGCTGAAGAGGACGAGTCTCACGTGAGGCTGACCCGCTGACGGTAACCATGGTTTTATTTTGAAGGCTGAAAGCGACCCGGTAGTTCGTCGTCTTTGTTCTCGTAATGAGCGGGGAAACTGTTCAGGCGACCTTTTTGTGCTTGCTAGGAGTGCTCTTAGTGGTACCTGCCTTCCCTTAGCTTTAAGTGGACACGGACCTTTCTCTCCACAGAGGACATTTGAGCCACGACGTGCTGAAGCAGAGCAACTAGTCTGTTTATCGAGTTACCTCATGCTAACGAGTAGCGCTAGCTGGGTTCTGACAAAGCAGCTAACAGCGGCGAAGGTGAGCTTTTAGCTACTGACTTTTATCACTGACAGGTTTATTCACACCGAAAAATCATATGTGAGGTAAACTTTAAACAGCTCGCTCAGTGGTGAGTAACCTGTAGGGCAGCTGACCGCTGTGTTAGCAAAGCTGCACGATGTTGACGTGGAGCTGGATACCGGACTGCACGCGTAAACCAACCTTTCTACTTGTTTGAGGAGTTAACAAATGCGTTTCGAGAGACTGAAAAAAAGTTTTTGTTTTTTTGTTGGGAAGGGCTGGCCAAAGAATAAGCTAACTGTTGGCTAACGCTGAGCTGAAGCTTTCGTCAACTTTCCCAGTTCCTCTGTGCTAAGGTGTCGCTGAAATACTGAAAGAACCCTCGAAGGTTGTCAGCTGAAACCAAACATGTAGACTGTTCTTCTGGACTTTAAATGGTGGAGTCTCGTTAAGAGCAGAGCCCTGTAAGTAATGTAGGGTGGGGGCGAGTGTAACCTTTTGTCTGCTGAACTGCTCGAACACACCCACAGGTGTGGCGATGACCCGAGGACGTCACGTTGCCCAGGCCTGAGGCCTCCTGAACAAGTATTTCAACTTCATAACTGCACCGACAGCGAGTGCATGCTTTTCTCTGAAGCTCGGGAAGCCAACGGGACGTGAGAACTGACGATTTTAACCGAGCTCTAACAAGCTCCGCGAGCAGACATGACAGCTGTGGTGGGCAAAGCGTGGGGGTGGGTCCGCTCATGGGGCAGCAGCGGTGCCAGGTCAAAGGACACTAACGTTTTGACAGCTGAGCGCCAAAAGCTGCGTGGCAGTGGTGGTTGGGGCATCAAGGCTTGGATCTGGGGCTCATGGGGACGTCAGCACGAACTAAGCAGTCCAGTAGAGGAGTACTGGGAGGCACAGGAGAAGCTTCAGCCCATTAAAATTGAAGATCTGGCGGCAGGGAAGCCAGAGGCTGAAACTGTACTGGTGCCTAGGTGGTGGGATAGATATCTTCCAACTTCTTATCTGTGGCCAAGGAAAACTGAGCTAAGTGGACTACGACACAGGAAACGTGACGGTGGGACTGGAGATCCACGGGAACGTGATACTGATGGAGACTTTTCTGATTATGGAACCCCTCCTCCGTCCCCCACCCCTTCTCCCTCTCAGCTGACTTCTCCTTTTCGACTGTTTGCACACAGCTGGAACGTGGAGATTGTACCAGAGCACTACGAGATCTGCTTTAACTTCCTACGCCACTTGTTTGACCTGTTTGTTGTTGGCTTCCTGTGGACTGTGTCACCTCCTGCCAAGCTTATCCTGGAGGTGCTGGGTGTCCAGGGAGCACTGAGACTGTGGTTTCATGGTATGGCTATGTTTTTTGTCGCCACAGTTGGAATGGCAGGATTACTCTGGTTGATCCAGGAGTATCTCCTGCAGTTTGCCCTGATCTATGGCATCATTCAGGCGTTGGTGATCTCTGTCAGTGTTCGACAGAGTGTGATGCTAGGTGTTGAGGAAGAGAATGACCAGACAGGAAAGGACACTGATGACACGAGAGACACTAAGGAACACAAAGACAAGCCTGTGTCTGTCACAGACAAGGTAAAGACAAATTAAAGGTGAGTCCATTTATTCTTGTTATATTTGTCAAAGTTATCAGATTTAGTTTTATTCTGTAACATTGTGTTGTTTTTTTGTCCAGGCTTCAGAATAATACAGCTGTTTACTGAAGGGGTTTTAGTGTAGGGGCTAGCAGTTGTTACACAGTTAAACACTATGAGTCTGTGTAAGTTGATCAACTACTGTAAGAAGAAGAGAAAAATGCTCAGTGCTGTCATTGGGCATCCAACACAAACACAGCAGGGACATCCTGGATCTATTTTAACCCTGTTACCAAGTGAAACACAAAAAAACATTCTCTGAGTGGTGTGAAACCAGCTCGAAGCTCAGACCTGCTGTGGGAGGAACCACTTATTTCCCTGTCAAGATTGAGTTATTGTGTGTTGTGAGTAAGACCCACTATCAGCTGTCTGCTAGGCTTCACACAGCTTTAACAAACTTCACTGAGCGTGAACTCTGCAGCTAAGTTAACACAGCCAGAGCTGTGGTTATTTGTTTGGAGTTTACCTTCTGCAAACACCTGGAGGATCAAACTACATTCACTCTGTCAGCTCGAGCAAAATAGAAAAAGGGCGCCAACTTGTTTACTTTCACTGTTAGTTGAAATAACTAAAATATGTTTGAGGCATTCTGTGACCAGTGGTAAGAAAAGCTGCTGTTGGCTGTGCAACAAAGCCTCGACACATTCAGTACAAGTTTCTCTCCCAAATGTGACGGAGTATTAGGGCCCCGTTAAGAGTAAAAATATATGTATTATTCAAAATGTGGAGATTAAAGTCGTTGTTGTCACAGGCACCAAAATAGCATTTCAAGATTAATCTCAAGCTTCTGACTTTATTCTCAATGTGGCCCTAATGTTCCCTCATAGTTAAGTCTAACTGTGAAGCACCGATTAGCTGAGATAGTTAGTGCTGGAAAACTAACTTTAACAAACATTAGATGATGTCAGCTGCGCATTTTGTGTCACACTTATTACAAGCTTAAAAAAAAAAGTTCAAATCCAGCATTGAGGCTCTTTATGTTTTTTTTAGGGGCCGATCGTAGCTCAAGAGTTGGGAGTTCACCTTGTAATTGGAAGGTTGACGGTTCGAGCCCCGGCTCCGACAGTCTCGGTCGTTGTGTCCTTGGGCACCCGTTGCCTGTACCCGTGGTCAGAGGGCCCGGTGGCGCCAGTGTCCGGCAGCCTCGCCTCTGTCAGTGCGCCCCAGGGTGGCTGTGGCTACAATGTAGCTGCCATCACCAGTGTGTGAATGGGTGGATGACTGGATGTAGTGTAAAGCGCTTTGGGGTCCTTAGGGACTAGTAAAGCGCTATACAAATGCAGGCCATTTACCATTTTATGCTGCACTGAGGGGTTTCTGTCTTCTACTCTGAGATCAACATTGGGCCTGAATTGGGCTACTGCACATGCTCACATCCAAGCATTTCAATCCAAGTCAGGAAAGCTGACAGAGTTTACAACGTGTGAAGATAATGAATAACTCGAGACTACGTGAAAAAATGATGGAACTGAAGTTTGGTTTATTTAATAATTTTACATTGGTTATGTCCTCATGTTGGGAGCTGCCTTTAGGATGATTGTTGATTAAATGATTGAATTGGGATTAGTGGATGTTCTACTTCCTGAGTGTATCTGCCAGTCTGTGCTGTGTGTGACCAGCCAAAACAAACCACCGAGCTGCAGCAGTAATCAGGAGGAGACGTACAACAAGCTGAAGAGGCTTTTCTAAAATAAGCCCATGCTACCTCCACAGTCTAGCCCTGAAAACATACATGGGCAAATGCTTTAGACTCAGTGGAGCAGTTATTACTGAGAGTTCATTCAGTGAGGAAGAGGTTGCATAACAGCGACTACGGATTGCATCCAAAGGAAAAAAAAACAACTTTAATAAACTTTTCAGTTTATTAAAAAAATGAATATTAGTTAAAGAACATGAGATGAAATCGAATAAATACTGGGAGTGCATTCTTTGATCAGAACAGACCAAGATGAACTTACTGATGTTAACAATGAATGTGTCGTCTCCACAGTCGAAGTACTCAGGGGGAGATGACAGATATAAATTACACCAGTGGATGTACCAAAATAATCTGACAAAAACTCTCCCAGGAATACTCCAGCGTGATGATCCAAAGCACACTGACAAAATCATAGCGTTTCTAAAGGAGGAGAAAGTGGCCTCAAATTCATTACTACACATTTGGATCATTTTAAAGAGTTAAAGTAACACAAAGCCCTGCGTTAAAGAGCACGCAGACATTTTTGTTGCATAGATTGATTCATGTAGAAAAGGTTTACATTCCACATAAAAACAAATACCCGTCTGCATAGAGCTGTTTTTCTGTCTCTTGTATGGCATTCAGTAAGTAATTGACTTGTTCATGGACACTGAATTACCCTCAAAAGGCAGGTGTGCAAGCTCCTGCTGAAAGTGACTCTGAAGGCCTGCGTTAGCAGCTGGGCCCGAGAATCCTCACTGATTTTATAACTGATTCCATTTGATTACATTTTGACACAGTCGGAAATATTAAAATTCTGCTCATCAGTACATATCTACATTTTTATATCTATGTATAAAAACAAAGACTTGATCAGAGGTGTGAGCATCACAGCAGATGCCTTTCTGTCAAAGTAACTGAGGATAAAACACAGTCGGGTGAACGATCCACGCTGCGTGTTTCTTTGTGTGGAGTCCGTTTATCTGCTCTCATTTACTGTTTTAGCTGTTTGCTGGTTGTTTAAATACTTTAATGAGCTTTAAGCTGAGATTCTGTCGTTTGTAATTAAACATATAAACATTTATATTTAAAAATTGATTCAGGATTTAATGAATCAATATCACTTTATTCAAGCTGAAATCGTTAAACCCAGCCCTACTTGCAGCCTATTGGTGATTTAACTACATGTTTTTATGTGAACCAAAAGTGTGTTACTCTGTATTTAATGTGCCTTATGTATTGTATCTTTATTTCAGACATATACAGAAAAAAAGCAATATATACACAAGTACACATACTTGCATTTACAAAAATGAATATATATGTAAATACACACACGTATGTGCTCAGATAAAACAAAATAAATAAAATAAAACAGTCTAAATGACATGAAATGACAATTATTAAGTCTGAAATGGAAGAAGTATAACATACCTATTAATCCCTACCCCATGCTCAACCTTCTATTGAATCCCACGATTCACCTAATTCCCATCATCACTTACCCCACACAATAAACAAGGAGAACATGTATAAACATAGCTACAGTGATAGATACAATTTAGCATAGTTATATATACAATGGGTGATCAACTTGATCAGTTTCATATTCTTCCAAATGTTATGTTGTTTTGTGTGAGACATACGTTTAAACATTTGCTATTGAGACCATGTATCCCCCCCAAGTAGGAAGGCCTCCAAAGGGAGGAATAAACTCCAACAAAGGAAGAACATCATCAGCTTGTGTTTACTGTGACATGGCAAAGTACATGCGCCTGTTTCACAAAGCAGGTTTAGCAAACTTTCATGTTTGACGAGATATGGATCTTTGACATGTTTGGCTCATGCCCGGTCTTGAATAAAGCAAAGTAAAATAAAAACATGCACTATAAGAAGCATTTTAAATCTTACTTTGGGGAAAAGACATCTAACTTTTTAAGTGTCTTTATCAGATTTGACTGTACTTCTCAACATGGAGTTTTTATGTCCCACTGACAGAAGTAAAAGTACCAGCATTCTTCTCATTCATGTAATGGGAACTTCAAATTAAATTCCCAAATAACTACGGGAGGCAAACATTATGCAACAGTGATAAGCAGTGGTAGCATTGACAAGGCCTTTGGTTTAACTTTCACCTCTGAGATGGAAACATGTTCAGTTGTAGAAGAGCTGAACAGGACACTGGTGAGACTGTCACTAGCAGTTCCACCAGATGTGCCTCTGCTGGTGAAAACGGCATCGGGTCTTTTGTTTTTCATGGAAGCCACGTCAGGCTGCACAGAGCACATGAGGAGAGTATGAGGTTAGACACTGGAACAACAAAGAGAAGCTCTTAACTTTTCAAAATAAAAGACCCCTACAGACTAAAGACTATGCTTCCTAAACACTGCTGGCTTGATTTTTGTTTTGGGGGATCTGACTGACAGCATAACAGTGTCTCCAGTGTCCACAGAGCCAGTGTTGGAAAGAAATGTTGCACGCTATGAAGAAATCTTAGTTGTCACTGTCCTGCATTTGTAGGCTGAAAACACTTGTTGTGTATCAGACTGATTGTTTTAGATTTCATTATTTCTAAAGACGTGAACTGAGAGCTCGGAAAAGGAAGTTGTTTTAACCAAACTGACAGCAGGGTGGTTTCAGAGGCAGTTTCCTTTCAGAGGCAGTTTCCTTAGGTTGGCTCTGTTTTTGGGACAAATCTCACATGTTTTCTTCACAGTTAACAGGATTTTATTAAACCTGTGCTCTTGAACAGAGTTTAGTTTTTGGTAGTTTTAAAACAGAGGCAACAACCACCGTGTTACAGTTAACTCTAATTGTTGAGCTATACCAGGCAGCATGCACACACGTGCAGTGATCGCTGTAGTCTCCTGATCGTCTGTTTATTTGGTGTGTGTCTTCCACAGGTGGAGAGAATTTGCTGGCACCACCAGTACTCCAGCTGTATCACACCTCCTCCAGCCCTCTGACGTCACAGCGGTGGGACTGACAGACTGTGGACTGCAGCGTGTGTTCTGCAGCGTAACTTAAGAATTGTATTGCACATTAATTTCATATTCAGAGAAATGATACTTGTGGCACTTTATGTCCAGCACTACAGATCTGCATCTGTGTTCAGTTGATCTCACTGTTGTCACCAGAATGCTCTCACTGATAACTGTTGTAATCTACACCAGAAGAGCTCATGAATGTTCAGAGAATGCTTAAGTGAAAGGGGAAATCGCCAGCAGGTACCTGTTTCTGTTTTCTTCTTGTTTGTGGGACTACTCTTCCCATGAGACAGTCACTTGATTTGAGACCAGCCGATTGCCTCCAGTGCGTTGTGTTGGTGAGTAGAACAGCAAATCTTAGAGAGGACAGATGCAGCATTTATGAAGAGAGCCTCACTGAGACACTTTAGGTGAAGCAGAAATATCTTTGGGTCTCTTAAACACAGCGAGGAGCAGGAATAAACTCTGAACAGAAGTCTTACTGAACAGCACCACCGACAGTTTGCTCCTGCATCCACTGGCCAGTTTTAGTGTGCCTCCTAATGTTTAGCTCTTCTGACCGTGTTCATTGTGTGGGGGGCAAATTTAAATCTGCCGTATGGCCCCGCTCAGTTTGAACTCAATTGAAGCTTGGCCATGTACATTTGCTTGACTTTAACCTTTGTTCCAACACAGCTGATTTAAATGACCTCAACATGTCTTGAAGTTCTTCAGAGGCTGGTAATGAACCAATCATCTGACTCAGGTGTGCTCACCCAGGGTGAGATCTAAAACCTGCAGGACACCAGCTCTCAAGGCCTGGAGGTCCCCACCCCTGGTTTAGACTCTGTGATGGTACTGACCTGTGACTTTGAGTTTGTATCCAGGACACAGTACCGGCTCACTCAGTGGAACAGGGAGCTAATGTGAATGTTTGTGTCGCCTGCAGGAGATCCGAGCTAGTAGCAAACACCACTGGTGAGCTATAGCTACTCAAGACACGCACACTACAGCATAGACCACAGGTGTTGAACTCCAGGCCTCGAGGGCCGGTGTCCTGCAGGTTTCAGATGTCTCCTTGATCCAACACAGCTGATTCAAATGGCTAAATGACCTCCTCAACATGTCTTGAAGTTCTCCAGATGCCTGCTAATGAAGTAATCATTTGATTCAGGTGTGTTGACCCAGGGTGAGATCTAAAACCTGCAGGACCCCGGCCCTCAAGGCCTGGAGTTCGACACCCCTGGCATACCCCTGTATTAAAGCCAAGAGTAGTCTGCAGTTTAAATTTCTTTTTTTAGACAAAGAGCAAAAGACTAATGAAATCTAATTCAGATCTTTCCTTTCAAGTCATAAAGGAAGTAGCTTCAGCATGGAGATGGTTGCTATTCATTTATAAGAGATCAGATGTTCGGTGAATCAAACAGCAGGTCTACCTGAGCTGTGGAAGCTTCTGCAACCTTGGCATGCATTTGCAGCCGATGCTACATTCAAACTATGAACTGGTTGAAGGAGCAGTACACTCATTGTTGCTTTCTGTGAGGGATATGTGAGATTCTGGGAACCGGCACAATACCAGCAGCTGACTTTAAAGTATTTTGTGTGTACACTTAGATTCTGCCTTTTGTTGTTTTCTGTGCCATGATATATACTCACAACGTAGGGCGCACTTTCCCTCCACAGAAATGTCACGGAGGGCTTTTCCATTTACCACTACTCTCGTATATATTACTGTGTTTAAGTATGTGCCGCTGAACCGTTTATTCCAATAACACTTATGGACTTCAGCTCCATCAGCCTGTGCGATGATGAAGCCTTTGGGCAAAATTAACTGAAGTATTTGTGTCTTATTTGTGCATGACGTATAACAAAACTACAGAATTCTTATTGATGAAAATATAGCGTAAAATCAAACCCTTACTGACACTGCACTTCACAGCACAACAGGGTTCAGAGTCTGCTGATAGTTTAAGGTAGGAGATGTAAATCTGCTGCTTTTCCTCATCTTACTGTAACATAGGACAGTCCTCAGAGGATGCAGCTTTAAAGGGCATCATTGGATCCTTTGGCCATGCTATATTTGTCCATCACAATTCAAATAATGATATGGTATTTTTTCCTTAATCTTACAATCTTAATCTTGCTTTTTTCCAGTTTTTGGCCACATAATGAAATATTTAAGTGTTTGAAAATGTTTGATTTTATATTATTCTTCAAGTAAACAGGTTACACCAAATCTTTACAAGTCTATGTGTATACTTCTTTGTTATTGTATTAATCACTTGCCTGATGCTGATCCCTTGTGTCAACCTTGAAGAAACAAAGCAGGGAAGGATTTCTAGCTGCCATCCTTCTCAGCTGAAATCTTGAAACTCTGGTGGTTGGTTATGTGGATTGTGCTGGAACGACCGTTTGTAGCCAGAGTGCAGGACCACACTGAAGTCTTTGCATGTAATAGCCAGCTAAACCTGATTGTTTTAAATGATTGATGCATTTGTTTCCATTCATGCTGGGAAATGTACTTGCACAGAGCTGATGACCTTTTTTAACTGCCAGAATTAATTAAGTGGTCAGTGCGTTCTTCAAATCAGATGTGTAACACTGATGCTACTCTGACAAGTGACCTAAAAGCATCCTAGGCTGCGTGAACCTCTGTAGCCTGTAGTTAGTTTCTACAGATGACTGATACCTGCCACATCACGCTGTAAAGTCACCAGGAGCCATCATATGAAATTAAATCTGCATTAAAAAAGACTCTTGGGTAGATTCAAACAATAAATTCTAAGGTATTTTTTTACTGTGGGATGTTGATGATGTAATAGTCTGTAGGCCAAAGTTAGCTGTGTTTAGTAGATCATGAAGAATGAAAAGCATCAGTTTTAAATCTCGGCTTGATTGTGACTCTAGTCTGACAAACTACTTTAAGGCAGGGCTCACATGAAGGAGCAATCTTTATTTGTCCTATTTCCTGCGAAACACGTCTTACTCTTTATCTGGTTAGTATTACACACACGTGAGTTTGGTGTTTTTTACACACTTTTACGAGTCCCATTTCTGTCTCTAGGCTCTAGACCTAGGAAAGGTACTCCCCTGTACTGTGATTGGTCAAAATACATAAATACTGCAGAGAGAGGGCCATTCAGAAACCTTTCATTAACATTTCAAATGTTAGTGCACACCTCTCACCCTTCAAATGGAACAAATCATGGAGTCGTGAACAAAGACTTTACAGTGAAAGTTTGGCTTTTCCACCGACCACTAGGTGTCACTGGTGTCACTTGAGCGTTCACAATCATTGGGCCTTTAAAGGCTAAAAAACAAAGCAGCCAGGAAGCAGCTGCTTGCTTCTACTGGAAAGAAATAATGATAGCAACAGAACAGTGAAGCAATGTAGGAAGTCACAGTACTGAAAGTGCAAAGTTGCAAATAACTTTAAGCTGTAATGTTTTTGTCAGTTGATGTTGGACATGTCTCCACCATTCACCAACAGGAAACTCGAATCAGCTGTCAGCACACTGGCCAACCTTTAAACCTTAAGCCAGTTCAAGGTGAGGCTGAGGAAGTGACTGAGAAGCATGACAACCACGTGTTTCCACAGTGGAAGCTACAATTGAGGTGTTTTTATCTTTGTCAGGTCTGTTACTGTGGGGTCTTTACCGAAAGTGGATTTTACGCACAGATTTGTCCTTTAGTCCACTGGGGAGACCTGACGGGACATGACTAAACATTTATTCCTGTGTCACACATCAGTACGACATTTTTAATCACAGTTCAAAACTTTAATTCACATTAAATCCGATCTCAGTGTATTCATTGTATATGTACAGAAAGCTGCAATACTGTTACAAGAACAATGTACATATGTAACAATGTGTGTGGGCAGTACAGGAAATGTTGGTGGAGATGATGTGAATATAGCCCACGGTCTGAACCCATCCTGGATGAGGACGATGATGATGGAGTGTCACAGCAGAGACGTCAGAAAAATAAGCCTGGGCCAGTAGTCACGCAGCTTCACCCCCGTTCTCTGTGCCACGTTAGGCAGTTACATGTGTACACTCTGGTCAGCAACGAACCTCAAATCATGTAAAGCTCTGTCTTTATTTACCTCACAGCGAGGAAACCAGCGAGCACAGCAGGAAAAGCACAAACACCCCTCGCCCTCACCGAGGCTTTGTTTTCTGGCTGACATGCAGCTCAGGAACGTGAACACTGTAGTGAATCAGTGCACACACACAACTTCTTACTTTTCCATGCTTCTGCTGACAACCACTGCTGAGCCTGTGAACGCCACGCCTACCAAAGGAAAAGAAAAATGAAAAAGCAGTTGTACTCAAATCTCAAGTGGGCAGACTGGTTTTATCCAGTGGACACGAAGGATTTAAACAATCAAACAAAACTAAACCCATGAAAGTGTTTAAAGGTAAAACAGACCCCGCCTCCTCCTTCTGAGTTAATGAGCTTTGGTCAGAATACAGAATGATTGTAAATAAGAGGCGGAGAGCTAAAGTTTTGAAGTAAGGCGACCGTGCATCTCCTCCAGGCCTCCATTCTTCAGATCTAGTCTGACTAATCCAGGCTTACATGATCCTGACCAAATCAGCTTACTTCAGTTCATCCAACATTAACATCCTCATCACACATGAAACTGTCTTCAAGAATCCAACTAGCTAAAACAATACCGATTTTGAAAGTGACTCCCAATGACATTAAAGGTTTTTTAAAAAGAAAACAAGCCTATAATCAGTCAATTCTGAAATATATAAGCTTAGTTAATATTTGTATTTATAACCAGCTCACTGCCAAAGTCTCTGATAAAAATCATGGGACACAAAACAAGATGAACTTGTGTGACTAATCTGCAAACTCTAGTTATACAACAGTAGTTAGAAACTCATTTAAAGCAGTTTTGTATGTAAATTGAAACATTTTAGCATGCGTATGTACTCATGATTAAACTGTGTTTATTTACTATATTTCAATAATCTAAATGTTTGACTTTATTTTTCCCTCACTTTGTTTTTGTAGAGCTACTTCCTAATACAGTAAAAGGTGGTACTGATTATGGGGAACACTTTACAGAAAGGCACTAATCCTGCAAAATACTTTTGAATATGGGTCCATTTGAATGGGATACACTAATTCGTATCTGCTGCCTCTATTAGTTAGTTTGTGTTATTGTGAGCATGCCTTCCATAGTCTAATGATATGGAGACAGATTTACCTGATAAGGGTTGCCAATGTGTACAATATGATCCACAAGAGAAAACTAACATTTACAAATCTGTGCAGTAATTTGTGTGCAACTTTTCATTAGCACACACTTCAATCCACACACAAATACAAGCAATCTGACCACATGTAAAACTATTCTAAAAATTCATGCATCAAAACCTGAATACATTCTGATCATTTACACACAGTTCATTAAGATCAGCTTCACAAATCCTATAATCCCACCTTTCAAAAACCTTTCTGTGTGTGTCGAAAACTACACGTAACATTTCTCTCACTTACTCAAAAAACCTTAAATACGTTTGGATGAATCCCCTGATACGCACAGATCACATCACATGCCCATGTGGGGTAAGCCTGTATCGGCTTCCCTTCATTGGCTTCCTGTTAAATCCAGAATTCAAAATCCTGCTCCTCACATACAAGGTCTTAAATAATCAGGCCCCACCTTATCTTAATGACCTTGTAGTACCATATCACCCTATTAGAGCACTTCGCTCTCGCTCTGCAGGTCTACTTGTTGTTCCTAGAGTATTTAAAAGTAGAATGGGAGGCAGAGCCTTCAGTTTTCAGGCCCCTCTTCTGTGGAACCAGCTTCCAGTTTGGATTCAGGAGACAGACACTATCTCTACTTTCAAGATTAGGCTTCAAACTTTCCTTTTTGCTAAAGCATATAGTTAGGGCTGGACCAGGTGAGCCCTGAATCCTCCCGTAGTTATGCTGCAATAGACGTAGGCTGCCGGGGATTCCCATGATGCACTGGGTGTTTCTTCTTCACTCACTATGTGTTAACAGACCTCTCTGCATTGAATCATATCTGTTATTAATCTCTGTCTCTCTTCCACAGCATGTCTTTATCCTGTCTTCCTTCTCTCACCCCAACCAATCACAGCAGATGGCCCCGCCCCTCCCTGAGCCTGGTTCTGCTGGAGGTTTCTTCCTGTTAAAAGGGAGTTTTTCCTTCCCACTGTCACCAAAGTGCTGCTCACAGGGGGTCATATGATTGTTGGGTTTTTCTCTGCATGTAGTATTGTAGGGTCGACCTTACAATATAAAGCACCTTGAGGCGACTGTTGTTGTGATTTGGGGCTGTGTAAATAAAACTGAACAGAACTGAATGAGCTGTTCTGTTTATTTAGAAAAAGAAACGCAGGTCTACACTTGAAGCAGTTTTACACTGGGAGCTTGGTGCATCTCATATTTGTGGATCTGTGCCAAGCTGGCTCGGCTAAATCTGTCTCAAAACCCCACGTTGGCGTGCGAGGTGATCTGTGCACATCAGGCGATTCCACACATATGTAATGTTTTTAAATGAGTGAGATGTTACGTGTAGACATTTGTACACACAAAGGTTTTTGAAAAGTAAAATTATTGGATTCGTAAAGCTGAACTTAATAAACTGTGCATAAATAATCATATTTATTCAGGTCTGGGTATACGCATTTATAAAATGGTTTTACATGTGGTCAGATCGCTTCATATTTGTCTGTGGTGCCCCTGAAAAGTTGCACACAGATTATTGTACACATTTGTAAATGTTAGTTTACGCTTGTGGATCGTATTGTACACAGAAGCAAATTTCTCTCCATACAGTGAAGATATAGAAAAGCAGCTCACACAAGCCCACCTCAGTGAACCAAACTGTATTCAGAGCCTTGGCTCATATGTTCAGCATTCGCTGTAAATCTGGTGAACAGCTCAGAAAAGACAAATATGAAGCTAATCTAAATGTCCAGTATTTAACCCGCTGGGCTCAGGTACATGTCAAATATGGACGAGTTCAGAATTAAGAGCAGCAAATAAATTAGAAAACTACATTTTAAAAAAAACAATATGCTGTATTATATACATTTAACTCTGCGAGCAGACAGCATTTAATGGCCTCTTTCTGCTGTCACCTTTTCCAAACTGACGCCTTGCAGTCAGAAAGTCCCACATGCTGCTGGGGAGAGTCAGCACTCCTCTGATGTATTCAAAACCAATCACATTGCTACTAATGACTACTTTTGGAATGATTTAAAGTTCTAGGAAGTAACAGGAAGTAATGCGTATAGACTGTTATAGAGCTGTGAAGCTCTTCTGGGTGCACTGTGGAATCTGCAGACATAACTTTTCTGGAAAAAGGAAAATCGATTTTACAAGTTTTATTTTTCTTTTCTAAATAATCCTTTCAAACCTCCACATCATGGGGTTGATACGCATCACCTAGATGATGACCATAAAGGAGCCCAACCTGCCAGCACAACTCAATAAAACCAAACAAAGGAAAGAATAAAGTTCAAAGCTCAGAGCTTATTTTCCTAGTGTGTTAGGTCGGCAGATAAGGCTGAGCAGTGATGTCATGCACACCGAGTGGAGCTGATTGGAAAAACGCTGAAACTGTCATTTGATTTCAATTAGAATCACAATGCGATTTGAACGTGTTGCCAGTCTATGCTTCATATTTAAGTTGGCACAATAGCAAACACGCTTTGAGGTCGGCAAAGTATTTTCCACGAGCCCGTGACGTGGCTATGACTTTCCCCGAGAGGAGCAGCAGCACAGAGGCTGCCGTCGTGCGGCAGCAGCTGGGACTTTCGGACTCGGGCTGAAGCCCGGTTGTCAGGCCTGAACCTCAGTGATGAAACTAAACTAAAACAAGAGTGCAGTTTGTTTGTTTTTAATGTGTCATTGTCGTGGCGCCAAAGAGCCCTCAGACCACACGATCAGCCCTGCTTTTTGTTAGTGCGAGTGCGACCCCCCAGAGTTTGGGGGTACTGTAGTCCCCCCACCCCCCGTCTGTCCATGGCCTCTCCTGCCGTGGCCCAGGATACAGTGAGCGCTGCCGCAGCCTTCGTCGTCGTCGTCTCCCTCGCTCTCGGAGGAAGATTCTCCAAACTGTCGGGGCTTCTCGTAAATGCAGCAGCCTGAAACACAACAAGCAGCTCATGATGCCACAGGCTCAGATGAAGCTCCAAGTTCGTCATTTGGAAATTAAAAATACTTTCACTTCAGAAACAGTAACTGCAGGAGCGTGTGATTAAACACATACTGTGTCTTTGATGTAGTAAGTGTGCAGAAGGCGGATGCTGAGGCAGGAGTCCGTGGTCTACTCAGGGCTTTAGCTGCATTTTAGTGCATGTTACACATGTGCACGGTACTGAGAAAGATTAAGGCTATTAAAATTAATTAGCTGAGCCTCGATTATGTCATGGGGAAAGTAATGAGATGCAATGCACCGTGACACGCTGAAGCACGTTCGGTACAGCTACTACTTGTTGTAATTACTTCATGCGTGTCATATACTGCAGTTAAACAGGAAAACCACGTGTACTGTACAGTCACTCGTGGTGCGCAGGTGTATATGGTCCAGGCTTTATAAATAAGTGTGCATCATTTGACTGAGTACAGTCTCTGCTGTGGACACACAGTTTCAACCATGCTGAGGGGAAATTAATGATACAAAACTAAATAAATAAAAAGAATCATATGGAAAGCAGGGGTGCAGCGCGGCAGTACAAACGGTGCTGGGCAGCATAGCCAGTGTACTTTATTGTCATTTCAAACTGGTTTTTCTTTTTCTTGCTTTCTTTCCTGATAATAAAATCACACAGTTCAGAGGAAAACGTCCAAATCGAGTTTCTTTCCAGGACAAACTTCATGAAACAGCTTTTTCAGGACTGACTCTGCAGCCCGGTGCCAAATATTCCATTGTTCCACACTCAGCATAAGAGTAAAATATCAGCTGTGTTGTTTTTGTGATTTAGTTTTAATTGTTTTATGATGACTTTCAATTATTTCATATTCTGCAGAATCCCAACAGACGAGCCACTGGACGCCCACAGAAAATCCCACTGAGAACAACCACCCCACTGTGAAACCACCACAATCATAAAATATACCACAGTGCAAGTTTTGGCACTGAACCTAAACAGTAAAAGAAAAAGTACATCCAATACGTTTGCATTTGTTCCTCCTAAAACGTGACTGAGCAAAACACTGAAAACTGGTGGCAGACATATTTGAAATGCTTAATTACATTTCTCAGCCTGTGTCCTACGGAGAAAGATAAACTCACACTTTGAAGACCTTCTTCCCAAATGCTCGTTGTCGACAGTGTCACTGGACCACTCCACCTTCTTCTCAGTCTTCCTCTTCCTCAACTTGATTGTCAAGCTTCGTCCCTCCTGTAACATGTAAGAGGTCTACTGTGAGACATCGCAAACAACCCACAGTGTGAACTGTGAATCCTGCAGTCACACTCAATGACATCTATCATTTGTAGGACCTTCTTGTTGTCTCTATGGCGTCATGGGCATGCTATTGTGTCCTGCTCTCTGAAAAGTAAAACATGTCCTTGCTCAGGTGATGGAGCAGGTCACCTACTAATCAGAGGGTTGGTGGTTTGATCCCTGTCTGCTGCAGATACTAACCCCAAGGACTTATTCCTCTGATGTATCAGACTCTAAATACCGTGTACATTATAACATACCATAATAGACCCATTTCTGTAATATACTTACATATCTATATTATTGCTAATATATATTGTAATATATCTATATCACTAAAGCACTTCTGGATGGATGCAAACTGCATTTCGTTGCCCTGTACCTGTGCATGTGCAATGACAATAAAGTTGAATTCTATTCTATTCTATTCTAAATGTGTATGGATGTTAGACAGATACAAGTGCTAATTGGCTAAGTTGTGGAAAGTACTTTGACTGCTCAGAGCAGAAGCGTCTATATAAGAACCAGTCTATGTACCATGACCATCAGTTAGGCAAATTCTGATAATATTTTAAAGGCCTAACTTAAAATAAATTGCAACTATTGAAATACTTCTAATTATGACATCATCTGCAGTAAACAGTCTGCATCAGTAGGACTACGAAGATTTGTGTAAAATGATACACAAAGTATGTTGTAGCCAAACACGAGTATGCCTCTTAAATCCTTTAAGACTTCTTCTTATTTAAAAGTCAAACATGACTATGCACATATTTAAAAAGAAATAAAAATGCGCAACAAATTAAAAAAAAGTCAAGCCGTGAGGGTTGGGAGGGTTTAATAACAAACTATTAAAGAGCACCTGCCTCAGAAATGACACAAAGCTGGGGTTACCGGGCATGTACGCTAGCAGAGACCATCCCTTTGCCCCGTGGTGCCTACAGATGGGCCTGTCTGCGCTGCATCTAAACCCATTCTAACCGACTTTGGGGATTTCAGTTAATGGAGGTCTGACTGTTTATCTGAGCAGGACAACTTGAAATATGATTTGAACAGAGTGTATTTAACATGTAAACCGGATGCTCCTGCTGCTTTAGACATTATGCAACAATACTACAGATTCGGGTTGTTAATTGAAAGCTGTTTAACTTTCACACAGCAACGCGGAGCTATTCAGCACTTAGCCCGCTATCGGCTTTCCATAATGCTACCGCGCTACTAGCAGCCCTGTCATTTAAATAAGCCTAACGTAACTAACATATCAGGCCCCACGAAGCTTCCCCCGTAATAACATGAACGCTGTATCTTTAATGTACACTGTCACTGGCTGCCAGAGCGGTCCAACTGTCTCACGAACAGCTGTCCATCGTTTACCTGCTGGGGCGGCGGCGGCGTGCTCGTCTGAACGGTCTCCGTTATGGTCTCACTGGATGTTCCTGGAACCTCCGCCATCCCTGCAGCTGCTTTGCTAACGCTACCGTTAACTAGCTTAAAGATCCAAAAGAAACGAAGCAGAGCGTCAACAATGAGCGACACCGCGTTAGTCGACAGCTAACCGACTAACCTTCCGCTCTTTAACTCCAAAAATCGCACTGAATGGAAAAATGTCAACCCACAGTTACGAGGTGTGGGACAGCGGTGGCTACAGTCAAAGCACAAAACGCGTTAGCCAGGGTCGGAACGGAAACGTACGGCTCCTCGTTACAACTATCAGCTATGGGAACCATCATCACCCACAAAAATAATCACATGACAGTAGTCGCTGGGCTATATCATTATATTATGTGTGGAATTAAAATAGTTTAGATAGTTAACTGGATAGAAAACTCTGTTTCCACAATTTATTTTATTTTTAAACTCGGGAAGGATGTTCCGGTTCCTCTTAGCTTTAACTTGAAACGCTGTGGGGAAGATATTTCCAGACGGACCAAGTGCGTTTCCTGTTGTCCGTGAAGATATAATAGCCCGTCAACAAACAGCACCAAACCATACTGGAACATCGTTTTGTCACGGATTTAATTTTGTGTAAAGCTTCCATACAAACGTCTCTCCTCAGGTTGGCAGGGACAAAGTAGTGACGTTACACGGCTGTGGCTGGCATGCGTGGGCATTCTAGCGTGTAAAGTCACCGAGGATGTGGAGGACAGGTCCTGGTCCGAGTCTGAGGAGGGCAGCCAGACTCTGTTCCAGCACCCCACCTAAAGCTTCTCACACAAACTTCACTGCACGGCCCCACGCCGAGAAGCAGAGGCGCAGACGAGTGCGGGAGGAGGGCATCCTATCGAGTCAGCATGGTGTAAGTTAGAGGGAGGCAAAGCACTAAGGCTAAAGCTCTCTGCCAAATCCCCCAAGGAAAGAGTACTAGTGCGTTTGTGTGTATGTTTACAGATATACTGGCATCGTTGTATTGATAATAACAATAATAATGTAATAGTTTAATGCTGCACTCATTAGTTACCTCTCCCTCCCATTCTACTTTTAAATACTCTAGGAACAACAAGTAGGCCTGCAGAGCGAGAGCGAAGTGCTCTAATAGGGTGATATGGTACTACAAGGTCATTAAGATAAGATGGGGCCTGATTATTTAAGACCTTGTATGTGAGGAGCAGGATTTTGAATTCTGGATTTAACAGGAAGCCAAAACAGGAGAAATCTGCTCTCTCTTTCTAGTCCCTGTCAGGACTCTTGCTGCAGCATTTTGGATTAACTGAAGGCTTTTCAGGGAGTTTTTAGGACATCCTGATAATAATGAATTACAGTCGTCCAGCCTGGAAGTAATAAATGCATGAACTAGTTTTTCAGCATCACTGTGAGACAGGATATTTCTAACTTTAGAGATGTTGCACAAATGGAAGAAAGCAGTCTTACATATTTGTTTAATATGTGCGTTGAAGGACATGTCCTGGTCAAAAATGACTCCAAGGTTCCTCACAGCGTTACTGGAGGCCAAGGTAATGCCATCCAGAGGAAGAATCTGCTTAGAGACCATATTTCTAAGCTTTTCAGGGCCGAGTACAATAACCTCAGTTTGATCTGAATTAAGAAGCAGAAAGTTAGAGGCCATCCAGGTCTTTGTCTTTAAATGATGCTTTCATTTATTAAAGTTATTCAAACCTGCACAGCCATGTGTGAAATCAGTGGCTGTTCGTGCTGGAAAATCTGTCCAATGTGTCTGAATGGAAACAATCATGCAAAGCAGAGTGGGCTAAAATTCCTCCACAGTGATGTGAAAGAGTCCTTGGCTGTTAACTCAAACACTCGATTGGACGTCTTGAGGGTAGCACTACCAGTTATTGGGTTTAGGGGACAATTACTTTACACACTGTTGTGTTTCAACCGTGTTGACTTGTGACTTGTTCAGTGCTGTGCTAATGCACTCCATGATGTCATAAATATAGTTATGAGAGATACGATAGCTGAAGCTGCCAGTCAGACACGCTCTGATGTTTCTGTTTGCAGAGTGCTGAAGGTAAAGCAGTAAAGTGGAGTGAGAAGCAGAAGATTGCTTACACTGCTCCTACACCTCCTGGGGCAAAGAAAGGTGACTCTCCTGTAACCTCTGCTGGCTCGGCTGTCTCTTCTCCTCACAGGCTCTGAAAGTCCTTCTTCTGTTTCCCTGCAGACACTAGCTTACCGTTCCCATCGTGTTACAGTCCGGAGTATGTGGAGTCCAGCTGGTATCAGTGGTGGGAGAAAGAGGGATTCTTCAGTCCTGAGCAACATGTAAACATGTGAACTTGTTAAATCATTACTGTTGCAGTTAAAATGAATTCACTTTAATGCAGTTTTTTTGCAGTTTCTATGAAACACACTGAGTAAGTGGTTAATCAGCTAAGCTTTAATGCTAATAATAGCAAATAAATACTTTTTATTTAGTGATGCAGAAAATGGATGAACTGTTTGAGAGCACTGATCAGAAAACATACATTTGTATTTGTCACAGACAGTTACTTCTACTTTGGTCATATTTTCAGGCATCCAAAGTGACCTTTATGTCCTTTCTGACCTTGTCCTGCCAGCAGTGCGCTCTTTATTTGCTGTAAAGCAGTTTGTTTTTTCTACAATAATTATTTTTATTGTAGAAAAAACATTGCTTTGCTTCTTCTGTCCCTTTGACAGGAGAAGGCAGGTTGCTGTGATGTCCTCCTGTGTTGTTTTTTGTTTTTCTCTCAGCAGGTGATGAAGCAGATTTTCAGTGGGGTTTTTTCTCCCTCCCTCTTCATCTCGAGTTTTTCCTCCTCTTCTCCCCAACTTCTCTGTCCCTCATCTTTCCCGTCCCTCAGTCCTGTCCGTTCTAATTGCAATAACTTAAAATAAATAAATAATAATAAAGGTCGAATAAAATATGACAATCATGCGGTAAAAGCCATAACGATCTATTTGGGGAAAATAAATCTGTTGTGCATTTTTCTGGGCCTTCAGAGGATCACTGTGATTGTAAAAACAGAAAAGTGCGTCTTCCTGAGATGTGATCACACTGCAAGCCTGACCACCTCAGATTTGGTCAGAGTGATCTGATTGTATTCAAGTTATCCAGGTAAAGGTGGCACGACGAGGAGCAAAAGAGACATCAGTCTCAAAGGTCCACCTTAATGTTCAGTTTCATTTGAATCTGAACATGTTTTTTTTAATCCTTAGAAGTCAAGTCAATATTTTCAATAATTATAAAGTATACGTTACTAAAGCACGAGCAACAGCACTACGAGATATTTGATTACAGCGAAGGAAAACGTTGTTCTGTAGAGCGAGTGTGCACACATCCACGCCAGTAACGTGTTTCCCTTCCTGTTCTCAGGAACGGCTGCCCCACGCTGTGGATCAGACCTTCTCTCTGTGTATTCCTCCACCAAACGTGACTGGTACTCTGCACCTGGGCCACGCTCTGACAGTAGCTGTAGAGGATGCGCTGGTTCGATGGTAACCATCAACAGCAGAGCAGCATGTTGTCTTTGTTCTCTGAGCTCACGTGTTGATGGTTTGTATCCATCAGGAGACGGATGCAGGGCTGCAGAGTGCTGTGGGTGCCTGGATGTGACCATGCAGGTATCGCAACGCAGGTACGCGTGATGACGGTTTGGCTCACATGTTCTCAGGTGTCCCTCAGAGTAACATCAAAATATGGAAACTGCTAAAAATCACACATTTATATCGTGATAGTGGCACATGCTCAGTGCTGAGAGTGTCGATGTGCTCGTGTTTTAGACTGTGGTGGAGAGGAGACTGCTGAGGCAAACAGGGAAGCACAGACGAGACTTTACGAGGGACGAGTTTCTGGAGGAGGTGTGGAAGTGGAAGAATGAGTGAGTCTTCACATCTGGACTTCTGAGCACATCTGCTGTGTGGCCTGCACGGTGTTTGCTGAGTTTTGAGCCTCTGTTGCAGGAAAGGAGACGAGATCTACCACCAGCTGAGGAAGCTTGGAGCTTCTCTGGACTGGAGCAGAGCCTGTTTCACCATGGACCCAGTAAGAGTGGAGTCAAACTGTACAAATAACTGCAGCAGCAGTACAAAGAGAGACGAATATGAAACTGTGGTGCGATGTAAGCACATACACCACATACACACGATGGGTAGAGATGAGTCATTCCCAGCGTCCCTGTTTCCAGTAAGGCAGATTTATTTATTTGTAGCCATCTCTGCCTCCTCACCACGGCACACGCAGGCTCGTCTAAACGAGAAATCGCACCATCCTGTGGCCTCTCCAGGAAAATGAAAGTGCCGTAAGAATTGCAGAGTGAAACACTGAAGCTGAGCTGTAAAGCTGCAGTGGTGAATGGGGCAAAGCACCTTCAACTGTTTATCCTGCTTTTGTGATTTGATTTCAGGGTTTTAGCAGAGCTGTAACTGCAGCGTTTGTCCGACTGTGTGACTCTGGTCTAATTTATCGCTCAGAGGGTTTGGTCAGCTGGAGCTGTGCCCTGGAATCTGCCATCTCTGACATAGAGGTGAGACAGCTTTACATAAATGGATAGCAAATACAACAAGTGGACAGAATAATAGAGACGGTAATGTGTCTTCTCCCCAACCTAAAGTTACTCGTATCTAGGGGTCCAGACAGCTTTCAGATTGATTAACAGCTTGTATATAAGTGGCTTTTTTATATAAGAACGTGTACAAGGTTTGATTTTGCTTGTTCCTTAGCACATGGACGTTAATGTCATATCTAAAACTAAAGGTTATGGGAAGAACTCTACTCAGAGACCATGTGTGTGCTGAAAACAGTACCAAACCTGCTCTTTGCCTCCACGTCAACAATAAAACCTTCAGCATGTGTTTGCATGTCTAATGCTACAGTCTGATAATGTGACCTGATGCAGGTGGAGCTCATATGAGCACTCACTGTACGCTTTTTAGATGAGCTACAGAGCAGAGTGTGCCTCTGATATAATATCACTTGAACTCATCATCAGGTGGACTCGAAGGAGCTCTCCGGCCGGACCATGTTGTCTGTTCCTGGCTATGAACACAAGGTGGAGTTTGGATCGATGCTGAGCTTTGCGTACCCCGTAGAAGGCCACGGTGCGTGTCGGGACCGTCCTGGGACATGGTGTGTCCTGTATTTTGTACATTGATCCTCTTCTCTGTATTTTAGACACGGAGGTGGTGGTGTCCACCACCCGTCCAGAGACTATGCTGGGAGACGTGGCCATAGCTGTTCACCCTGATGATCCTCGATACCAGGCCAGTTGTTTATGTTAGATACTCTGGGAGTGTCTCAGTGGGAGTGTTTGACAATATTTCAGGACAAGCGACAATAAACAGTACAGATCTCCTACACCGCTCAGTGTGTTGTAACATCAGTGAGCTGAAAACACGACGACTGTTCACAGAGAAAACTTTAAAAGCGCCGTTAGCAAGCGCCGTTAGCAAGCGCCGTAACACAACGGTGAGACACTACATCAGGGGTGGGGATGTCCAGGCCTCGAGGGCCGGTGTCCTGCAGGAGCCAACACAGCTGATTTAAATGACCTCCTCAACATGTCCTGAAGGTCTCCAGAGGCCTGCTAATGAACTAATCATGTGATTCAGGTGTGTTGACCCAGGGTGAGATCTAAACCTGCAGGACGCCGGCCCTCGAGGCCTGGGGTTGGACACCCCTGCACTACAGCATCAGGAAGCCTGGAGGCCAAATGGATGAACTGCAGGCTGGAAGAGTGGAAACCACGTGAGCAGCGTGACGCTTGTTTAACGGAGCGTGTCTTTGCTTCTTCCAGACGGTTCATGGGAAGCACTGCAGGCATCCTTTCACCGACAGACTGTTACCCATCATCACTGATTCTATGGTGGACGTGGAGCTTGGAACTGGTGACGACCGCACCTGACACCTGGCGTGACACTGTTCCTGTGGATGTGTTCAGCCCTCTGACCCGTGGTATCCGCCCACTTCCTGTTTGTCTTTTGCAGGTGCAGTGAAGGTGACTCCTGCTCATGACCACACAGACTTCGTCCTCTCACAGAGACACTCACTTCCACGCCTGACTGTGATTGCTGGCGATGGGACGATGACAGAGTCCTGTGGACAGTGGCTGGAGGTGCTGTGTTACCTGTTTGTGTACGTGTGTGAGTTTGTTGTGTGTTGTTGGTGCGGTTTGGTGTGTCTTTGGGTTTCACTGTTCTTTTTCTTTGTGAAGGGAGTGAAGCGTTTTGATGCCAGACAGCTCGTTGTGGATGCTCTGGTTGAGAAAAGACTGTTCAGAGGAAGAAAAGCTCATGCCATGAGTTTACCCGTCTGCAGGTACAGCAGCGCATGCACGCTCAACGTCTGAGTGTTTGCTCTAAAGGAACTGGATGGACCGTGTTGTGTGCAGCGTTTTGTGCCAGCTGACACCACAGTACAGAGTTTGAACTGGTTTTTGTGTCGGTGCATCGATTAAAGGGAAAGCCTGAATGCTTGATCCCTCGCAGTGACCAGCTCAGAGGGCTCGGTTTTGCTTTTGGGGAATTTTGCCGTCGTGGGTTAGCTCCACTTGTCCCCTCGGAGCAGAGGTCAGTAATTAATTTCCCACAAAGCCACATGAGAAGCTGGGACTGCTGTGAGGGGCGCACGAATATATCCTGATCTCTTTATATGAAGCTTATTAGCCCTCAGTCTCTCACGTGGTCCCGGACCCCAAATCAGTACAAAGCTGTCTATATGAGAACCTTATGATCACAGTTAATTCATCCATAGGACAGCAGGGGGCACTGCAGGACTTGATGCAGAGGAAACAGTGGAAATTGTAATGGTCTACATCAGGGGTGTCCAACTCCAGGCCTCGTGTCCTGCAGGTTGAGATGTGTCCTTGATCCAACACAGCTGATTTAAATGACCTCAACATGTCCTGCAGTTCTCCAGAGGCCTGCTAATGAACTAATCGTGTGATTCAGGTGTGTTGACCCAGAGTGAGATCTAAACCTGCAGGACGCCGGCCCTCGAGGCCTGAAGGTCCCACCTCTTGTCAATATAGTCTCCAGATCTCGCCTATCAGGGATTTTGGACCAGTATAATAGCCACTACTCTTCATCACCATCATCAAAACACCAAATCAGAGAATTTGTTTAATTTTTTTAAAGGAGCGCTTCCACAGCTTTCTCATGACTTGAAATAATGCCAATGCACACTGAAGTATTTCTTTTTATGCCTTTCTTTCCTTTAATTTGTCACCTGTCTATAGCTTTGCTCGATCAGCCAAGAAAAACATTCAGTCCTCTTCAGAATAAATTGTTTAAACGAGTGAAGAGCGCAGCTGTCTGCCTCTTTACTTTATATCCATCACCAGATTTTTGAATGCTTCGCTTGTTTCCATGTACAAAGTCTTCAGTTTTATTTATACAGTCGCCTCAAGGCGCTTTATATTGTAAGGTCGACCCTACAATACTACATGCAGAGAAAAACCCAACAATCATATGACCCCCTATGAGCAGCACTTTGGCGACAGTGGGAAGGAAAAACTCCCTTTTAACAGGAAGAAACCTCCGGCAGAACCAGGCTCGGGGAGGGGCGGGGCCATCTGCTGTGATTGGTTGGGGTGAGAGAAGGAAGACAGGATAAAGACATGCTGTGGAAGAGAGACAGAGGTTAATAACAGAAATGATTCAATGCAGAGAGGTCTGTGAACACATAGTGAGTGAGAAAGGTGACTGGAAAGGAAAAACTCAATGCATCATGGGAATCCTCTGCAGCCTACGTCTATTGCAGCATAACTAAGGGAGGATTCAGGGTCACCTGGTCCAGCCCTAACTATATGCTTTAGCAAAAAGGAAAGTTTGAAGCCTAATCTTGAAAGTAGAGATAGTGTCTGTCTCCTGAATCCAAACTGGAAGCTGGTTCCACAGAAGAGGGGCCTGAAAACTGAAGGCTCTGCCTCCCATTCTACTTTTAAATACTCTAGGAACAACAAGTAGGCCTGCAGAGCGAGAGCGAAGTGCTCTAATAGGGTGATATGGTACTACAAGGTCATTAAGATAAGATGGGGCCTGATTATTATTTATTTTTCCTGCTCATTTGCAGATGTTCTTCTTTGTGGTTTCTCTTTCCTGATTCTTTTTCCCACTCTCCTCTCTGTTTTAGCCGCTCAGGAGACATCATTGAACCTCTTCTAAGAAACCAATGGTTTGTCCGGTGTGATGTAATGGCAAAAAAAGCTGTGCAGGTCAGTTTACAGCTGTATCGATTCCATGACTTGCTTTCAAAAGTAAAATTTGTGAAAAAGTTCCCGGGTCACTATCGTCACGGAGGTGTGGTCTTTCCCGGTCAGGCTGTCGAGGAAAGACGGCTGGAAATCATTCCTGAGTACTACACAAAGACGTGGAAGAACTGGCTGTCCAACATCAGGTTGTGTGGCAGCGTGTGTCGTCAGTGACATGTGTGAAATGACACCACTCTCACAATAATGCAGCTCTTGTCACAGAACATGTGGGTTGTGAACAATGTGCCTCTGTTTGCTGTGCAGTGACTGGTGCATATCCAGGCAGCTCTGGTGGGGTCATCAGATCCCTGCCTACAAAGTGATGCTTCCGAGTTATGAGGGACAACAAGAGGTTAGTGTGTGGGAAAACTTCCAAAAACAGCACGCTTGTGTCGCCTGTGATTGACAGTTTCATGCAGAGGAACCAAAAGGACTGCACAGAGTTTGTAGATTATTTTGTGAATTATCTGATAATCCCTAGTGTGTGTGTGTGTGTGTGTGTGTGTGTGTGTGTGTGTGTGTGTGTGCGTGCGCGCGCAGGAGCAGTGGGTTTGGGGACTCAGCGAGGACGAGGCCCGTCAGAGAGCTGCTGTCAAATATGGATTGAAGCCAGATGCCGTCACATTGACTCGGGGTGACTCACCTCCCTCCTGACCTTTAACCTGCTGCTGTATCTACACATTGTTACCTTATTGTGTAAATTGTGCGAGGCGTTCACACTATTGTGTTCCTGTTTCTCTTTAAACTTTATTATTATTCCAAAATTTATCAATTTTTTGCGGCTTAACTAGTCCCTCAGTTTTCAGCCAATTTTCACCATTCAAACTTTAAATTGTTCTGCTCTTTCTGCTGAAGCGTGATATATCTTTTGGTGCTCATAGCTTTTATACTTTTTGAGACATTAAGCTTTTTATACCCTTTTTTTTTTTTGGCCCATTTTGCTGGATGGGACCACATTATCAGTGTGATCACCAGTTTGGTTTGCCGGGCTGAGCCGTGTTTTAGCTCAGTGAGATGAGCAGCCGTTCTCAGAGCGGGAGGCCCGGGTTCGAATCCCGCTTATGACATAAGAAGCTTCAGTTAACACTTCAACTTTAACTCTTTTCAACACAAATTTCAGCTTCTTCACCTCTTTTCAGCAGACAGTTCTCCTTCTGCTGTTTTCAGATTCCACTACATGGCATTTACGCTGCATTTTTGCAGGAAATGCAACTTTTTCTAGTTATTTGTTGCTGTTGTTTTTTCTGTAAACCACTAATATGACTGTGCTACAGCCGGCTAAATGACGAGGACAAGGATTCGCTGATCTAATGAGACGGGTCTGAACATGTTCATGATTATTACACACTGCTGTGTAAAAGTATTAGTTGCCTACTTGATTGTTTGGTAGTTTTGTAGGTTTTTTGGTGCATGTCTGTCACACGTTTCAGGTTGTCAAACAGGTTTTATGTCAGGCTAAGATAACCAGCAGGCTTCAGACTCCAAACGCCTGCTGCCACCCTCGCTGTAGGAACTTGAGTGTTGTGTTGCTAATGAGTCGTTCACACTGAGCCAATCTTCTTTGTAGAATTCTTTTAAGTCGGCTACATTGAGGGTGTTTTTGTGAGGCGACCCTTCCTGTTCTTGTCAGCAGTGGTTTCCTCCTCGAACTCTCCCATGGAGGCCATGTTTGCCTGCTCTCATTCAGGTTGTTGAATCGCGAGCTCTGACCTTAACTGAGACGACCGAGGTCTTCTTTTGATGTTCTAGCTTCTTCTGTGACCTCCCGGATGAGTCGTCGGTGCACTCTGAGTAATTTTGTCAGACTGGTCGCTCCTGTGAAGGTTCGCACTGCTTTCTCCATGTGTGGATGACTGATGGTAAATCCTCTGTACTCGTGTCGGAGTCACAGATGTCAGTGATTGGATCCCAGTGTGCTGGTTTTTGACATCTTCTGGCTTACTTCACTTTGTCTGCATTTCTTAATTGAACAGCTGGGTTTGGATAGCTTTTTCTCCTGTAATAAATTTAAAAACAGTCTTTTTTTATTAATTTACTTTGGTTATTTTTGTCTAATATAAAACTGTTTGATGATCTGAAACGTGTGACAAAAATGGTAATGGGTCCAGTTAGTGGTTTACTGAGCTGGACTGTTGATGTTGAGATAAACTAAAAGGATGTGAGGTGTGTCAGAATTCAGCTACATTGTTCCCTGTTTCAGACCCAGATGTCTTGGATACATGGTTTTCCTCTGCGCTCTTTCCCTTTGCCATGCTTGGCTGGCCAGATCAGGTACTGGACTTCCTCTGACTGAATGTAAAAAGAAGCAACCCTCATCCCTAACCCACCCACTCTTTCCACAGACCGCTGACCTGCAGCAGTTTTACCCCAACTCTGTCCTGGAGACGGGCAGTGACCTCATCTTTTTCTGGGTTGCCAGGATGGTGATGCTTGGAACAGAGCTGACCGGGCAGCTACCCTTTAAACAGGTTACTTATAATAATGAGAAAATGGACTACAGCCTCAGCATATCCTGTTATTTTATTTTTGTCTCTCATCCCGTTTCCTTCCTGTCTCTTAGGTCCTGTTTCATTCACTAGTGAGAGATAAATATGGCAGAAAAATGAGTAAATCTCTGGGAAATGTCATCGACCCCTTAGACGTTATACACGGAGTCTCTTTGGAGGTAATAAGGCTGTAATGACTGTCTGACATCCGTCTCACTCAGTGAAGAGCCCCGGCATCTTTAAACTAGTGTCAGAAACATCATGTTAGCGTCTGTTTTGTTGTTACGCTCTATTTTAAGGAAATGGTTACATTTATTCACTTTTTTGCTCATTCTAGACGTCTTAAAGAAAAGCAGTTATTGATTTGTCTTTACTGCTACAGCGCGGTGTAGAGAGCTAACAACAGCTGGCGAAAGATTGCATTTTTATTTTGTCTCACAACCTCTGAGTTGCTGAGAAGATGCATAGCAGAGTTGTAAGCAGTACAGCCGTCACCGCGGCACAGCCGTCTGCTCTTCACCTTAAACGATGTGGTTTCCTCCGTCCTCTTAGAGACTTCAAGGAAAAGTGAAGGAGGGGAACCTGGATCCGAGGGAGCAGCTGGTTGCCATGGAAGCACAGGTCAGCTCCCCTCCCTCCCGACTCGTTCTTTCTCTTTATTCCCACTCTTATCTGTCTGCTACATCTGCTTCCCCACAGAGGAAGGACTTCCCCGCGGGGATCCCAGAGTGTGGGACTGATGCTCTGCGCTTTGCCCTTTGCTCTCACAAAATGCAGGGTGAGTGAGTCCCTCCTCTGACAGGAAACAATTTGTCAGAGCGAATGAATGTGGAAGACAGCGTCACGGGAAAGAAGATGTGATGCATATGTTCACTAGAGTTAAAAGTGACTGCATAACATATTATTGATCCCTGTTTCACATAAAAGCCAGCCGTCATTACAACACAGAAGGTTAAAACCATCTCGGGTATGGTTATGAGATGTTATCGGGGTGATAACATCTCATCTTTCATCACAGTCAGAGGTTCCTAACTCGTAACTAACTGCTGGGGAGCAGAACAATCAAACAAGTGATCCATGTTAGACTGGTGGGCTGCTGCTTTGTCTTTTTACTGTGTGTAACGTTTTCACTTTTGCCTGTTGTCAGGAGAAGACCTCAGTCTGTCTGTCGCTCAGGTTCTGAGCTGCAGACACTTCTGTAATAAGATGTGGCAGACCTTAAGGTTCACATTGGGAGTGCTGAGTGAGAACGGAGCAACACTGGAAACTATAGCAAAGGTACAGCAAGAACGATGTCAGACGATTTGGAGCGCTTCTTCTTACCTTATAGACTTGTAGTTGTTTGAAAAAGGCTAAGCTTATCTGACAGGATGTGTGTGTGTGGTGTTTGTTTTTTGAAGGACTGAGCCTACATATCAAAGAGTATGAGCACTGAGCTGTGTTGAATGTAACACAAGTGTAAAAAGAGAGGAAAGTGTTTTTGTACAAAGGCTGTCAGAGGTTCTCTATAACAAGGGAAAGAAGTTTGTCCCTTATAAACACGGCATTTTCTTTCTGAGAGCGACAGGAATATTTAAAGTTTACACGCCGTCCACCTCTGCACTCAGGGAAAAGAACAGTTTGTGTCACTGAGCAGGAACCTGATATGTCCAAGAACAACTGCAGAGTCCCGGGCGTCCCCACGGTCCTGTCAAAACATAGAAGCAGACTAATACAACAACACTGGCTGCCTCGCACAGAGTGATCAGGTCAGCTGACCAGTTACCATGGAGCTCTGACTCCATTATCTATCTGCTGATCCTAAAAGATCTTTTTTTGTTTTGTTTTTTGTTTTTTTGTTTTTTCGTTGAGTTGGACCCAAAGCTGGAGGAAACTCGTTGTTCTTCACAACACAGGGACCAAACATGCACACCAAGAGAGATACACCAGGTTAAAATGAACTACAGTTCTTCTCAAATACCAAAATGCATCATGACAGCTTTGTTTTAACGGCGTGGACACTGAGGCTACGTCCACACTAATGCGTTTGAAAACTCAGTTTTCTCTACGGTTTGGCCTCCCGTCCACACGGAGACGCGGCGCAGTGTGGACGCTCGAAAACGATGACGCATGTTGGTCATGTGATGCAGTCATGTGACCAATTCAACAAAGATAGCGGAGGGCATTATACAGCAGTTGTTTTGATTGCTCTCAATTTTGACAGCCCTAAAAAAAGATGAATATCAGATAGCTTTTCTTCAAATTCTTTAGTTCTCACTCGTTTTTGCGCAGGACTGCACGTAAGCGTTTTGGGCCGTTTCAATGTGGACGCACAACTGTGAAAACGGCTGAAAACGCTAGTTGGACGCCGAGTGTTTTCAGACGAAAACGCCGTTTTCAAATCTATCCGGGCGAGTGTGGACGTAGTCTGAGCATGACACGCTGACTCCCCACTCCCACTTTACAAACAGCTGTGCCGTCTCTCAGAGGTTTGAGGTGTGGGAAATCTGACATGTCTGTTTGTGCCTGTTTCACACACTGTTTGACAGCGTGGAGGAAAAGACATCTGAAAAATGTTTACTTTTATCATCTTCTTCTAATCTGGCATCATAAACTTGACTGTGTACACTGGAAGCGCCTCATTCACAGTGTTTGCCTCTGCAGACAGCTCCTCTGAGCAGCATGGACCGCTGGATCTGCTCCAGACTACACAGCACGGTTGGGCAGTGTGAGCAGGCCTTTGAAGCTTATGAGCTCCACAGCGTCACGTCTGCCCTGTACTCCTTCTGGGTCCACAGCCTGTGTGATATTTACATGGTGAGGAGCACAACTGTCCCAGGACATGCGTAGACTTTGATCATCCCAACAGACCAGATAAGAGGGTTTCCTTTGTATCTCCACTGATCTTCTTACTGCTCTGTCTAAAAAAAAAAAAAAAGACAAGGTGATATATTTATCTGGTTTCTCCATGGAAACGTGGAGGCTCAAAGCTTAATGCAAAGAGATTAACTTAATTAAGACTAAAGTGTTAGCGCTAAGCCAGCAGTTAGCCCAGCACTGAATGAGCTGCTGTCACTTTGCTCTGTGTGTATTTGCAGGAGTATATAAAGCCTCTGCTGACCCAGCAGGACCAGGAAGTCGTCCTCACAACCGACGCAGAGCACAGTGGTGACGCGAGGCAGGCGGCCATCGCTGTTCTCTATCACTGTGTGTCTGTGTCCTTGGCCCTGCTCTCCCCCTTCATGCCGTTCATCACTGAGGAGCTGTGGCAGAGACTTCAGCCGTTTGCACCCGAAGCTGCTGCACAAACCAGCCTGTGTTTACAGCCGTACCCCCGCTCCGCTCAGTTGGTAGGGCTTTCTGAGGTTTTCAAGTGTTTGTAGCCCCCCAGGAAAGCACCTTCTTGTCTTAAATAACGCTAAAAAACAACCTGCTAATGTGCATTAATATCTGGATTTGGGAAAATTCCAAATTTCTACCAATCTCAAGTTATTCCAGTCAGAGTAAACCAAGTAGCAGCTTGGCAGAAACCTCTCCTGTCAGAGATGACGAGCAGAGACGGATCCAAACATGTTCAGGCAAACTTGAGACACTAAAACTCACAGCAAGCAGAAGGAAACACAACACGACTGTTGTTGCTTATTAGGTGAGCTTCACCCAGAGACATTTACTGTAATTATACTGTAATTCAAGAATTTAATAATATTTCAGTGACAAATATCACTGGAGAAGCAGATAATATCGATCACACTGCCCAGTTTGTACGCCCACAGACCGAGGGACAGTAAATAAGGTCCAGCTGACAACAGCCATAATCTTAAGGCTGTAAGATCAACTCCCCACAATAACATAGATTAGATGATCTTATATTGATAGCAGGAAATAAACTCTCTGAACGTTTGGGAAAGAGAGAGTTGACCAGTCATTACTCCTGAAGGTTTAAATGTCTGTCCATCCCTCTACTGGCACTAATCTAATCAGCTACTGAGCCTCCTCCCAGAACACCCCACCCAAGCCTGGTGTGGCCAAATACTTCATCTGGCTCTTTTGGATTTGGAAGAGGAGCAGCTCGACTCTGAGCCCCTCACCAAGATCCTCACCCTCTCCTTAAGGCTCTCATCTCATTATTTTGGTCATTACCCAAAGCTCCTGATCATAGGTGAGGGTATGAATGTAGATGGACCAGCAACACCTTTGCTTTCACATTTGGCTCTTTCTGAATGTGTGTCACCACAATACAACAGACCAGTTCAGAGTGCACTGTCACTCCTGCTCTCCTTACTTAAATCGTTGAGCACTCCGCCCTTCTCTAAGGACCGTGGTCTTGCACTTGTAGCTAATTTTCAGCCAAGCTGCTTCGATTTCAGCTGCAAACTCTGAGAAGAAAAATTCAGCAAATAAAAATGATGAACAGAAAGAATAAATCTGATTTATTACCAACAATGTGGACCAAGCTCTAGCAACACTTGTACAGAGCCTGGATAAGCCCAATACAACGTATTCCCCTGCAATTCCCCACAGGATACCCAGAGGGATGCGGTTGAATGCCTTCTCCAAACCCACATGTAAACTAGTTCGGCAAACTCCCATGAAACCTCGAATATCCATGCGAGGAGGAAGAGTTGGTCCAGCATTCCACAACCACAATGAAAAGACAGACTCACACCTCCAGTACCCTGGCACAGGCCTTCCCAAAGCCTGAGGAGAGTGAATGTTGCAGAGGCGTGTCAACCAAGACAGTCCTACAACATGACCTGAAAAAGAAAAGATTTAAAAACCTATTTGTGGGACGAGCAAACGCAAATCAGTGGAGTCAGACTTGCCTGCAGAGAGAAAGAGCCAAAGAGGAGGAAGCACAAACCGGGGAAAGAGAAGGTGCAAACTTAGTAACATCCAGCAGCTGCAAATGAATGCGTGGTGATAAAAGAGAGAAAATGCTCTACTGTGGCATAACGAAGGTCACATGATCCAGCCAGAATAACAAGCTTCATCTAAACTTTTACTTTTTACCGAGGGTTTTCTCCACACTAACCTGGACACTGACATGCTTTCTTAGTCCAGGACTGAAAACTGGCCCAGAGTTATTAAAAGACTCTTTACAACACTGTCCGTGGACTTCAGCTGATGTGTTCGTTTTCTAACCTCCCGGTCCTTTCCATTCTCACAGGCACACTGGCATTTTGCTGAAGAGGAAAGAGATTTCCTGCTGGTACAGGAAGTGATCCGAGTGGCCCGTTCTTTACGAGCACAGTGCGGCATAACCAAAGCAAAACCTGACAGTAAGTCAGCACAAGAAGGCATAACCATTATCACACCGACTCTTCCACTGGCAAATGCTTGAAAGCAAATATAGCAACAAAGTTACGTTTTATTACTATGCAAAAGTCTTGAGTCACCTGTGATTTCTTCACTTTTTGCCAGGAAAATGGGTGCAGCGTTTTTTTTCTTTTTAATATTGCACAAACTCTGACTTTATGGAGATACAGCACAGAAGTTAAAGGTTTGCAGATATTTAAAAAAAATCGCTGCACCCATTTCCCGTTTTCCCATAGGACCAGCTTTATTCTTCACAGCCTGAGCTCTCTGAGACAGGTCTCCTTAAAAGTATCTTCAGGAATAGTTCTCCAGGCTTCTTGGAGGACATTCAGAATTTTTCCTTGGATATTTCTGCCTCTTGTTCTGTTATCTGTCAGGATGATCCCACACTGCTTTGGGATCTGAGGAGGCTAGACACGCACCTCTACCTGATGTGCTCTGAACAATTCAATGATTTGAACCAAAAGTTTCAGATTTGGATTTCTCTCCATCACACACGTTTTGATCATCAGTGCACGTCTTGCATAATTTTCATGCCTCGGTTTGTTTTTTCTCGGCTTCATTAAGAACGGCTTCTTGACAGCTGCACTTCCACTGGGACCATTTCTCACAGTAGATGAACCAGTAAATAGCTGATTTTTAGGTTTTGTTTCAGCTCTTTGCTAGTGCAGTATGTTTTGCATACTAATATATGCCAAATTTTTAACTTACAGCTTTTTTGGAATCGTCTTGTTTGTGTAAAAATAGCATTTAATGCTTGTCAAACTGGTATCTTTGGTATTTTTCTTGGTATTCAAAAATGGGAACAAACTGTGTTTTTGACACTTGTAACAAAGTGCCAAAGGCTTCACTTAAAATTGGTTCTTTGCTAAGTTGCCTGTTATGTGTAGACACAACACTGGTTCTTCACTTTTCTCTCTTTTTTTTTAAATGCGTGAATTATTCAGAGGTTCAACAAACAAACATAAAACATTCCTTTGAAAATGGTCAGGTATGAGCACTGGCCTGAATATGTGTAACAAAGTAGCCAAAACTCTGAAAGCTCCTTGAGAGCCACACTCAGCTGTGGCAGGACCTTTATTCTTTAAGAAAAGAACAAAAATGATTTCATGCTTTAATTTCTTTAAATCTCGATGGTTTCAGTGTGGGCAGTGTGTTCGCCCAGCCAGGCCGAGGTCCTCCTTCGCTTCGGGTCAGCGATTAGGACTTTAAGCCGAATCTCCGACCTTCACATCTGCTGTTCTGACAGAGGCAGTATCCCCCCGTCTGTACACTCCACTTCTCCACCCAAAACAAGCCTCGTTGGTGTGGTGGACCACACATGTCAGCTACATCTTCACGTTCAAGTATGTATCGGGCTTCTTCTGCATGAAGCAATGAACTTCATTGTTAATGAATTAACTTTGTGTGTTGGACTGACTGACAGTTTAGTCTTTCAGCATTGGGATTATCATCTGACATACTGCGAATGAAATTATTTACTCTAAGATATGAACCCAATCTGTAATGCGCAGGGTTTAATAAGTAAGGAGCAGTCAGGTTACGCTAATAACTTGATTGGTTGATCATCGCCAAGTGTGCAGTTTTGGCAGTTTGCTGGCACGAACACCATGAGCCAAGGAGATAAACATCTTGTGTGAATAGGCACATGATCAGTAGTGGCTCAACTACCCTCTTACACAGTACAGATTATAATATTAATATCTGGGAGCCGCCACCTTTGGCCTTAGAGCTGAAGAAGCTTCTCAGACGACAGGTGAAACGTCTTCAAGAAACTTAGAGAAGTCCAGTCGTTTTTCTCTCCAAGCTTCTTAGATCATCAGCAGCGCTTTCAGGTGAAGCCACTGAAGACCATGAGCTCCTCTGTACACCGACGAGTCAGAGGTGAGGGCATCTGTCCCACAGCCAAAACTGGAGTCGTGCATCGGGACAATGTACCCAAACACAGTCAAGGTGCTGCAATATCCCAGTCACGGTGTGGACCTGAACTCCATTGACATGCTGTGGCCTTATGAGAGTTGTGTATAAATAAATGCACGTAATCAACGAATATTAAATGTCATGTGACCTTTGCTTAAGCAAATCTAATAACTCTTCAGAGAAGCACACATTGTTCACGTCATGTTTGCACTGTGATGAGAATCCCATCCTGTTCCTGTTGGATGTTTTTGCAGTGGTGATGAGGATGCTGGTCATGTCTAACGTACTGTGTTGTGTCTCTCAGAGTGGAATGAACATTGAGAAACAGATCGTGCAGCTCTCTCAGCGCAGAGACAGGCTCGTCCCAAAGCTGGATCAAATCCTTGCCAGAGTCCAGTCTCCAAGCTACCTCACCAAGGTTCCTTCTCATGTCCGGGAGCAGATGGACAGTAAGGTGAAGGAGACCTGCAGCAGCTTTGTTTGTAACTGCTTCACTGTATCCGAGTCAGCTTCATGTTTTGGAGAGAGAGAAAATCAAAGCTCAGGGAATGGCACTGCTGTTATCGCTCTCTAACCAACAGATGGTTGTAGAGTGGTGCGCTGAACATTTCAAAGACTGATGCTGAGATTTTGCTGATAAATAAAAATTACAATTTAAAATAGGAGATTATATGAAACCTCGTACATATACGTACATTCTTCCACTCAAAAACCTTGAATCCTGCTGTGGCAGAATGAGGAGCCACACACCAGCTTTGCACATTCTGGTGCTTTTTATTTGTTGCTGTTCAGCTGCCCTGCATACACCTCCACCCTCCTGTCCCAGCACCGTCCTTAAAGGGGAGGCGTGGTTTGGTGTTGGAGATCAGGTGCGTATGACACCACACTATGAACCCACTACTCCACCTGCCCCCTGCAGCTGAGCCACCCCCCCCCTTTACCTGCTAGGACAAAACAGCCCCCAAGCCCCTTTTTGAGCCATCAGTCTGCAGAACAGAAGGTAGAAAAAGTTTAGGCGTGTAGAGCAGGGGTTTCCCACAGAGACCCTTCTTTACCTGCAATAAACACCGCCTGGCACTGCCCCGTCCATTAGACCAATCTGGGGTACCCTTTCGGATGAGGTCAGTCTGGCGGTTGTACCCAGCCAGCCCCAAGAACCGCCTCAGCTCTGTTTCGGTCTTAGGCCGTGGGCAGGATGCGATGGCTGCCGTTTTATCCACCTGTGCCCGCCCCCCAAGTGGTTCCTCAGATACTGTACCTCCCTCCGTCCAACTTCACACACATCTAAATTTTTGTGTGGGCTTAGACCAGTTTTCTTGAATCCTGTCCACAGCTTTCTCCCAAACAGTAAATCAAAGGGAAGAAGTGGAAGAAGTTGTTCACGGCCAAACCAACAGTCGCATCCAGACTGGTTGGGTGGTGCACACCGACATACACACCTCTCCCCTCCGGTCCAGGCACCATCCTTACTGGGGAGGCTGGTTCACTGATGGAGATCAGGTCAACCTCCCCTGACACCACTCCTCCACCCCTCCCCTGCAATTGAGCCACACCCCGCCACACGTACACGGTGGATCTCCTCCTAAGCCTAGGCCACACTCAATTTTAAAATGCACAGTCATCTTAAGCTAATATGTGGCTTCCTGCTGTGGTTATGCAATCCTGTGAGATTGTGCACAGCAAGGAAACACATGTAAATGCTAATGGTGTCATCAGTTGTTGTTGTGTCATTGTGCAGAGAACATTCACTTTGTGAGTTCATACTAGCACTGTATCCATCTCTGTATTTTCATATGTTCTACTCTGTGTGCAGGTGTCTGCTTTGGAGCAGGAACTGAAAACTGTTGAGGATCAACTGAAATTGCTGCAAGAGATGCAAACAGCAGAATAACTGAAGCCTTTACAGTAGCTGTGTGGACTGCTGTAGGAAAAAAGCTGCTGTTTCATTATTTATAATATTATAGTCAAAAATATGAACTTTATATTATGTAATGGAGTTATACACTGTATAAGTAGCAGTCCTGTCTGGCTCCAGGTGTTTTGAGCATAGTGGAAGCATCTGCATTTGATCTGTTGCTCTTATTCCAAAAATATTGTCTTCTGTTCTGGCCTTTTAAAAACTCTGATTTTAAAATAATTTTTATGATCAACTTTTCATTTTCATTGTTTTACCATGAATGCATTTCAAATCTGAATATTGCTGTGGGAAAGCACTTTTTGAGTATATCATAATTTAGACCCCAGAAGGATCATGGAGCGAATAAAGGAGGCTAAATAACTAACATGCGAACTAAAACAGCAGTTAATCTATTGATAGAAAATAAATATATCATAGAAATTCAATATTTTTTTAAATACATCGATTAGAGACTAAATGTAGAAAGCTAACTTTGAGTGTTCATACAGAAATTCATCCTCTTACTTTGCTATAAACAGCAGGAAGTCAGCACTCGTATCTAATGACAGAATGAAGGTTTCCTGCACAGCTTCACCTTCTCCCAAAGAGCATGGACAAGAAGAGCAGTCTGAGTTCAAAGCTCAAGCAACACTTGGCATAAAGATCAGCTTTATTACTTCACCAACATGTTTCAGCCTGTGGGTTTCATCGGGGTCGTCAAGAACTGCCCAGATTTCACAGCCATGTTTCCCACAGGTTAACAGTCCTAGTTATGGTGGTTTTGTGTGGCTGCAGACGTTCCCTGTTTGTCTGTCATGCAGACGGTCAGTAGCTGTGACAGTTTGCCAGAAAACGGCTTTTACCCAAATTCTGAAAACTGCCTATCCAGAAGTTATTAACCTCAACTCCTCAGAACTTCTCTGCGCCCCCAGCGGTACATCCTTAATTAGATCACATAAGCAAAGAAAAGTAAAAACACTCCCAGGGATGCTACCTATTCATGAGCAGGTTGCACCATTCTTAAGAAGTGCTCAGCCAAACACCCTGAGTGAGTGTAGGAAGACCTTTCCAAGCTTCTTCCCCAGTTGCAGCTGGGACAGGCTGCGCACACTCAGATGTACATACTTCCTGGCACATTCGTGATTGTGCCGAGCAGCGAGCCTTAATTTTAGCTGGAAAGTATCAGCTTTCCTAGAAATAAAGAAAGAACCTCGAGATTATGCCACAGTCCTAGTTCCAAACATATGCTGTTGAGTACTTGGTTATCTTGTTCAATCACTGAAGTGAGGAAACTTTTTTTGTCACATTTATTCAAACTGTGTTTTAACTTCAAAGCTTTAGGGTTACATCTAGGTTACAGTTTGGTGCAGTTGTGATGATTTAGCTTTGGAGTTGGAGTACTGGAATAATTGCAGTCTGTGGAAGTTAATAACAAAAGGAAACAGCTGTTAGCCAAAGAGAAGTCAAGACGGTAACTGGAGGTCCAGGACTTCCGGGATGAACACCACTGCCAGTACATAAAGTGGGTAATCTCCTTGTGCCCAAGATCTTGCATAAACCCAGTCTTGTTTTGGATTTGAAGGCTACACTGTAACTACCATGTGATGGCCTACGTTCAGCTCTCCAATCTAGTAAATAGCTTCAAAGTTACTGACATGAGTTAAAGTCATCCACCTGATTTGTAACTTTAGTTCATTACCTGCTGACTATCAGTGTAGTAAACAAATGTGATGACTCACACAAGCATGAGGAACACCAGTTCCTGGACCGCTGACAGTGTGGGTCCACGTTAGGGCAGTACAACCTTGCAGCTGTGCTATGTCCCATTGGACAGATGTACTATAGTGACAGTCCCATCACCACTGCCTGGATGTCACTACACCCTTTACAAAATTACAAAAAAACCTTCTGATAGGGCAAGACTTGTGTTTTTGTGTCTGTGGAGGTGAACCATTCTCCTGGAGTGATAAAGCTTTTCTCCGTTCTCTTAATTTGTGTGCCCAGAAAATGCCACTAAACCATTCATATTAAAAACACATTCACTGTAAGAAAAACAGTGCAATGATTTACTGTGACAGTATTTCATGCCTCCACTTCTAAAATACATCTTCAGGAGAGAGGAGGCCTGCCAGAAGAATTAGAGGATGCACGTTTTTAGTTTCTGTGTATAACAGAGGTACAGCACAGCTGCAAAAACAAACCATGGTTGGATGACTTACAAACAACTACTATTTTATCTTTAAGGTGATGACCCTGTGTTTGTGTGTGATCATTTTAATGTTTTAAGTATATCTTGTAACATTTGCTCAAGTTGTGAATTTATTTAACTAACTACTATCCTAACCTTTCCTTGCAAACCACGCAGACGTTAGATGTAACACAACTGAATTTCACATTCCCATTAACACATTGAAGCCTACAAAGCAGTAGGTCCGACCTCTATGGAGTGTCTAAGAAAACCTGCGGCAACAAGTGAAGACTGGACTGATCAGAGAAAAGTGATTTTATGAGCTGGAAAGATGTGAGTTTGTCAGGGATTAGACTTCGGCTCGGTTCGGGTCAACTCGGTTCTAAGCCAGTCGACAATCCGGAAGTGTAGTTTTGTGCAATCAAAAGAAAAATGCCATCAACACACATGGGAGGTAGTGGTCTGTGGAGTAAGTGAAGCCCCTGGCTGCAGGGACACAGAGAAGCGCTTCCTTCTGCAAAGTTTCTCCGTGGAGCACAGACCGCTAGCAGTCTGCCCCCTGCTGCGGAGCAGACACTGTAGCCGGCTAACATAGACAGCTGCTGGCGCTGGATACGGGAACGAGGCCGGGAAGATGACGGAACAGGAGGCGGATAAGGTGCAGAAAGTGATACTGGGGCCTCTGTGAACCCACTCAGAAATGTGCTGCTTAATGTCACACCATAAGAAATAAGAGGGGCTCGACTAGCTAACGTCAGCTAGCTCGCCAGCTAGCCGGTTAGTGCTGCAGCTCGATGAGCCTCAGTTCATTTGGAAATGCAAGCCTCGTTTAGCGGGCCAGCACGGCATGAGAGAGGTGAGTGACCCTGGATCCTGCCGCTGCATCCTGTCGTTGACTGGGGCGGCTGTTCAGCTAAAAAGCTGTCATTGTGGCTATTTGGCGTTAGCCGGCTTGCTAACAGCACGTCAGCGCAAGTGAACTGGTTAGCTGGCCGTGAGGATGATCAGTACGTGTGTGATGCTCAGAGACCGCTGTAGAGGGGACAGACACTGGGCACGGCCCTGCTGCATTTAACACGCACCGTGTCCTGTGCTTGAACTCAGCTTCAGCGACACTGGGCATATGAAGCGAACAGTTCAGCGACACAGACGGCTGCTGTGTGCAGAGTGGACGAGTCAGCTGAAAGCAGAACAACAAGTTTGTAGTGTTGGCAAACTAAGAGGCGTCGGCCGCCCTCCCAGTCCTTCCCTGCCAGCCCCCAGTTCACAGGAATCATGTGAGCCGAACACCGGTAAGCCCGGTCCGTGTCCGTTACTTCAGTAGGTTCGTGCCGCAGGCTGCTCTCTGTCATCCTACCAGTCAGCTCCACGTCGGCTGGCGGAGGGAGGAGGGGATTCACCGAGACTTTCAGCTGGTACGCTTTGTGACAGGAGCAACAGTTTCTTCTTCTGCTCGGCTCCTCTTGTCGGCTTGAAGCCCTGCATGGCTGAACAGGACCACGACTTCAGGTACAGTTGGCAGTGAGTTTAACTTGCTGGGCTTAGTCTCTCTGACCAGTTTGTGTCTGTCTGTTCTCTCAAATTCGAGGATTTTTAAATTTCAGTTGAGCTGATGATGTCTGACACTCTCCGGGACTCTTGACCCTTTCTTTAATAAGCTGTCTTTTGCAAATAATCAAGCTGCTTGATATATTAAACAGAGAGAGAGAGTCATCTGAGAAGTAGTCTCATGGATATTTAGCATAGGTAAACTTACAGAGATCATTATTATAGGAATCAAAAATACTCATAGCTATCTAATGTCACAGTGCTGTTAAAAGTACCTAGTACATGATTGAAAGCTTCAGATTGCAATGGTGAAGAGTTAGAGAGACAAGCCTTACCTTTAACCCCATTCTCAAGTCCACACAGCATTGAACTCTAAATTGGTTTGTTTTGCATATAGGTGGGCGTCTTTGATCGAGTTTTCCTTAGCAAACTGTTTTCATACACAGGTTCTTGACAGTATTGCAAGAATGAGGCAGAGACATGTCTTGATGCATGTTCAAATCCCCAAAAATGCATTCTGTTCATCTGGACTTAGGAGAAACATTTCGTCACTCATCCAAGAAGACTGGTGGTTCAGTCCTGGGCGACTCTAGTCTTCAGTCTGCATGTCAAATGTCCCGGGCAAGATACTGAACCCCAAGTTGCTCTCTGATGAAGTATGAATGTTTGTAAAAATATAAATTAGAAAGTGCTTGTGTGAATAGGTGAATAAGAACCGTTGTATAAAGTACTTTGGCTGCTCGAGTGTAGTAGAAAAGCACTATATTAGAACCAGTCTACTCCATTACAGGCTGGTTTTCAGCTCTAGTCCCAGGCAGATGGACAATTTTTAAAAAGCTATAAACACAAATGTATTTAACAATGGCTTAATCACTGTTACAGATAATCACAACTAATATATATTGCTGTACAATGTTAAAATTTAAGAGATTAAAATGCAGTTTGAAAGAGAATTAGTACTAACTAGCTGGCAGCCACAATCAACTTTTAATCTTGATCCAGCTGTCTCCAGCTGTTGTGTTCTCACGCGTACCTCGGTCATAAAACGTTAGGGTTGCTGTGCATGTTTGAAAATTGTTGTATTGCTTTATACAGTTAAAGCAAAACTAAATTGAAATAAATATAAATGTTACTGAAGGAAATAAGATAAGTGAAACATGAGAGAAGTTTACATTAGTCAATTAATATACTCATTTTCCAATTTCATGAGAGATTTGCATGAATAGTTTATATATTTCCAGAACATGTTTTACATCAAGTATTCTTTGCACAGTTTGATATTACACCTCTCATTTTATTGTCACTACAATATAATCTAACATTCATCTTTTTCCATTTAAAGTTGCCATACATAGAAGACCAAGCGCCTCAAGGTGCTTTACGTTGTAGTGCAAAAACCTACAGTACTGTAAAGTATAATCCCCAAATATTGTGAGAGTATTTTAAGCTCTATAGAGGGCTGTCACTGCATTCTGTCATGTTTTTATATGCCACGTAGCTGACATCTATCACTATAGCCGTCTTACTCTGCTTGTTCACGCTACTATTTCTGGTTGGTTAGCCACCACCAGTTTTTCCATCTGTATCTGGAAGTCCCACAGGATCTTAGCTCAGTCATTCTCGACCACCCTAGGGGGCGTCTCCCATTTTGACCTCGGGACCTCCAGGGGTTCCCATGCTTCTGACACTCACTAGTTCCCAGCCTCCTTCCTTCCGCCTAGCACACAGTCTCAGGGTTCTGGACTTGGGGTGAAACCCTGTATGGAGGAGGAGCTTTCTTGTCTTGATGTTAGTAGCTTCTATCTCCTCCTTTGGCCAGGATATTATCCCAGCAGGGGTACCTGATCATGGGCAGGGCGTAGGTGTTGATAGCCCAGATTTTGTCCTTCCCATTCAGCTGACTCCTCAGGACTTGCCTTACTCTCTGCCTGTGGGATTCACAGGTACTTGTAGCTGTCCTCAACGTCTGCAATGTTGCCTTCTGGTAGGGCTGTCCCCTTACTTCTGACTACCTTCCCTCTCTTTGTTACCATCTTCTCCAGTCTGAATGACATTCCGATGTCATTGTTGGTAGATCCTGGTGGTGTGGATCAGTGATCATTCACTCCTGGCATACATCTTGATGTCAACCATGTAGACGAAGTGGCTGATGATGGTGGCTTTCTCCATTCCGTAGTCGGTATCCGTAGCCAGTCTTGTCAGTTATCTCACTGAGAGGGTTCAGGCCTAGGATTTGACAGGACAAAGCATTTGATGGTTACTTGTGCTATTGGCTTGAAGTTGGCTTCTAGTGTTGTTCGCAACATCCCCATTGAGTTCCTGATGAAGCATCCTGTCATAGACTTTCCCGGGGAGGCTAATGAGCGTGATCCCCATCATAGTTGGAGCACACCCTCAGGTCCCCCTTCTTGAAGATGGGAACCACTACCCCAGTCTGCCAATTCAGAGGTACCACCCCAGATCTCAACGCAACATTGCAAAGACATGTCAACCGAAACCTTACAACATCCAGAGCCATGAGGACCTCAGGGTGAACCTTATCCACCCCAGGGGCCATGCCACCATGGTGTTGTTTAACTGCCTCAGTGACCTTACCCCGAGTAATGCTTAGGTCATCCCCAGACTCTGCTTCCCTAACCCTATCCCACTGAGACGTCTTAATCCTACGGAAGACGTCTCAGTGGGATTAAGGAGGTCCTCCGAGTATTCCAACCCCCGACAATATCATCAGTTGAAGTCAGCAGCACTTCACCCACGCTGTACACATTGTCGGTAGAGCACCGCTTTCCAAAGTTGTTTTTCCATGGCTTCACCAAACTCCCACCTGAATTTTTGTTTCAGCCATTGTGTGGCTTGGTCTGCCAGTGTCACGGTCTGCAGGGCAGACCATGGAGGTGTGGGGATAATAGGACCCAAAACGCAGGACTCTTCACCGCAATGGTGCGTTTATTGACAGTGTAGGAGAAATAACAATAAATCCCCGTGTGCTCCCTTGACTCCCGTGCAGTGTCTTCTCCCAAAATCCATGTCTTGGTGCTCTCCGCTCCCGTGTTTTCGCAATCCCCGTGCTCACTACCCTCCTGTTTCCATGCTCCTCCTGGGGGAAAGAATACCAGAGGCAGCCGTCAAGAAACATGCTCTTGCAGGTATGCACACACTGATTTAAACCTTAGTCAAGACACTGACATGGAGTCTTACGCAACAATCCAGCGTCGAGGAGCGCTCAGCCAAATTGTTAAATAGCTCCCCGACGAGGCTTGATCGACTTCAGGTGTGTGCGCTTCTCCTCAGGTGTGGCCAGGCTCCTGACTGCCACGCCCACCAGGGCTGAAGAACAGGTGCTCTGCCACACCCACCTACACACAAACATAAGGAAACAGAGGACAGAAGCACCAAAAATACACATGTCCATGCTTATTCACAGACACACACAGAGCTATACAGTAGTGCAGTTAAGATAAGTGAGGGTGTAGATAGTTTCTACAGAGGCTATATAAAGTGCTAGTGGTTGTGAGTGGTGGTTCAGTCCATGTTATTATTGTGTGTTTGAGGGTACAGTTGTCCATTGTGGGTGTGTGTATGTTCAGTCCATGAGTTTAACGTGGGTCAGATGTCAGGAGGCAGAGTTCAGGAGTCTGACAGCTGTGGGGAGGAAGCTGTTCCGGTACCTGGTGGTCTTAGTCCGGAGGCTCCTGTGGCGCCTCCCAGAGGGGAGGAGGGTGAAGAGTCCATGTGATGGGTGACTGGGGTCTTTGATGATTTTCCCAGCCCTTTTCAGACACCGCTTCCTGTAGATGTCTTTTATGGCAGGAAGTGGTGCTCCGGCGATGCGCTGGGCAGTTTTCACGACCCTCTGCAACGCCTTCCGGTCCGAGGCAGAGCAGTTCCCGTACCAGACTGTTATACAGTTGGTCAGGATGCTCTCGATGGTGCAGCGATAGAAGTTCACCAGGATGTCTGAGGACAGGTGGTTCTTCCTCAGAGTTCTCAAGAAGAAGAGGCGCTGGTGAGCCTTCTTGACCAGCTTGGAGCAGTTGGTCGTCCAGGTGAGATCCTCGGAGATGTGGACTCCCAGGAATTTGAAGCTGCTCACACGCTCCACAGCCGTCCCCTTAATGTGGATGGGTGGATGTGGGTCAGCATTCCTCCTGTAGTCCACGATGAGCTCCTTGGTCTTCTCGGTGTTAAGCAGCAGGTTGTTTCTGTCGCACCACTCAGCCAGACGATCCACCTCCTCCCTGTAGGCGGCCTCATCGTTGTCACTGATGAGGCCAATCACCGTGGTGTCATCTGCAAACTTAATGATGGTGTTGGAACCATCAGCAGGTCTGCAGTCGTGGGTGAAGAGGGAGTAGAGGAAAGGGCTCATCACACAGCCTTGTGGTACACCGGTGTTCATCGTGATTGTAGATGAGCAGCGGTTATCCAGCCGGACATGTTGGGGGCGGTTGGTCAGGAAGTCCAGTAACCATTTGCAGATGAGGGAATTGATGCCCAGGTCTGTCAGTTTCCTGATGAGTTGTGAGGGGTGGATTGTACTGAACGCTGAACTGAAGTCTATAAACAGCATTCTGGCGTAGGTGTTGTTGTTGTCCAGGTGTGAGAGGACAGAGTGCAGTGCGATGGAGACTGCATCCTCTGTGCTCCTGTTCTGGCGGTATGCGAATTGGTGGGGGTCCAGGGTGGGGGGGAGACAGGATTTGAAGTGTGCTAGGACCAGCTGCTCTAAGCACTTAGTGATGATGGGGGTGAGTGCTACTGGGCGGTAATCATTGAGGCAAGATGGGTTGGAGTTTTTGGGTATCGGGACGATGGAGGTGGATTTGAAGCAGGCCGGTACCACAGCGTGGGCCAAGGACAGATTGAATATGTCTGTGAGCACTCCTGCAAGCTCCCCAGAACACGCTCTGAGAACACGCCCGGGGATGCCATCAGGGCCTGCAGCCTTGTGGACATTGATCCTGCTCAGCACCGCTCCTACATCGGTGGGGGAGAGAGTCAGAGGTTGGTGGTCTGGCGTCATGTCTGCTTTGGTTGTGGTTGTGGGGTTCCCTCGCTCAAAACGAGCATAAAAGTTGTTAGATAAAAAACCGCTAAATAGCAGATTCTGGAGAGACACTGAGCCTCGCGTTGTTCACGCGCCGCCATCTTGGAATACACCCAACCTCTACGGGAACACCCAACCGTTCAATCATAAAGAATCAAACAATAAATGACAGTTTAAGAAACTCGTCTTCAGTAACTATAGTGTTTTTTTCATCTTGAAAATCAGTATTGCTCATCCAATCATCCAGTATAATATAAAGTGAATAGAAGAGTCTGTTGTGTTGTACTGTGGTAAGTTTGGATCTGTTGACAGAGTGCACATGGCCACTAACCATAACCATTTCTCACTCTGCAGGCATGACACTACACTTTAACTTGTTTGGCTGGAACAAATGTGGGGTAAATTGAGAATGTGACAGTAATGGGTAGCACCTTTATGTACCCACCTCTCTGCTACCTTAGAGAACTGGCTTCATCCTGTCAGAGCACAGGCTTATGTTTGTCAGTGCTAATTGGTTTAGGTGTTTCTAATGCTAAGAAGTGACCTTCATCCGCTCGCTCACTTACTAAATTTATCCCTCTGTTACTTTGAAATAACAGAGAAAGCTTGTCAACATTCAGGTTTATTGGACTGGACATTTAGTTTTAGATGTCTTTAATTTATGAATACTGTTTGTTGGTGTCCAGTTGAAGTTGTGTACAGGTCAGTTTCACATGTTGACTAAAACATCAGCCAGAACCTCGGTGTGACCACTCTGTCCTGCCAGAGGCCTTTACTATCAGTTCTTACCGGGGTATATCACCATGATAACGTGCTGCAATCCTCATCTTCCCTGTAGCAAGCTGTGTTCCAGGTTAGAGATCAACAGGCATGAAATCACTGCCTACTGACTAGTGAAGTCTACGGAAAATAGCATCACCATTCCTGGAAGATCCCTCACACCTCTGCAAACTGAGTAGTCTAAGGTTTTCTGATTTAAGTCACCTTAAAACTACATGATTGTGTCCTTTGCTCATATTGCAAGAATCTAAAAGAAGAGCTTGTTTTGAAGGTTTTTTTTTTTCCCCACTAGGGCAGGGCAATATGGCCAAAAATATTTATCACGATATATTTGAAAATTTGCCATAATGATATAACTGACGATATAATTGACACTAGACAAAATACTTTACAACTCCACAACTTTATTAGTGCAAAGAAACCCCATCAATGTATTTTCACTTAAACAAGCAGCTGTTTTTATGTGCATTACAAAAATTGTGCTTTGGTGTGTATCTGACGGACAAAAGCGAGGCCAGTTCTTCAACCCCGGAAGTTGCAGCATTTTTACAAACCAATTCTGGTTCATCTGTTTCATTCAAAGATCCACTTTCGCTCTTCTCATTCTCTGTCGCCGCCATGCTTTTTCCGCCATGTGCATATGAAAGCAAGGGAACTGTGCATGCCCGTTTTACCCATATTCTATTGTGATATTTCATTTTCTTATCATTGCCTAACGTTATACCGGTATTACCGTGAACGATATGATATGGCCCAACCCTATTTCCCACCATCTTCCTGTATCCTCAGCAGTGACACCAACCCTCTGCATGCCCTAGTTGACTCTTCCGCTGGGCGAGGAAGGGTCTTGATCTTGTTGTGGGTTTAACTGACAGTATAGCTGCTTTTGTTTTACAGAGGAGACACATATACAGTACACTTATGAAATTCTCAAATGACCTACAGTCACCAAGCTGAATTTTCCCTTCTCTTTTTTCAGGATGGTGGAAGGATAACATTCAAGGAGTTGCACTCCCTCCACCCAAAGTGACCTGTCTTCTCCTTTTGTCCACTTTCACCTGCAGTCCGTTTTGCTAGCTGCAAGTTTGCTGACCTGACCTTATGGGATTTCATAGACTGCATGTATTCCACAGTAACATCATATAAATTCCTTTTAAATTAGACATTCCTATAGCAGACACCCTCCTGACTGAAGGACAGAATGAAATAAGTACAGAGTGGTGGGATATTAACTCCCTGCACATCCAAAATAGTCACCTTGGTCTGTAGGATTCATACTGGTATCGCTTGTTCCTTATCAACCCCACCCCTTTTCTAGTGTTATTGGGCCATGGTTCGCAAGAAAAGCTCTTTTATACTATGCGGTGCTTTCCTGTTTGTCGCCTGGAATGCTTTGCTTCTACTTTACCTTTGGGGTCGCCCTCCCATGGGCCACCTAGGAGAAGGCGGTGGAGCTGAACCAGGAGGAAAGGAGGAGTGGGGCATGGTCAGAGGTAAAGGAGGTCAAGTTAACCTTGCTGGGGAGGTCATTCGACTGGCCGAGGAGGTTGAAATTCAACTTGACACCCAGAAAAAGCTATTAAAGCAAATTGAAAGTCACAGGGCGGTGTGGGCTCGGCAGAAGGAGATTGGGAAGAAGCAAACTGATAATATCAAAGAAGTAAATCAGATTGTTGACCAGCAGCAGAATAATCCAGTTCCTCTCATAAATGATGTGTATGTTGGGGACCAAGGTGAAATAAAACACACACAGAGGTCTGTTGCTACAGTAGCTGCAGGCTCCAATATAGAACGGCATCAGGCCACTGATGTAAAGGAAGAGGTTGCTGAGGACAATAAAGTAACAGCTTCTGTTTCTGGTCCACAAGTCATCATTCCCATTCTGGTTATTGCCTGTGACAGAGTGACAGTAAAGCGGAGTCTTGACAAACTGATACAATACCGCCCTTCTCAAGAACTGTATCCAATCATCGTCAGCCAAGACTGCGGCCATGCTGAGACTGCTCGTGTGATTGGCTCATACGGAGAAAAAGTAACGCACATAAGCCAACCAGACCTGTCGGACATCAGAGTCCGGCCAGAACACAGGAAGTTCCAGGGGTACTACAAAATCGCCCGACATTACCGCTGGGCACTCAACCAAGTATTTCACACATTCTCGCAGTCTACTGTGGTCATTGTGGAGGATGACTTGGAGGTGAGTGCTCTCAGACATCCACATTATTGTCATGGTATTGATGATGAGTGTTTTGATGCATGCTCAGTCATCCAGGTAAGTAAATCTCCAAAAGTTGATTCTGTTCATCTGGACGTAGCGTTTGGGGGAGAAACGTTTCGTCACTCATCCAGGTGACGTCTTCAGTCTCAGCTGACTGCAGGTTTCAATCTTATAAACAGGACATTTGCATAATGACTGAAACCAGCACCACTGAAGGAACAATGGGCTGGGAGGTCAGTTCCTTAATCTTAATTATGCAAACTCTCATTGATCAACAGCCACTGACCTGTAGGTGTAAATAGACTGCAGAGTCCTGGCAAGCGGATGGCACAACACAGGAGAGCCACCTCGTCAGGCCAGGACTCTGCAGTCTGTTTACACCTACAGGCCAGTGGACACTTTCAATGATGAGGATGTAACATCCTGGACAGGGAGGAGCGCTGGTTTGAGGGCGGAGTCAAGGAGGCCATTTACATGAAAAGGGAAAGACCATCTCTGAATGGAGGAGGGGCCTAAGGCTACATCTGTCACCATCTTACAATGCTGTGATTGCAGCCATTCCCCAGCTCTCTGTGACCGGGACTCATGGCCACTGATCAGAGGTTGTTGATCAATGAGTTTGCATAATTAAGATTAAGGAACTGACCTCACAGCCCATTGTTCCTTCAGTGGGCTGGTTTCAGTCATTATGCAAATGTCCTGTTTATAAGATTGAAACCTGCAGTCAGCTGAGACTGAAGACGTCACCTGATGATGATGATGAAACGTTTCTCCCATAAAACGCTACGTCCAGATGAACAGAATCAACTTTTGGAGATGATGAGTGTTATTTTGCTGTTATTGTATCATTTTAGCAGCAAAGACTTCAGTAGGCTTGTCATCCTCTTTTGGCTAGTGGGGTCACCACAGTGAATGATCTGTGGCATATGCTAGTTATAACCGTTGGTCGCACCCCAAAACCCATATTCATTTAAATGTGACAGATAAAAGCGTTTCATCCTTGTGCACTTCTGAGCAGCTTATAGAGCATCTACTGTGTACATTTTACATAGTGTCTCGACCTTTTTGGAATCGAGGGTTATATTTACATGACTACTCAGAACCTCAGGTGGGAAACAACTTGGTATATCCTATTTCTAATGTTGTTCCTTTACATTTTTACTGGTGCCACTTGTGCCTAATTGAATTTGTTCTCCATAAGCACACAGTGGTCTAAGTATGACTGCACTTAAATGATTCAGAGAGTTTCTGTATTAGAAGAGTGATCTAAAATCTCTCCTGAGATGTGTGTAGACCTGGTGACCAACTACAAGGAACGTCTTACCGCTGTGGTGCCAACAAGGGATTCTCCCTCAAGCGTTAAGTCATGTTTGCTTGGGGATCAAATGCTTATTTCACTCAATGGCATGCAACTTATTTGATGGCTTTTATGTGATTTTTGGTTGATATTCTGCCTCTCTCCGGTAAAAATGAAACTAGCATAGAAATTTCAGACTGTTCTACAGAATTATTATCAGCTCTGTGCATACTGTTGATCCGTGGAGTGTTCTCAGTTTTTCACACATTGTTTTTGCATTTTGGTTCAGTTTTAGTTAAATAAATCATGACACTATGTAGTATGTCGTGGTATGTGTTGTTGTCCATTTCAGGTTGTATTTATCCAATCGTAAGGCCTGCTAAGAACTTCTTTCTTAAGAACTGACCGCTTTAAAGTACAAATCCGTTCTGAAGTAAAAAGCTTCGTGTGACACAGAAAAGTTGTGGTAAAAAGAGGCTCTGCAGTTACAGCAGTATAAAGTAATTTCAACCAGCAGCTCTGGAGAAACTGAGCCCTGGGGAAAAATCTGGCTTTACTTATGTAGCTGGTATCTACCAGTTTGCTCTTTTCATGTTTCTGGCAGGTCGTGGAATGAGTCTGTGCTTTGCTGAATGCTTTGTCTTTAAGAATAAAGAGTTTAAGTGAATGGATCTTTTACACTTGGTGTAACACACCACTGGATTACTACACACTGTATGTGCGGCAGCTATCGTTCAGATTTTAGTGTTTTGTGGACTTTTCTGTTTAATAATAGACCTCAGAGGTGAATATGAATGATCAGGAATGATGCTGTGGTCCCAGGCTGGTCTCAAAGCACAGACCCTTGTTCCTCTATGACTCCCCCCATTAAAATCTGCTTTAGTTGTTTTGTGGGGCAGGGAAACTATTTACATAACAAGCATGTGATGTCTGAGGCAGCCCAGTTACTGATCTTTGTACATGGGATAGGGAAAGAGTTGGAGATTAAGGTGGGACTAGGACTGGAAGATCACGGACGCAGCTGCATGCTCCGATAGGTTGGGGCTGAAATGGGACAAAAAGGGAATGTTTATTCATTGATTAATTAAATTGTTGGTGTTTTTACTATTTTATTTTCATTGTCTAACTGCAATATCTGCCAATGACACCGGTAGAGATAAAATTATTATTGAACTATTAATGCTGAGTTTAACTTACTGGTGCAGCCCTCCACAACAGTTTGTTTTCCTCTCATGTAGCCCCTTGGGAAAATTCATTACCCAGTCCTCTAAATTAATAGTTGGTAATTAATAACAGCTAGTGTGTTTGATCCCTACCCTAGTTCAAGTCAAGTGGCTTTATTGTCCTTTCAACCATGTACAGTGGTACAGCACAGAGTGAGGCGAGACAGCGTTCCTCTAAGATGAAGGTGCTATATATATAACAGACAATCAGCACAGGACTACAGAAAGTGCAAGTGTGCAAAAATTACAAAACCAGTGCAACACCAGACAGGACAGAACGATGCAGACACGCAACAGTGCAACAGGAAAGTGCAACAACCACAGTGGGTTGTGCAAAAAGACTGAGCATTGTGCAAAAGGTAACTGTGTGTGTGTGTGTGTGTGTCAGTCAGTCCAGTCACTGAGTGTTCGAGAGTCTGACGGCCTGGGGGAAGAAACTGTTCCACAGTTTGGCAGTGAGGGGCAGGATGCTCTGGTACCTCTTTCCAGAAGGCAGCAGGTGAAGAGTGTTTGTGAGGGGTGTGTGGGGTCCTCCACAATGCTGGTGGCTCTGCGGATGCAGTGGGTGTTATACGTGTCCGTGATGGAGGGAAGAGAGGGTCCAGTGATCTTCTCGGCTGTTCTCACTATCACATTGTACGGTATTGCAATCTGATACGGTGCACTTACCATACCAGGCAGTGATGCAGCTGCTCAGGATGCTCTTGCTAGTCTCTCTGTAGAAGGTGGTGAGAATGGATGGAAGGAGATGGGCTTTTCATGTTGAGGGACCAGGAGAGGTTCTCCGGCAGGTGGACACAAAGGAATTTGGTGCTCTTGACGACCTCCACAGAGGATCCAATGATGTTAAGTGGGCAGTGATCTCTCCGTGCTCTCATGAAGTCAACAATCATCTCCTTTGTTTTGTCCACATTCAGAGACAGATTGTTGACTCTACACCAGTCTGTTAGCTGTTGCACCTCCTCTCTGTATGCTGACTCGTCGTTCTTGCTTCAGTTTTCCAATTAGGTGCTGAGGAATGATTGTGCTGAATGCTGACCTGAAGTCTATGAAACGCATTTGTACATATGTGTCCTTAATGTCTCCATGGTGTGCATTATGCACATACCAACCCAACAGACAGGCACACCTCTACTGCATGAATATCACGAAAGTGACCAGTATAGGCAAGGTACATCATGCCAGGATCAAGTCTTCTGTCACGGAGCAATCAAACCTTTGATATTCGGCTGCAGGTAGCCTCGTTCTACTAAACACTAATCAGAATGCTTCATCTTGAATAAACTGAACGCTCATCAGTTTAGGTTTTTTTTTTTTTGTTTGTTTTTTTAGTTTTTTTTTTTAGTTTTTTGTAGAATTATTAAGGACCTCATGTAGGACATTCAAGCATGAGAAATTATGCAAGAATTACAATCAAAAAGTTGTAGGACTGCAACCATGAAATTCAACTGATTTAAGAAGTCACAGAAATCAGTCCTGAAGTGAACATCAAGAACATCAAGATCTTCTCAGATGGCAAAGCAAAAAGTGAACGCTTCCAAAAAAACAATTAACATGGAGGAAGGAAAAAGTAAATGTCACATGTTGCATGCAAACTACAAACCAATAACAGCATTTGTAGGGTAACGCTGGGGATGAAAATGATGGGACTCAGCTCCCTGCTTCAGCTTTTGTCTGCTGTATTTGTTGGCTTGTTTATGCTACAGTACTTTCACAAATATGAATCTACAAAGCCAGAACATGCGCTGTCGTACACTAGAATACTCTTTTCAGGCCCGTTCGTTTTGTGGTGAGCAAACATTTAAATGGTTTCAGGTTGAACAGTAGTAGTTGTTGTTGGCTAACAGACTAGAAGAACAAAGGACATTTGGATTGGCATCTTGTCTGTGACCATCAGAGAAGAACAGATAGTAAAACAATGTCTAATAAATAGGTAAATAATACCTGGATCGTTACACTTGAGGCAGTGATTATGTGTTTGAAGCAGCAGAATTACTCTTCATCTGTCTCCTCTCTTTCAGGTCGCACCTGACTTCTTCGAGTATTTCCGAGCCTTGTATCCAATCTTGCGTTCTGACCCAACCCTGTGGTGCGTTTCTGCCTGGAACGATAATGGCAGAGACGCCTTGGTGGATTCGTCCAAAGCTGATCTCCTCTACAGGACAGACTTCTTCCCTGGTCTGGGCTGGATGCTGCTGAAAGAGATGTGGGATGAACTGGAGCCCAAATGGCCATCGGCCTTCTGGGACGACTGGATGCGTCAGCCGGAACAGCGCAACGGCCGCTCCTGCATTCGGCCAGAAATCTCTCGGACTATCACCTTTGGCCGGAAAGGTGTGAGCTTAGGTCAATTCTTTGACCAGTACCTTCGTTATATTAAGCTAAACACTGAATTTGTGCCTTTTACCAAACTGGATTTGTCTTATTTGCTAAAAGAGAAGTATGAGGAAAAGTTTATTAAAGAGGTTTATAGCGCCCCACTGGTAAAGATTGAGGATCTGCAACAAGGGGGCAGTTTAAGAGGACCTGGGCCGTACAGGGTGCAGTACTCCACCAGGGACAGTTTTAAAGTCTTTGCTCGAAATCTGGGAGTAATGGATGACTTAAAATCAGGAGTTCCTCGTACAGGTTATAGAGGTGTGGTCAACTTCCTGTACCGTGGTCGAAGGGTGTTCTTAGCTCCACCAGAGGGCTGGTCGCAGTATGACACCAGCTGGAGCTGAGAGACCCAGACGCAGTCCAAATGGTGTTGAAGAGGGGACAGAGCCTTAATCAGAGGAACACCCTCTCAGACCAAAGAATACGGTGGACGCAGGAGTTCAAAGTTAAACGTGGAGCTGGAAGGCCGAGCTTCTAAAACTGACGCTCATTGAGGATCGGCACGTGTGGGCCACACAGACTTCAGAGCGGTCCCACTTTGGCTGAAGCCATTCCATCCTTAAACTAAACGGCTGCTGTCGGCGTGCCTTGCTTTCTGGGCTCATTTTGTTTGGTGTATTCTCTCTTCTTGTGACAAACTGGCCAAATATAGACTTGACATCACTTTCAGATGTTTGCAGCAGCTACTGGTAATCATGTCATTATCAACAGTGTGAGTGATGGTACACTGCAGTGGAGCCTGACAGGTATTGGATCAATGCAGTTTTGTTTTTTGGTGGGTCTTAGTTTTGGCTAGTCTGTGATGCAGAAAGAGTAAGCACTCTGCTAGATAAACTATGATAACACATTTGTAATGACTCCCCGAGCATTTTGCTATGAACATCATCAATTTGCACATACTAGACAAAAAGTAAGCAGATACTGTGAAATCCTAGAATCGGTCAGACTCTGCACTGAAAGCACACTAATCACCGTTCACACCTGGGAGAAAGAAGTGTCCTATGTAACACCTTCTTATCCACCTCTTGGCTTCTGTAACGCTTGTAGAAGGCATCACGCATTAGATTGTATATAAAAGATGGACACACTGAAGCCTCGAGCTGACCATTTTAAACATCAGCTGAACAAAGTGAGGGGTCAATCTGACTGTGCAGTGTTTCCCTCCGCCTTCCTACAGCTCACAGATGTGACTACAGAGACAAAAGCAGGGAAAAATGATTTGTGACCATGAACCGATTGAAGTAAATAAACACAGCTTCAATTGTTTTTACTTCTTTCCCCTTGATTCTGGGCTGGAGATCTTGCTGAGAAACTGAGGACCAATGCAGGCTCATGTGAAAATCAAAAGGTAACCCAACAAGTAAATCATGCTGTGATTTATCCTCAGAATCATCAGGAAGGTTTTTACTGAGTCCTTAAATCAAGAAAGAGGTTTTTCAAGTTTTTGTGCAGCTGCCCCCTGCTGGCCTTTGGAAAGAATGCAGGCAACACGTGCATCTTTTATATACAGTCTGTGGTAGTAAACAGGCCATTTTCAAAGTTTAGGGAGGTCAAACAGTAGGTTGGATTGAGGACTAACTGACAACAGTGCAGTACTTGCTTTACTGTCTCTCAGTCACGAGGCACAACATTTTTTACTCATGAGTGCTACAAATACAGAGGTGTGGATGCCAAATAACCAGATGTAGTCTGAAGGTCTGACGTCTAATAACAGTAATAATAGGTTTCAGATATAAAACAAGAGTGTACACCTGAATCTACTAAATATTGTTTCCACAAAGAATGAAGCTCTGGTGAGAAACCGCTGTTTTAGTGAGGAGACATTGTTAGAAGCGTTTACACGGGACAAACAGCAGGTGTGTGAGTGCACGAAGTCTTCACTATCAAACCAACATAGGTAACGAGACTCCACAGAGCCCGTCATCCTGTCGAACTCTGATGAACTTGTGTGAATAATGTTAAAGTGTAGTTTGAGAAGAAAGTGATACCTGCCCACAAAACATCACGTAGGTTAGTCTGTGGGGATGGTTAGTGGCTTTCCTGGTTCAGAAAGCTGCTTAAAAAATGGAGCTCTAGTCCTGCTCGAGCAGACCTCTAATCTTAAAAAGAAAAACTTTGAGTAGACCACCTGTCACTCCAGTGTGAATCACAGCCATGCTTTACTGAAAAACACTACATTTCAGAGGGTTACAGTATTTTTCCACCACGCTCCCTTCAGGTGTGTCAAGCTGTAGGTTTATGAAGGATGTAAAGCTGCAAATTAACTTCAAATTTCACTGACATCATGATCGCCCTGAAACAGCTTCAAACTGCAGTTTGTAGAAACAGCAACCAGTGTTTGATAGTTTCTGCAACAGGAGGTCTGTGAGGTAGCTACAGATGATTATCACTGTACTGTAATTAGCTTTGGGAGATTATCTACATGATTGACTGATGCCCACTTCTGTATGGTGATGTGTAAAACCACTGCCTGATGTGTTTATAACTTTATTACATTACAAATAAAATCCACTATTTTGATATTTGTCCATATATTGAAGGAAATTTTCAGTTCTCATATCCATGCGTGTCCACAGTGATCACTCTTTAGTTGGAGCGTAATAGCTGCACTGACTGAAGATCACACTAAAAAGCACACAGGGAACCACACCCTATGTGACCAGACCACGTCTAAAGAATGAAAAAAAAAAAAAAATACAGACATTGTGTGTTGTGCCAAACGAGCTGTGATGAGACGTCTTCGTTCAGCTTCCTCAGTTTTTCAGTTGATTCATGGAGTTAAGGTGGCCGACGCGCTGTGAAAAAACCTTTGCATGCAGGACTGTCAGATACGATCGGGGCTCAAATTTAAAAGGTGCTGTTCACAAGCATACATGGTCCAAGATGTTGTCTTCAACAAGGCTTGGATTTAAAAACAAATATACAACAGATCATACTAACATGTTGAAAGTAAAATCACAAAGACTCACGAATCTAAACTCATTTTAACTCCAAATGATATTAAACATAAGAGATTCCTTTTGGAAACGATGGATGGGTGTGTGCTCTAGAGAAGGAATCAAACTTCCTGTCAGCAGTTAAAAATCCCACATGCATGATATTATGAGGCTCCATTTACACCTATGCTGTGAATATTGGTGAACGCACCGTTAATGGTATGTAGAGGTTTTAAAGAAAACTGTGCTGCCATCCTGACAAGTCTGAGTGTCAGACGATAACAAACACATTGTGCATGTATCCCAACAGCACGAGTGTGGATGTGGATTTAAAAAAAGGAGAAGATGAAGAATAAAGGAGACCTTACCAGGCAAACTTTATTAATCCACAGCAGTAAACAGTGCCTTTCTACTGTCAGTACTAAACTACCTCTGGTACTTCCACTCACACCTAGAAAACCAGATAACTTGAATTATATATTAACAATAGAGCTGGGCGATATGAGATTTTTTCATATCACGATATGTTTTTTTCATTTCAGGCGATAACGATATCTATCACGATATAAGCCAAATAACTATATTTGTAAGATTTAAATGTGCCGTTGCTCACAAGTAAAATGTGAAATAATCAGCAGCTTGTTTTGATTTAAATATTTATTTCCCATAATAAGTTCAACAGGGTAGATGTACTTAAGGAACATGAGACTTTTTCAGATAAATAAAGGCAAATATTGCAAACTACACAAAAGGCAGCCGCTAAAGCGTTTAAGTTTCAAAATAGAACAAAAGAAACAGACTAAATTGTCAATACCACTTAGAAACAAAATATTAATTCTAAAAATAAATCTTAGTTTGTTTTACAGAAGAACAGACAAAACTGACTAACTTTTGTCAATATCAAATAAACTGAGAACTAAAAGGAAATTCTCAATCTCTCCTTGTTGTATAGCTTAGCTTTTCAAACAGTTTTAACAGTTACTTTAGTCTGACAAAAGCCGAATGACGAATTAGCGCTTCCAGTCAGAGACTGAGGCTACGTCCACACATACACGGGTATTTTTGAAAACAGAGATTTTCCGTTTTCGTTTTAAAAAATAATCCCGTCCACACATAAAGGCAGAAATGAAGGAAAACGCTGCTATGAACATGCCAAAGCAGCAGGTGGAGCTAGATTCCTAACCGTGCAGAAATGTTGGCCAATCAGAAGTCTAGAAGCCTCGGTGGGAAAAAGTAAACAAAGCTGGGGCATAGAAGCAGAACAGAGTCGTATGTGTGGACGGACAGTAACTGTGTATATGTAAGCATTTAAACACTGCAGAGAGTAGAATTAACAGTAACAGTATTGTAGAAATTCATTTCACCGAAACAATAACGTGGCGCACAGTGTGACACATGCACCAGTTCATTGTATTTCCAGACTTGCTTTCGGCACAATTTACAGTGCACGCTACTCTGTTTTTTGTCAGACTTGAAATAGCCGAAATACCTTCACACTACGGAACTTCTATGGCTCTTCCGTTCGACAATCTCTCCGGCATTGGAACCATCATCTGTTTTCTCTTCGGTCACGCTCGGTTGATTTTTCTAGTCGGCACACTCATTTCCTCCATTACCTGCTGGCTGCTTCCCAAACAAACACACGTGCGGCTTGGCACTTGTGCTGTACGTAACGCGACGTGACGCTGCGGCTGTGATTGGTTCGGCTCTGCGCTACTTAATTTGGATTGGCTGACCTTTTTTTTTTTTTTTAAGAAGACAAGAGCGGCAAGGTCTATCGCGATAGCTTAATTTCTCTATCGAGTAAAAGTTATATCGCGATACATATCGTTATCGTTCTATCGCCCAGCTCTAATTAACAAATACCGACATTAGAAACTTAAATCATATCATACAAAGTCTATTCTGAATCATTCCTGCAGAGGGAGCTGTGCCCCTGCGTTCTTCCTTTCAATAAGCACAGGCTTGGGTAAATATCTGCTGTTGGACATGCCAGGTTTCATACGAACACAGTCTGCATCTTCCATCAGAGTAAAACTGCAAAGTGAATCGAAGTCCAACTGGAGCGTCCGGCTCGTTTATCGTGCTGGTTCAACTGCAGGAGCGCACACACACACGCACACACACGCACACACACGCACACACACACACACACACACACACACACACACACACACACACACACACACACACACACACACACACACACACACACACACACACACACACACACACACGTTAGTTTGGATGAACCTTACAATAATTCAAGAAACGAAAGAAGACTTACTGTACGAGGAGATGTCTATCTCTTCCGGCAGCTCGCCGATGTTCACCTCGAAGCGGTCCTGGACATCGTTGAGCGTGCGGGCGTCACCTTCATCAGACACAAATGTGATGGCCAGGCCTTTCGTTCCAAACCTGCCTGCTCGAGCAACCTACACCAAGACACCAGTGCAGCTGACCACATTACTCAGTCAGGATCACAGACTACAGCACAGTAGGGCAAACTAATCACAGTACAGGATAAGTATAAGACAATATAGTATGGCTTTGATAGAAGCCCTCTCCGTGTTTTTCTGGTATAGGTCAATGTTAGTGAATAAATGCTGTCCCAGAGTATTTGATCTGCCTTTTCTTTTCCGTACCCGTGTTTGTCCTATGAAGTCCTCTTTCAACAGAAGACTTCCTTCCAGCCTGGGTGCAGGACAGAGACCCTCCTTGCCACTCTTGGGATAAGCTACTACCTGCTCAGCTGATTATAACATTAATAAATGCCTCACACCTGTGTCTATTTAATAAAGAGCTCAGATTCCTCAGCATCTCCTTAAATATGTATTTGTACATCATCCAATAAGTCACAAATATGACCTTGTGCAGCTTTCACATATATTTCTATTACTCTTTTAGCCTGTCAGGTGAACAACACATGGATAGTCTCACCCTGTGAAGGTAAGTGTCAGAGTCTTCTGGCATGTCATAATTGAAGGCAATATTGACTCTCTCAATGTCCATCCCTCGTCCAAACAGGTTGGTGGCCACCAGGATTCGCCTCTGGAAGTCCTTGAACTGCTGGTAGCGAGACAAACTACAGAGGACAATAAGTGAAGCTTAGTCTGTGTGTCACATATCCTCACATTGAAAGTTTCATTATGTGTGTATTGGGCTGCTGAGTTGATCAACATCCCCACAGTACTGTGCAAATGTCCCCACTCATGTCTTTACATTTTTTTCTCCCAATGACACAGACCTTCTTGGAACTTTGGAAGTGGTCTTGAGTAACAGCTCTCCAGCTTCCTGAAAGACTTTCAAAGTTTTTCTTGGACATCAGCTTTTTTTGAGTGTATTTATGGGATTTCTGGTCACCGACATCAGTCAGACACTGATGCTGGATGAGAAGGACTGGCTCGTAGTCTCCACTTTAATTTATCCCACAGGTGTTTGTGACGGGGTGTGGTTTCTGGCTCAGCTGCAGGGGAGGGGTGGAGCAGTGCTTGGAGGAGGCTGAAGGCCACAGCTGTTCCTCATTGTTCCACCTTGTCTTTCCCTATTTAAGTAGCACGCTAAGTCCATGGGTGTAGAGAGTGGAAGGCGCAGAGACAGAGGAGGAGCTGAGTGTACAGTCATGTGTTCTGTCAGGCAGAACTAAGAACTCTTTGCAGGCCAGTCAAGTTCTTCCACATCAAAGCTGCTTATTTATATGGAGCTTGCTTTGTGGACTTGTTGATTATCTGACAGGAGGCCCACAACGTGCGTCTTCAACATTGTGTGTCTGACAAGGTGATCGGCAACACGGGCACCACAAGGGACTGTCCTCTCCCCTTTCCTCTTCACCATCTACACCACAGACCTTTTACTTTTAGATGATCCTGCAGTGGTTGGATGCATCAGTGAGGGTGATGAGTATTGGGCTGTGGTCGAGCAGAATCATCTGCAACTCAGCGTAGCAAAGACCAACGGATTTAGGAGGACCGGGAAACCTGTGAGCCCTGTTTCAATCCAGGGGGTCGATGTGCAGGACTATAAATACCTCAGAGTACACCTGATAATAAATTGTAGTGGGTTAAAAACACCACTGCACTCTACAGGAAGGGAGAGAGTCGTCTCTGAGGTCTTCAACATCTGTCGGACAACACACAGGTGTTTCTATGAGTCTGTTGTGGCCAGTGCCATCCTCTGTGCTGTTGCATGCTGGGACAGCAGGTTGAGGGTTTCAGATGCCAACAGACATCCTGTCACTCGTACAGTTTCCTCAAATTTTTGTGAAGGACCCAATGCACACTATGCTAATATTTGTGGTCATCAATATGTATGGAAAGGATCAGGAGGTCCAACAGTGAGTGCCTACAGCCATCGGTAAAACAAGGTAGGGTGGGTGATGTTGTGGGGATGGAGCTAGACTTTAATAAGGTGGTGTCTGAGAGGCGGCTGTTGTCCAAGGTCAGGACAATGCTGGACCTCCCACCCACTCATGATGAGCTGGTCAGTCACTGAGAGACTAAGATTACCCATAATGCACCACTAAAGGACACAGGAAGTCATTCCTGTCTGTGGATATCTCTCTCCATCTAATGCACATCCTCTACAGTGAAAATAACAAAATTAAGTTTTACAGTAAAATGTCAGTTATATATATTTAATCTCTGTAATATTCTGGATATTTACAATTGAGTTATTTTATAATGGAGCTAAATCATGAGAGTAAATGGTAAATGGACTGGTTCTTATAGAGCGCCTTTCTACTCTGAGCGCTTTACACAACTTGCCTCATTCACACAAGCATTTTTTTCGACGCTGTTTCTATGTAAGTGCTTTCTTACACACTGCCAATGCACTAAAACATACCTGGATATAAAAAACACACACAGGACGGTCAGTCAAGGCCTCCCCAAACCTTTGAATGTCCTTTGGGAAGCCTGGAGAACTGCTCCTGAGTACTCATAAAGGAAGCTGTCTCAGAGAGATCAGACTGTGTTGAAGAATACCGGATTCTGGCTTTTAATCTTGTCAGACCTGTACAGACTGTGTTTTAATGTACTGTATTTCCTTTTACGGTATGTTTGCATGTTTCAATATATGACAGCACCATTGTCTTAACAATGGTTGGCTCAAGACTTTTGCACAGCACTGCATCTTAGAGCACACAACACCATAAGAACTCATGCTTTACCTAATATAAAGAATGACCTCACTTACCAGTAAAAGTTATGTTTGCGATGGTATAATCATCACAACGCATTAATTTAACAAAATAAAAGTGTCTGAGAGTGAAAAAAATAAAAGCCTCCTGCTTCCTTCTTCATAATATTATTGTATAGTAGAAAGCATAAAGATGTGGGGTCCTTACTTTACAAAATAAAGTACCAACTGTTGTTGTGATTTGGTGCTATATAAATAAAACTGAATCAAATTGGCCACAAGAAAGAGACTGCAGCTGCATGGAGCTAAGCTCACTGTCAGCTGATTACATTTGAGCCATTTCCTAAAGGTTCACACTGCGCTTGCTATCCTCTGCCAAAAGAACAAGTAGAGTGAACACAACATGGCAGTTCAGTGTTATCTGGAGTAATAAAATAGTAACAAACGTTTATGGCGTCACCGCTCTCGGTTACCGTTCCTCCTGAGGCATCCCTCGATGGATGGCAATCGCTGGAAAGTTCTGCTCCACAAGCAGCTGAGCCAGAGCTACACAACGCTGGACGGACTTCACAAAGATCACCACCTGAGCAGCACAGCGACACAATCACTCAGCTACAGTGGACATTAAGTCCTGTTGGCTTCCTGTGTGTGTCTGTTTCACTGTGTGCGCCCTCGTCTGCACTTGGAGACAATCGATCATTAACAGCTATTTATTACTTTACTCTAAGTAGAATCAAAAAGTTTTCATGTAGAACAACACCAGGACAAAAGAGACAGAGAGAAACAGGACAGCACCGTCAGCCATGCTTTTTGACACTCACTAGCGCTCGACTTGTTTCTTTGTTCAGTGACAAGCTCGCAAACTGCACAAGCAGAACCTGTTGGATTAGCAGTTATGACACTGCTGTCCTGTTGGTTTCCTCCACGTCCTGTTAACTCTGCTGCTGACATGGTAACGACAGAACTCCAGTGAACTGTTGGCCCTGTTGTCAAATATACATGATTCAGGTATTAAAGTCTGTACTGGGCTGATATCTAACAAATACTGGGTGGGCGCACCCCTCACTCTGGTGGACCCTCACATACTCACATGACCAAAGTATATTGTTTCCCTCGCTCCCTCACACTGAAGCATAGTAAGGCCCTTATACTTTTCTGTCTGTACACACACATACTGTAATAATAATAATAATAATAATAATAATAATAATAATAATAATAATAGATTGGATTTATATAGTGCTTTTCAAGGCACCCAAAGCGCTTTACAATACCACTATTCATTCACTCTCACATTCACACACTGGTGGAGGCAGCTACAGTTGTAGCCACAGCTGCCCTGGGGCAGACTGACAGAGGCCAGGCTGCCATATCGCGCCATCGGCCCCTCTGGCCAACACCAGTAGGCAAGTAGGGTAAAGTGTCTTGCCCAAGGACACAACGACCAGGACAGAGAGCCCGGGGATCGAACCGGCGACCTTCCGGTTACAGATGCGATTTCCAACCCCCTGAGCCACGGTCGCCTGTACATATCTTAATAAGTATTTCTTTAACTGTAAATGTGAGGAGATGTCCTCTGGCACACAGCCTAACCCTAACCCTTCTTTCTGAGAGGTGTAGCCAATCAGAAGAAGAATAGAGCCTGGTTTCAGGAAGTTGATGAGCTGTGGGGTTGCACACAAGTAGCATAAATAACATTTATTTTGATCTTTGAAATAACTAATGCTTCTCTAGCAGGATCTGCAAGTGTGTCCCACAGTAACATGCTTGTAAGACATGAACATAAAACGCAGCAATCTAATTCCCATCAACAGAAAAGCAAACAGACAAAACAAAAATGTCCACAGGGGGGTTACACTGTGGGGAAGGTATGGTGTGGGTACCTGATTGAACTCTAGTGCGTCCAGGAGATCGAAGAGCTTTCTGTTTTTCTCATTATCCTTCAGCTTGACGTAGTACTGCTGCAGCCCATGCAGAGTTAGCTTGGTTTCGTCATCTACAAAGATTTCCATCGGCTGGACCGGCAGGAGTTTGAAAAGGGAGGTTGGCAAGATTCAGGGAAGAGCACACAAAGAGAACATCAAACATAATACAGTGGAAGTGAAAAGGAAGCAGCGAGGAGACGGAGGGAAGGCTTTGGTATAGGTAACACACACACACACAGTTGTGTTTTCATATCTCTGTGGGGACATCTTATTGACATAATGCTTTCCCTAGCCCCTTACCCTAACCATCAAAGATGAATGCCTGACCCTCAGCCTAAACCTAACCATGACCTAACTGTGACCCTCACACTAAAACAAGATTTTGAGCCTCGAAAATCCCTTCAAATTTGTGGGGACGGGAACTTTGTCCCTATAAGAGCTGTTAGTCCCCACAAGTATAGTAAAACTCCACTTTTTGGTCCCCAGAAAGATAAGTAAACACACACACACACACACACTTCTTTCTTGTGACTTGGACTCATGGAGGCTGAACATCGACTTGGACTTTGTTACCCACTGTTCCAGCAGGCGAAGGAGTAGTGGAGGTGTGGAGGGAGCGGGAAGAGGCATGGCAGATGAAAGTGAAGAGGCGTATTTACATCTTGCATGAACTTTCTGCAGACTGGACGGATCTCTTTACTCAGGGTGGCGCTGAACATCATGACCTGCTTCTCGTGGGGAGTCATACGGAAAATCTCTTGGACATCTCTGCGCATGTCTAAGGAAGAGAACATTATTTACAGCGTATTACAAACTCATCTAGATGCAGTGACTAAAGATTCAATAATGATGACTGAAGGCCCTTTCACATATGCACGCGCTGCACTCTGGAACCCATTTGTGTCTATTGTTTGTGCCACACAATAATGATTTCCTGCTGCACCGAGCAAAGCACAGCACATGCACACTTGTGACGTATTGTTGTGCGAGGAACAGAAACGAAGAGTACTGCTGCGCTGAGTTCAACCACATGATGAAGGAGAACATTCTGTACGTATCAGAGTTTGGTGAACTGTTTGCCGCAGGTTCTGCAGACCTCCGAGAGAAGCAGTGTTGTGGAAACAACACACTCTTCACCAGCTGGGATAGTTACAAAGTTTTCTTCTTTATGAACCAGCGATACATGTTTTTATCAACATTTGAACATAATAGGACACAAACTCTCGTCAGAGAAACACGTTTTGAAATGACAAGCAGTGAGTGCAGCGCATGGCCGATGTAAAAGGCCCTTCAAAAGAAAACATTTTTGCTTCACTTCGTACCAAATGAATTGTCAAAAACACCAAGAAATCTATGACATCACATTTGAAACAATTAATTCCTAAATGCCCGACCAGAGAGGAGAGGACATTAGACCACTGCTACAGCACGATCAGCGGGGCCTATCGTGCGGTGCCCCGCGCTTCACTCGGACTTTCTGACCACGTAATGATCCACCTAATCCCCGCGTACAGACAGAGGCTGAAGCTCTCCAAACCTGTCGTGAGGACAAAAAAAAACTGTGGAGCAACGAGGCTGTGGAGGAGCTTCGCACGTGTTTGGAGTCTACAGACTGGGACACAATGAAGGCTGCTTCTAACAGCTTGGATGAGTTTACGGACACTGTCACCTCCTATATCCACTTCTGTGAGGACAGCATTGTGCCATCACGCACCAGGGTGAGTTATAACAATGACAAACCCTGGTTTACTCCTAAACTCAAAAAGCTGTGGCTGGAAAAGAGAAAGGCGTTCAGAAGCGGAGACAGGGACTGCTACAGAGAGGCCAAGTACAGGTTCACTAAAGAAGTGGACATTGCTAAACATCAGCACTCTGAGAAGATGCAGCAGCAGATCTCAGAGAATGACTCGGCCTCTGTGTGGAAAGGTTTTAGGAATATCACCAACTACAAGCCTAAAACCCCCCACTCCACTGATGACTTGCTCTTAGCCAACACCCTTAACGACTTTTACTGCCGTTTTGACGAGCCATCAGGCAGCCTTCACACCGCCAACGGCCCCAACAATAGAGGCACTTTAGACACCAATTCCCTCACCTCTCCCCCCTCCATAGAGCCATCACCACTTTCAAACTGTTCACCTACAACACCCCCCTCCTCACCCCACACAAAAGAGGATTTCACACCACCTTCTCCCACCACAACTCTTCATATTCATGAAGAAGGTGTGAGGAAGCAGTTTAAGAGTCTGAATGTTCGAAAAGCTCCCGGCCCAGACGGTGTGTCTCCTGCCACCCTCAGACACTGTGCAAACGAGCTGGCCCCAGTGTTTTCTGGCATTTTCAACTCCTCACTGCAGGCATGTCATGTGCCTGCCTGCTTCAAGTCCTCTACCATAATCCCTGTCCCCAAGAAACCTAGGATCACTGGACTAAATGACTACAGACCCGTGGCTCTGACATCTGTGGTCATGAAGTCATTTGAGCGCCTAGTTCTCTCCCATCTCAAGACCCTCACGGCCCCCCCTCCTGGACCCCCTGCAGTTTGCATACAGAGCCAACAGGTCTGTAGATGACGCCATCAACATGGCCCTACACTTCATCCTGCAGCATCTGGACTCCCCAGGAACCTACGCCAGGATCCTGTTTGTGGACTTCAGCTCTGCCTTCAACACCATCCTTCCAGACCATCTCCGAGGCAAGCTTTCCCAGATGAATGTGCCTGATCCCATCTGCCGGTGGATCACTGACTTCCTGACGGACAGGAAGCAGCATGTGAGGCTGGGAAAGAATGTCTCGGACTCCCAGACCATCAGCACCGGCTCCCCTCAGGGCTGTGTTCTTTCTCCTCTGCTCTTCTCCCTGTACACCAACTGCTGCACCTCCACCCACCAGCCTGTCAAGCTAATCAAGTTTGCAGATGACACCACCGTTATTGGGCTCATCTCGGACGGGGATGAGTCTGCCTACAGGAGGGAGGTTGAACGTCTGGTGTCTTGGTGCAGCCACAACAACCTGGTGCTGAATGCCCAGAAGACAGTGGAGATTATTGTGGACTTCAGGAAGCACACAGCTCCACTCCCCCCCATCATCCTGACTGACACCCCCATCACCTCTGTGGACTCATTCCGCTTCCTGGGTACCACCATCACTCAGGACCTGAAGTGGGAGCCCACCATCACCTCCGTCATCAAGAAAGCCCAGCAGAGGATGTACTTCCTGAGGCAGCTGAAGAAATTCAACCTGCCAACACGGACGATGATGCAATTCTACACTGCAATCATCGAGTCCATCCTCACCTCCTCCATCACCGTGTGGTACGCTGGAGCCACTATCAGGGACAAACAGAGACTGCAGCGTGTTGTGCACTCTGCTGAGAAGGTGATTGGCTGTAGACTCCCATCTCTGCAGGACCTGTACACCTCCAGGACACTGCGGCGTGCAGCTCGGATCTCAGCTGACCCTTCTCACCCTGGACACAGTCTGTTTGACCTGCTCCCCTCAGGCAGGAGGCTCCGGTCCATTCGCACCAGAACTTCTCGCCATAAGAACAGTTTCTTCCCCTCTGCTGTTGGACACATGAACAATAAACGTACGACTGTTCCCACCACTAACACATGACCCTACGCTGTGTTCACTGCATCATTCCATGTTTTGGCACTGATCACCACCTGCACTCATGTATATATCTTTCTACGTAGCACTTTTAATTCTTATTCTCATATATATATCTCATGTATATCTCATGCATATATCTTTCTACATAGCACTTTTAATTCTTATTCTTACTTTTATTTTTTCATGTCTATTTAAGCGCAATTTATGACAGTATGTTTGCACTGAAGCACCGCAGCAATTTCCTAATGTTGTAAACCTGCTCAACATTTGGCAATAAAACCCATTCTGATTCTGATTCTAAAGTTTTTGTACAGTATTGAACAATCATATCACCCAACATCTAAAACTGTTGTTAAACTGAGAAAAATAAACCCTAAGAGCTGCCAAGTCTGCGTAGGTTCTCGGTCATCCAGGTCATAGTAATCTAAGGAGCTATTAAACACATATGTAAGACTGCTTTCTTCCATGTGTGCAACATCTCTAAAGTTAGAAATATCCTGTCTCAGAGTGACGCTGAAAAACTAGTTCATGCATTTATTACTTCCAGGCTGGACGACTGTAATTCATTATTATCAGGAAGTCCTAAAAACTCCCTGAAAAGCCTTCAGTTAATCCAAAATGCTGCAGCAAGAGTCCTGACAGGGACTAGAAAGAGAGAGCAGATTTCTCCTGTTTTGGCTTCCTGTTAAATCCAGAATTCAAAATCCTGCTCCTCACATACAAGGTCTTAAATAATCAGGCCCCATCTTATCTTAATGACCTTGTAGTACCATATCACCCTATTAGAGCACTTGGCTCTCGCTCTGCAGGCCTACTTGTTGTTCCTAGAGTATTTAAAAGTAGAATGGGAGGCAGAGCCTTCAGTTTTCAGGCCCCTCTTCTGTGGAACCAGCTTCCAGTTTGGATTCAGGAGACAGACACTATCTTTACTTTCAAGATTAGGCTTCAAACTTTCCTTTTTGCTAAAGCATGTAGTTAGGGCTATGGCTGAGCCATATTATACCGTTCACGGTAATACCGGTACAATGTTAGGCAACAAAAAGAAAATGAAATATCGCGATAGAATATGGGTAAAACGCGCATGCGCAGTTCCTTTGTTTTCATACGCACATGGCCGATTGTTGAGTGAAAACGATGAACCAGAATTGGTTTGTAAAAATGGTGACACTTCAGTGATGTGGAACAGGTTTGGTGTTTGTCCGTCAGATACACGACAAAGCACTTTTTTTTGTAGAACATGCAAGCGGGTCGTCGTTATTGTCGTATTTGTCGGACTAAGGTGCCCGTAAATGTGGGAGTAATCTGGGTCCTAAACTTTGCCCGCTTCAGGTCCCAAAGTCAAACGAACACTGCAGCATCACTGAGAGTTAAAAGCTGTCTAAATTCTTTCATCTTTAATAAAACGATGAGCATTGCTGCTTTACCAGGTGTAACAATTAAGTTTAACATCCAGGCATCCATGAAAACAGAATTTATGACATTTAACAGTTAGAAGTTAGCAGGAAGTTAGCTCGCTAGTTACCTAAGCATGATATAGCATGTTCTGACTGAGAGATTTCTGAAACATTCAAACGTACAGCTCTGCTATCACTTCCAACATAAATGAAGACAGGAAACTAAACAGCAGTGACGTTTGTAGGGTTACTGAAGTTGGGCTAGCTGGTATATAATGATGTGCTACATGATAGCTAGTGACACAGCTATGTTAGCATAACAAACAGTGAAGCTGCAGGATGAACGCTAACACTTTTCCACTTATAAAAGTTAACGTGAAGGTTCCTGATGGTTAGAGACAAATGCAATCGCATGGCAGGATGCTGTAAATGGACCAAACTTCAGTCAGGAGAACAACTGAGATAATCCATCCACAATACGAGGTTAGTCATTCATATACTGCAACTACATGGGAATAGAGCAGCTGCCAGAGAATTCAACATTAATGAATCAATGGTACAGAAGTGGAGGAAGCAAGAAGAATGAGTTTAATAAAGTTTGACTGCTTTGTTTTGCTTAATGTGTCTTATAATCTCGTGCACCTTATGGTCCGAAAAATACATATTAGACTTTTTTTATTTGGCACACTGCAGTTTAATGCAGCAAAGCACCTCTTTTTAACTTCAGTGGATATTATACATGGTTATGCTCAGGATATGTCAGCAAATTTGCATTTGCACTGTTAAATTTTTATATAGCTTTAATGCACATAAAAAACAGCTGCTTGTTTAAGTGAAAATAAATGGATGTTTTTTTTGCACTAGTAAAGTTGTGGAGTTGTATTTTGTCTCGCCTTAACTATATCGTCAGTTATATCGTTATCACAAATTTTCAAATATATATCGTGATAAATATTTTCGGCCATATCGCCCTGCTCTAGTTAGGGCTGGACCAGGTGACCCTGAATCCTCCCTTAGTTACGCTGCAATAGGTGTAGGCTGCTGGGGGATTCCCATGATGCACTGGATGTTTCTTCTTCACTCACTATGTGTTAACAGACCTCTCTGCACTGAATCATCCTTGTTATTAACCTCTGTCTCGCTTCCACAGCATGTCTTTATCCTGTCTTCGTTCTCTCACCCCAACCAATCACAGCTGTCGGAGGTTTCTTCCTGTTAAAAGGGAGTTTTCCCTTCCCACTGTCGCTAAAGTGCTTGCTCATAGGGAGTCATATGATTGTTGGGTTTTTCTCTGTATTTATTATTGTAGGGTCTACCTTACAATATAAAGCACCTTGAGGCGACTGTTGTTGTCATCTCGTACTGTATATATAAAACTGAACTGAAAGCAACTGGATTTCTTTAAGTTTCTTGAAGACGTTTCACGTCTCATCCGAGAAGCTTCTTCAGTTATAAAACAAAATGGTGGAGATTCCCAGGTATTAATCCTTAGTGGAAGTTGTCCCTTAACCTCTTAAGGCCCGAACTCTTTCATGGCATGCATTTTTAATTTTTCTTTGCTATTTGGGCTGATTGAGACCCGATGGATGTAAAAACAAAGAATTACCAGAATTTTTTTATACCTGATTTTTGTTTCTGAGATAAATTAGATCCACATATGAGGACATTTGCTTTACATTTGGATAGAACAGTGGCAGTATAATGTCCTCGTAAGTGGATATCGGGCCCTTGTAGAACAAAATTTTGTATTTTGGTCTAGACAACCCAAAATGTGATGTCCACATATGTGGACGTCAGGTCCTAGGAGGTTAAGAATGTTGTTGACCCACTATTGATCATGTCCCTCACCACATGCGCCATGGTGAGAAAAAAGGCGTGGATTATTATTGTCAGAGTTTTGATGCATGCTCAGTCATCCAGGTAAGTAAATCCCAAAGGTTGATTCCGTTCACCTGGACGTTTTGTGGGAGAAACGTTTCGTTACTCGTCCAAGTGACTTCTTCAGTCTCAGCTGACTGCAGGTTTCCAACCTTATAAACAGCACATTTACACAATTAGGGAAACTATTGGTGGGTGAACAATGGGCTGGGAGGTCATGACCATTAATCAAAGACTATTGATCAGTGGCCATGAGTACCATTCACAGAGAGCTGGGGAATGGCTGCAATCACAGCATTGTAAGATGGTGATAGATGCACCCTTAGGCCCCTCCTCCATTCAGAGATGGTCTTTCCCTTTTCACGTAAATGGCCTCCTTGACTCCGCGCTCAAACCAGCTCTCCTCCCTGTCCAGGATGTTACATCCTCATCATTGAAACATTGTCCACTGGCCTGTAGGTGTGCATAGACTGCAGAGTCCTGGCCTGACGAGGTGGCTCTCCTGTGTTGTAGCCAGAGGTTGTTTAGTCTCCCTGATGTATAAATCCTGGCAATCCTCCTGCACTTAACAGCGTACACTATGTTACTCTGTTTGTGTCGGGGGACCCGATCCTTGGGGTGGACCAGTTTTTGGCGCAGCGTGTTTTGGGGTTTAAAAGCCACAGAGACCCGGTGGTTAGAAAAAATGTGTCTCAACTGCTGTGATACTCCTGACACGTATGGGATCACTACAGGTTTTCTCTTGGGCAGCGGTTGTCCTTCTCTCCTGGATCGGCTGGAGCTTTCTTTAGGAGCCAAAAGTCCAGCTGGGATAACCACATTTACTCAGGGCCTTCTTGATGTTCTTCTGCCTCCCTGGCTGCTGTGTCTGTGGGGATGGTGTTCGCTCTGTGTTGTAGCGTCCTGATGACACCCAGTTTGTGCTCCAAATCACAACAGACGCCTCATTAAATTTTATTAGGGAAAGACTGATAGCCCTCAGTGTTTTATTAGATACCCTAGTGGTATCAATTTCACACCCCTATGTCGCTATGTCCTTGAGTTATCACTTCACAAATTTGCATGTCCAGGCCGCCCGCCTAGCAGGGTTACGACAATAAAAGTAGCAGTTGTCATCAAAATAAAAGCAACAAAGTCATGCTGCATTTGTTTAGCTGCCCCCTCTGCCTCTACAAAGGTGGGAAGACGCTGGTGCCATGATCTTTCACAATCCTCCAAATTTATCTTTAACTGAGAAATTTGTTTCTTACACTTTATTCTGTTTGTTGTCACACAAGCACAGCAGAGAAATCCACTGTGTACATTCAGATTTAGCTAGATATATGCCATGTATACGTTACTGTTTATTCTGTAATGTCACACCAATCACACCCGCAGTACAATAACTTCTACCACCAGCACCTTGGCCTCGAGTTGTCAGCTGTCAAACACTTTATTATCCTGGGAAAAGAAAAGATGGATACCTCATGATCCTTATAAAAATCACACATTACAGGAAAACCACAGACTCATATTTACTGCTGCAAGCTCCCCAAGGGAGGCAGGAAACCTTCACACAATATGAAAGGAAAGTGGACTCCATACATAAAAACCACAAAGCTAATGAGACAGATGTTGGTTTGAATGTTATCTTATCCTCTTCTTTGTTTCTTGGTTTTAAACACTGGCACATATTTGGATCTGATTTTGCTTTAAAAAGTGGGTTGTGCCACTTACCAAGCTGCTCGAGCATCTTGTCACACTCATCCAGGATGAAATGTTTGATGTGACGCAAATTGAGCGTCTTGCTGCGCGTCAGTGCCAGGATTCTGCCTGGTGTTCCCACCACAATATGAGGAGAGTTTTTCTTCAGCTCCTCTTCATCCTTCTTTATAGACAGCCCTCCAAAGAACACTGCCACCTACAGGAAAACAAGCATACATCATACTGTTTGAGCTGGGAGAAACTGATGTATGAGTTCAAGCTGCTTTACCTTAACAGTGGGCATGTACTTTGAAAATCTCTCATATTCCTTGCTGATCTGAAACGCCAGCTCTCTGGTATGGCACATCACCAGGACAGAGACCTGCACATAAAAATGGCAAAGATTAGGCAAGGCAAGGCAAATTTATTTGTATAGCACAATTCAACAACAAGGTGATTCAAAGTGCTTTACAGAGACATTAGAAACAAAAACAAATAAAAAGCATGATTTAAAATTGATTAAAACAAGCAAACAAACTAACTAACTAAATACACACATTTCACACCTGTTCGCGCGATCTGAACCCTTATCGTAAGGGGAGCTACCAGTCCTTCTGTGGACGAGCTACTTTCTATTTTAAATTCCCTGAATTTAAAATACTCTCTAGACCCAGTCTAGACCCAGCTGGGGAGCTACCCAGAGCTCTAAACCCACTTAACAAACAAACAAACAAAACAGTATATAAAATCAAAACAGATAAAATCAGAACAGTAGATAAAATCAGTAGTTAATGTAAGTTTTGAAATTTAAGCTTAACAAACAAACAAAACAGTATATAAAATCAAAACAGATAAAATCAGAAATAGATAAGATCAGTAGTTAATGTAGGTTTTGAAATTTAAGCTTAAAGTGTGGATTTGGTGCTTTATTCAAATGCAGCTGAGAACAGGTGAGTCTTCAACCTGGATTTAAATAAACTGAGTGTTTCAGCTGATCTGAGGCTTTCTGGGAGTTTGTTCCAGATATAAGGAGCATAAAAGCTGAATGCAGCTTCTCCGTGTCTGGTTCTGACTCTGGGAACTGATAAAAGACCGGATCCAGATGACCTGAGGGATCTGGAAGGTTCATACTGGGTCAGGAGGTCACTGATGTATTTTGGTCCTAAACCATTCAGAGCTTTATAGACCAGCATCAGGACTTTAAAGTCTATCCTCTGACGGACAGGCAGCCAGTGTAAAGACCTCAGAGCTGGACTGATGTGGTCCACTTTTTTGGTCTTAGTGAGGACTCGAGCAGCAGAGTTCTGAATGAGCTGTAGTTGTCTGACTGATTTTTTAGGTAGACCTGTAAAGATGCTGTTACAGTAATCAAGCCTACTAAAAATGAATGCATGGACTAGTTTTTCCAGGTCCTGTTGAGACATCAGATCTTTTATCCTTGATATATTCTTGAGGTGATAGTAAGCTGATTTTGTTATTGTCTTAATGTGTTTTTCTAAGTTTAGGTCTGCATCCATCACTACACCCAAATTTCTCGCCTGGCTTGTGGTTTTTAGATGTATAGATTGAAGTTCTCTGGTGACCTGTAATAGTTTTTCTTTGGCGCCAAAGACTATTACCTCAGTTTTGTTTTTGTTTAGCTGGAGAAAATTGTGGCACAGCCAGTCATTAATTTCCTCAATGCATTTACCAAGAGCCTGTACAGGGCCTCGGTCTCCTGGTGACATTGTGATATATATTTGTGTGTCATCTGCATAGCTGTGATAGTTTATTTTGTTGTTCTTTATAATCTGTGCCAGTGGGAGCATGTAAATGTTAAACAGAGGAGGTCCCAAGATGGAACCTTGGGGAACTCCACATGTGATACTTGTCTGCTCAGATGTGAAGTTACCTATTGATACAAAGTATTTCCTGTTTTCTAAGTATGTTTTGAACCAGTTTAGTACAGTTCCTGAAAGACCTGTCCAGTTCTCCAGTCGTTTGAGTAATATGTTGTGGTCAACTGTATCAAATGCTGCACTGAGATCCAGTAAAACTAAGACTGACATTTTTCCACAGTCTGTATTCAGACATATGTCATTAAACACTTTGGTCAGAGCGGTTTCAGTGCTGTGGTTCTGTCTAAAACCTGACTGGAAGGCATCATAGCAGTTATTCTGTTTTAAGAAGTAACTGAGCTGTTGAGAAACTGCTTTTTCAATGATCTTACTTAAAAATGGGAGATTTGAGATCGGCCTGTAGTTTTTCATTTGTGTCTTGTCAAGATTGTCCTTTTTCAGTATAGGTTTGATTACAGCAGTTTTTAGTGGTTCTGGAAACACACTTGACATTAAGGAAAAGTTGACGATCTGTAACAGGTCTGACTCTAAAGTCTTTGAGACCTTTTTGAAAAAACTTGTTGGCAGGACATCTAAACAGCAGGAGGAGGAGTTCAGTTGACCTAAGATGTCCTCCAGGTCTTTGCTGTTAATCGGGTGAAACTGTTTGATGGTGTTTAAACAGTTTTTCGGTGGACACAGTACATATCCTGGATCTGCTGTTGATGTACCAACTGCTTGTCTAATCTTTTGGATTTTGTCTGTGAAGAATTTGGCAAAGTCATTGCAGGCCATGGTTGAATGAAGTTCAGCTGCCACTGACACAGGAGGGTTTGTTAGCCTGTCAACTGTAGAAAATAAGACCCGAGCATTATGGCTGTTTTTAGTGATGATGTCAGAGAAGTAGGACCTCCTTGCACTCCTCAGTTGTAAATTATAATTGTGAAGTTTCTCTTTATAGATGTCATAATGAACCTGGAGGTTTGTTTTTCTCCATCTGCGCTCAGCTTTCCTACACTCTCTTTTTTCATTTTTCACTAGTGTGGAGTTTCTCCATGGAGACTTTTTCCTTCCAGAGATAACCTTCACCTTAATGGGAGCAATAGTGTCCATTACATTTAACATGTTAGCATTGAAGCTATTGACGAGCTCATTGACTGACCCTCTGGGCAGGTCAGGTGTTAATGGGAAGACCTGGTTAAAAATTGCACTACTGTGTTCAGTTATACACCGTTTTGTGATCACTGCTGTTGATATATTTGTGTGGGCTGAGATTTTACTTTCAAAGAAAACACAGTAATGATCAGATAAGCCCACATCAGACACAGTAACCTTTGAAATGCTCAGGCCCTTGGAGATCAGTAGGTCAAGAGTGTGTCCTCTATTGTGTGTGGCCTCTGTTACATGCTGAGTCAGCCCAAAGTTGCCCAGAGTGTTACTCAGGTCTTTAGTCCCTTTGTCCTGAGGGTTGTCCACATGGATGTTAAAATCCCCAACAATAATTACACAGTCGAAATCAACACAGATCACAGACAGCAGTTCACTGAGGTCATTAAAAAAGTCTGTGCCGTATTTGGGAGGCCTGTAAACATTAAGAAACACAACTTTGGATGGGGCCTTCAGCTGTAAAGCCACATATTCAAAAGACTGAAAACTTCCAGGAGATAGCTGCTTACATTGAAATGATTCATTAAATAAGACAGCAACCCCTCCTCCTCTCCTGCTCACCCTGGCCTCACTGATAAAACTGTAGTTAGGAGGGGTCGTCTCGATGAGAACAGCTCCACTGTTACTTTGGTCCAACCAAGTTTCAGTTAAAAACATAAAATCAAGGCTGTGCTCAGTGATTAAATCATTAATTAAAGATGTTTTCCCAGCTAAAGATCTAACGTTTAATAAAGCCAACTTAAGTGTTTTAGAGGTATTACTTGTCCCCTCGTGTTTGGGAGCAGTCTGTGGCACACAAGGTATGTTTACTATATTTAAAGATCTTTTAGAGTGCAGCTCTCTGTGTTTTGACCAGGCCACATGTCTCCTGTCACCTAAAAGTACAGAAATTTTAAAACCTTCTAGTAAACAGGGTCCCAGCTTCTCCTGGGAAAAGTCACCACTGCCATAATCCTCGCAGCCCGGACCCTCCACACATCACACATCAGACTGCGGAGACAAAGCATGAAGGTGGTAAGGAGGAACTAAGGGGGGCGAGGCTGGGCAATGTGACTTCGATTGCTCTGTTGAGGGTGGGGCTCGGTGGCGAACCTTTGGCTGCTTTGGTGGGGGGTTTATGGGGGACAAAGAGGGATTGATTAAGATATAGTACCAACTTAATTCACTATGGGATGTATTTACTGCACTATGGTCCTTGAAAACACGATGCATCTGTAAATCTGAATGTACACTGTTCTTTTTTCCCTGCACACTACTGCAAGTCTTTCGTTCAAACTCAAACAGCCCAAAACTCTTTACCAAGCGTTCTGCCAAGTGGATGGTAATAATTAAGAGTGACTCAAACATTTTTCTCTCATCTGGATGTTAGCAGTTGGTCAGTCAGGAGTTGTGAAAAGCCCTAATCACAACATCATGGAGTCAACTGACTCTGTGACTGTCAGGTAAAAGTCGGCATTTCACACAAAAGACAACGCAATATCCTGAGTTTGCTTTCAGATTTGTTTTTGAGCCTGTTTATCTAGACATGAAGGCTCCACAAGTACAGAACAAATGTGCTCATTAGCTAAAAATCAGCTGTAAGTAGAATCTAAAATGAAAATAAATGCAGAAAAGCAATTAAATGACAGTTGTTACAATATAATAAAACACCTTTTAGCTCTGTCCTGGCTGCTACACCTCACCTGACCGGTGATGGGCTCTAGCTGCTGCAGGGTGGCAAGAACAAACACTGCTGTCTTCCCCATCCCAGACTTGGCCTGACAGAGCACATCCATACCCAGGATTGCCTGAGGGATGCATTCATGCTGAACTGGAAGGAGAACACATGAGCAGGAGAATTTCAGCTCATTCAGGATGCAGCAACCAGAAACCAGTACCCAAGCCATTTCTTTCACTCCCAGTTCAATGCAAAGTTACCTTTAAAATCCTTTAATTATTTCACAAAGCTCTCTGTGGTTTGCCCTCCAGTATACTTTCTCAGGGTCTTTCAGAGTCAGAACTCTCAGGTCATCACATGCACATCTCTGAACTGTTCCCACACTACGGGTGCTTTCAGCATCTGTGGTCCTGTTCTTTGGAGCAAGCTACCTGCTGACCTGAGGTAGGTTACAGTGGCTTGCAAAAGTATTGGGCCCCCTTGAACTTTCCCACATTTTGTCACATTACAGCCACAAACATGAATCAATGTTATTGACCTTCCACGTGAAAGACCAACACAAAGTGGTGCACACGTGAGAAGTGGAACGAAAATCAGACATGATTCCAAACATGTTTTACAAATAAATAACTGCAAAGTGGGGTGTGTGTAATTATTCAGCCCCCTGAGTCGATACTTTGTAGAACCAGCTTTTGCTGCAGTTCCAGCTGCCAGTCTTTTAGGGTCTGTCTCTACCAGCTTTGCACATCTACAGACTGAAATCTTTGCCCATTCTTCTTTGAAACAGCTCCAGCTCAGTCAGATTAGCTGGACAGCGTTTGTGAACAGCAGTTTTCAGATCTTGCTGCAGATTCTTGATTGGATTTAGATCTGGACTTTGACTGGGCCAGTCTAACACATGGATATGTTTTGTTTTAAACCATCCCATTGTTGGGATGGCTGCTTGCATTTTAACAAGAACTGGGAAATTTGAGCACATTACCCTGTGCTGAGATCTCTTCATATGGAGTTTTTTGTTTTTTTTTGCACCATTTCCAAGCACTTTGTTCTCCAATGTGTGCCTTAGTCTTGTTTTGTACATATTCCTCTAGACTGTACATATGGCTATGTTTGCCATTTATTCCTGCTCTCTATTTACATTTTATTCCAGCACAGCTGGTGTGAAGCGCCTATACATTTGTTGTACATTTACAATGAATGGCTATTCTATTTTGCTGTTTTCACTGTAGGTTTACAATGATTTAGATTGTAAACTGTGGTGGGGCGTGGCCTGCGGTGCCGTGTGGATGCACCCTGCCGTGCCACATCCTGGGTTTCGGCACCAGTGTGGTGGAATTAAGGCACAGCGGGACCGCAGATTTGTGTTTTGAGCCATTTTTATTCAACATTTGTCAAACCACCACAACCCTGAGTCCCCATGTTTTAACATGGCGGGCTTGACTGTGGATGCCGTGAAGGTGCATCCGCACAGCACCGCAGTCCACGCCCCACCACATAAACCTACACAGATTTTCATGCTTTTATCTTCTGTGTTCAGCACATCGAGTTTGAGCATAATGAAATGTGTTATGTAACTAAAATTACCGTTGCCAACACACCAACCCACCACAGCTCTGTTAAAGGAGGAACTGGCATTAATCTTTATTAGACGCTTCAAATACAGAGAGAAGATAAAAAAGTGAATAAAATCAGCAGCGGTTGTACCAGTTCGCAATTTTCCTCCTGGCACCAGTTACTCACCCTCAGACGGATGTTCAAACCCACAATCCACTATGGCTCTCAGCAGTTCAGGTTTCAGTAGAAAGTCTCTGAATCCAGAGGAGTGAATGGACACATAGGAGCCCTTCACCCCCTCCTTCCTTATCGACATGTCACTTGCACCTCCAACATCTCCAACATCTCCAACCCCTCTGGCCTCCACCTCATCATCTTCATAGTCCAACAGCTCGTTATCTACGTCGTTTTCTGTCATCCTGACTCTGCTGCGAAACAAGACAAACAAATGTTGTGTATGAAACTTCAGGAACAAAGAGCTTTTAAACTTTCGCAGTGCTAGAAGGTTCAACATGGCCAAAAATCATTGGAGTCAGCATGTGTGCAAATAAGAGCCAGCAGCTTAGACTTCAGAAGGTTGGGCTTGTTTTACTCCTGGTTCGGAGACATCAGTCAGAGCAGATGTCCTTAATCTAGCTATCTCAAGCTCATGCTCTGAGTGCAGCAGCCCAATCCCACCTCCCAAAGTCAAATCCTAATCAACTTCAGCTGCCACGATTACGTCGACTATCAAAATCATCGACGACTAATTTAACGCGTTATTTAAAGCTTTGTAAGATCCCAAAAGACGCAGGAATAAGTAGCAGGATTTAAGAGTGTACTAACGGACTGAAACAGAAGATGGCAGCACTGCATGTACAAGGATGCCAGCTGCCGTTAAACCCCGAAGAAGAAGAAGCTGTGTCCAAATTCAGGGGGCGCATCCTTCGGAGGCCGCATTTGTGAAGGCTTTCCAAATTCAAAGACTTCTGCAAATGCAGCCGACATGAGGTGTACTAAATGCGTCCTACTTTTCCCCAGATTTGAAGGATGGGTCAGGCGTATGGCCCAACATATCCCAGAATTCATAGCACGGCTCAGCCAATTCCAGTTTCCAACAATGGCGGCAGCTAGTTAGTTTTAATATTACTCTTATTATTCTTTCTGGGTCACAAAATAAACGTTTAACATATTTTCAGGGAGAATGTAGCTATGTAAACCTCAAATATCTGCTCAGTTTATCAAGACACCACATATTTTCAAAAGCGCTTTTCGGAGAAGTCTGTTTCCCACTAGCTCGATAGCTAGCAGGGGGCAAGGCTCACTAGAGCCGTGAGAACACCGGACTCCCGGCAAATCGTTTTCAAACCCACCGCCGTCTTTCGCTACTCAGGTTAAACATGATACATGAGTCACTTAGATAACTTAAAAATGTTGTTGTTTGGCTTTTTTTCAGTGTTTTATTTGTTCCTGAGTAAGTCTGTTTGGCTGAGATTAAAGTTTTTACACAGCTGAATAAACGTCAAGCAGACAGCTGATCATCAGAAGTGTGAGATGCTCGAGAATTTACTCCGGTGTCCTGTTATATTTTAGATAGCAAGGAGTTTATTAAACTTCACCGAAACAATCTGCAAGTTTCATTAAACTTTAATAAACTATCATCTTGTCTTTATTTTTAGTTAGCACCTTAAACACTTAAAGCTGTAAGCTAATGATAGTTATATAAGAGCAGATGCTGCTGGTGCAATAAGCTGTACCGGTACGTCCAATGGATGATGATCTGATTAGTCGACTATCAAAATAACCGTTTGTGGCAGCCCTAATAACAAATATGAGTAAAAAAAAAAAAAAAAAAAAAAATAGTAGAATCTACAATAAACAACAAATGAACAACACAGTTATATGAAAGTGCCACGGGTGCCTGTAAGGGTCTTGTACTATACTGATGCTCGATAGATACTTAACCTGCACTCTCTCTCTACACACACTTAAAGTAAGACTGACATTGTGTAAGAGAGAATTACAAACTGCATTAATAAATAATATGTAGACTATAAATCTAACAAAAACAGCTCCATGCAGGAGCAATACTAAAATATGTAGCTGACTGGTATGTTCACAGAATGAAGAATTATGGTGGCGGCGGGGGGGAGAGATCAGTGGGAGGAGCTCTACTCCACAGTTTGGAGACAGCAGAGCGGATAGCTGTGTCCCAATTCAGGGTCTGCACGCTTGAAGTACGCGCACTACGCACGGTGCGTACTATAAGTACGAGAAGTGCGGAAGTGAGAGGCTTGTGAAATGGGACGGTATACGCTTCGTCGTGCTGTTCAGGTTGCCGAGCAACCATGATACTAACCGCGAGACACGTTACATACAGCTTTGTTTGACATGAAGAAAATGGATAATCTGAACAGAAGAGAACACAAAATGTAAAAACTCAGCTCTGGAGCTCTGGAGCCGGTCGCCTTCAGAGGGACTAGACTCTGTCCCAGTCTGGACTTATCCACAGCGGGTGGGTATACTTGCACCTGCCCGGTTTGCTGTGGCATTTTGGATTTAAATAAATTGTCCGTGATTGTAAATGTAAGTTTTCTCTGTGGCCTGTCCGGGGTGTGCGCCGCTTCGTGCCCGACGTATCAATGTCAAAACAAGTGCTCCCTCTTTTAAGGTTTTACACATCAGGACGTTCTAAAATTAAAATGTTCCTTAATAGGGCTTCAATTAGATGAATCACAAAACTATGTGCCATTACTCATTTAACAAAAATGAATATACTGTTCGACAATTCGCTGCTCTGGATTCAGGTGTGCGTTAACACAAAATCAAGTAGGGAAGACATGTGATCCTGAAGTTGTTGCTGAAAAGTATTACTAAAAGTTTCCAAAGAGGAAATCAAAGGTTTATGTGAGCCAATTCTTTCACACATTTACTGAGTGTTCACCTTCTACTGTAACATCAGGCCATGTGACGAAGGTTACAGCTCTGTGGTGGCAATGCATACGGGAGTGCAAGTCTAATGTTCTGTCATAATTACTTTCTGTGTTTGTTCCAATCTGTCTAATGTTCACAGTTTGTGTTTTTGCTGCGGCTCCATCAGTACAGGGGATTGGAGGATGGGAAAGATGAGAACTGAATTTTTAGTGTGTAAGTGAGCCCAGCGCAGCAGTACCTGCTGTGCAGTGATCCCGTTGGCGATAGCCTGTTGCACAGACTCCCTTGTCAGCTGAGCCACAACTACATTGGGGAAGCGGTAGAGCATTTCACTGAAGAGAGCCACCAGAGCAATCTGAAGTTCTGAATCTGTGAGAGTCACACAAACACAAGTCTGGACAGGTTCTGTATGATAGCTGTGCATCCTTTCAAATGAAACAAAGGGGAAAATTACACGAACAATTAGAGATGCTACTGTAAAACAGTTAAAGGAAGTCAGGGTCAAATTCTATGCGGTTTACAATGGAGCTTCAGCCATCCTGACACCCTCTTAATCAATGGTTACATAGTGACTAGATGTGAAAAGTCTTGAGGTGTTCACACATACTTGTGTAGGCATAGATACGATAATTGGTTTCCACCACAATGAAACCTGCATCTCCAGTACCAGGACTGGAAGCCAGGTTAGAGGAGGAGGAGCTGCTGGCGACTCCTGCAGCCAGAGTGATTGCCAGCCTGGTGGGATAATATCTCCTGGACTTCCTCTAAATAGCAGAAGATGGAAGCATCAAAAAACAACAACCAAAACCAGACTTCTAACTACTGATAGTGTTCTGGTAACTAACTCTATACAGATTTCAACCATTTTTAAGCATTTAGGTCATTTTGCCTTCCACAGCTCTTTGTGGTGACAGCGTAATCAAACCAGTCCAACCCTGCTACGTAACTGCACTAACTTGCACTGAGGTAGCAGCTAGCAAACCAGGTCTCACGTGCAATGGCTCTGTCAGTGTTGTACTCTAGTCCAGGACACACAGGTTTCAGTTTGAAGTGTTTATTGTAAGCTGTATTTAACCTTTTCCCTCTAAATGCCCAAATTTGTCAAACAGTAGGAATGATTCTACTGTTTTTAATGATTCTACACTTTCTTATTTACACAAGAAAGAAAACCAATCCGAAGGAGAACAACAACTGGTTAAGTAAAATCAAGCCACAACCATTAAAGCTAGACCCATTCGAACAGCTAGTTGGGTTGTTTTTTTGCACACAAAGTAAGATTCTCAAGTAGCTCACCTTTCTTTGGAACACCAGTCCAAACTCTCGCAGGTGCTGCAGAAAAGTCAGTAATGACTCGCTCATACCCTCCACCGAGTAATCCTAGGGCACACAGGCAGCACGTTAAAGGAAGACCTGAGACCACCGTATTACAGCAAAGTTATATTGCTTTTTGCACACAAACCCAGTAAAAATAATCAATTAAAAATGAATAAATAAGTCAAACAGATGCTAACTGCTGTGCACTCACTCTGCCCAGACTAGAGAAACTGAGCTGGAATAAGAATGACAAGATCTCCACCAGGTCCATCCCTCTGGACTACAAGACACAAAGTATGAGATATGAGTAGATCGGTTCAATTACACATTTAAGCATTTAATAACAAGCAAAGGAAAACAAATAAACTCCATCTTGGATCATTGCATGCACCACATGGCACTTTACACAGCAGGACTGAGGTCTTACAACAGCAGTGAGATAAAGATTCTCTGATACGGAGTCATTTCTACAACCTCCTCGATCCTGAATGGACAGTTTCTTTTTGTGAGATCAACACTTTTGGTCCGTTTCAGGCTGGGGCTTCAGCTCTAACATTTTAATCCAACACAGAGGACACCGAGACACGTGTGATGCAGCACTGACCAAAAATGGAAAGTAGAAGATGTTTTCTTTGGGAGTAAGCAGGATGGACAGGATGAGAAATAAGGAACAGCTCATAGTAGGAGAGGAGGGAGGGTGGATATGGTGGACAAAGGATGATGAAGATTGAGCTGCCAGGCAAGAAAAGGGGAAGCCTGAGAGGAGGTTCATGCATGTAGGACATGCAGAGGGCTGGTGTGACAGACGAGGATGCTGGGATAGGAGGAGGATGAACCACTGTGGAGAGCACTAAAGGGAGCAGCTGAAAGAAGAGGAGGATCTTGAACTATGGGCACAGATTTGATGTCCTCTTTTTAAATCGATATTAATGATGCATTCAACATTGATCCACAATTAAGAGGTGGCTCATAGCGTTTTTATATAATTTACATAATTTGTATTTCTGTACGCCTGTCTGGTCCAGGTCACCCTTAAAAAAAGGTTTTTAATCTCAGTGGGATCTTCCTGTTTAAATAAAGGTTAAATAAAAAAAAAATTAATTAATGACAATTTGTAGTCATTAATATTAGTCTAATGTAACCATAAATTATTGTCTTTTACGGCAAACTTGCCAGCAGAGTGGTGTTTCTTGTTGGACATAACAGGAAACAAGTACAGCTCTGCACACTCTGCAGCTCTCTGAGAGTTTGCTTAACTGTTCATCGACACGGATCGAGTATGTCCTCAGGTCGAGCTTTAGTTGCTAGGCAACTGACAACTAAAATCATTGGTGAATAAACACCTCAAGGACAGTCTTTCAACAAGCTTTACAAATGTATTTCTATCCATAATTACACTTTTAATTATGTTACATCCGGATTCATCTATCCATCCATCCATCCGCTTCCCTTTTCAGGGTCGCGGGGGGCGCTGGAGCCTATCCCAGCTGTCACAGGGCGAGAGGCGGGGTCCACCCTGGACAGGTCGCCAGTCTGTCGCAGGGCCAACACACAGGGACAGACAACCATTCACACTCACATTCATTCGCACATTCACACCTAGTGGCAATTTGGATTATCCAATTAATAGGGGTGCAACGATATTCGTATCAATATTGAACCGTTCGATACAGTGCTTTCGGTTCGGTACGCATATGTATCGAGCAATACAAAATTTTTAATTTATTTTATCAACTTTCCTTCTGACGATGCTGTCTGTGTGGAGCGCTCAGTGAATCTGCGTTCGACTACTCCGCCTAGGCTGCACTGTCAAGCGCAGATCCACTGAGCGCTCCACACAGACAGCATAGTCAGAAGGAAGAGCGCAGGGCAAGCTAGCAAGACAGAAGTTAAGCTCTCCTTGCAACATGGACCCCCCACCCTCATTCAGATCTGGCGTTTGGAATTATTTTTGTTTTCATGTGACGTATGACCCTGAAGGTAAGCGAGTCATGGACTAAAGTAAAACAGTATGTTGGATGTGCCATGCAATGCTCAATTACATGGGTGGGAGCTAGCGTGTTAGCGCAGTTAGCTCGTTAACGTGTTGGCTGTCTAGCCCCATGCACGGGGCTATCAGGGGTAGCTCGTTAACGGAGATTTGCCGTGTTGTGGCGTTAAGGTCATTTTAACGAGGTTAACCTGAAAGCACTAGTGGGAACACAACGAATATGACTGCACATTTACGCCGACATCATCCTAGTGCAAAGACAAAAACAACAAGCATGCTACTAACTTTAGCCGAGTCATTTAGACAGCTGTTAGCACATGATTCTCCTTATGCTGCTGAGAATATAGCCCAGAAGAAGCGGATAGTATAGCTTTTATTTTGGAAAGAGACATTTCTCTGTAATAAACTCTCTTTTCCAAAGATGAGTGATTCCTCAATCAGATACAGGGCTTGCAATATCGCTAGCCCGACGTCCTGGGGCTAGCGATTTTTTCAGTCGGGCTACCAAAATCTATCTCTTCCCTGCCCGTCGGGCTATTGTAGGAAGGAAAAATATATGTCAATGCTTTTGCATTCTTTCAGAAATGTAGCTGGGTAATTATGTCATTGGCATCGGTGAGCCACTGTCAATATGTGACATATTGAAGTCGCGTTTGAATTTGCGCTTGTTTTTTGCTTTCACTTTGCAATCGTGCGAACTGTGTATAGAGAGCGACAGCACTGATCTGTGAGTGATGATAATTTGTGCACCAATTCCTCTGACATCGTCTTATTAATCGTTAGCTTACTATGCAAACATGACAAGTGAAATCTCCCGCAGCAAGCTTAAACATGTGAGAGGTTGATCGCGCAGAGAATCGCTGAGCTTATGTGAGTGAGCGTGTAAAAGCATTTCAGTTCTGCTGAGCCAAATAAGACAGGTCAGGGTGAAGAAGTGACAGCCAAAGAAAAGCTTACCACAAAACGGAGAAGTTATGACAAATCAGACTATAAGGCAAAAAGAAAGTGCAGCTTTATGGTTTCATGGACAAAATAATTTCTGTGGCTGCGATATGACGAGCTAAATAACCAGGGCTGCACATAAGTGGTCTGCAGGTCCGTATTCGCTGTCAAAATAAAAAACACATACAAGGGTTAGGGTTAAATTTAAAAACTGTACTTTTGAGTTAAAATATATATTTATAATTTTAATAAATGACAAATTAAAAAGGCATGAACATTTTTTTTGTATCGAAAAAATATCGAACCGTGACACCAAAGTATCGAACCGAACCGTGAATTTTGTGTATCGTTGCACCCCTACCAATTAACCTATCCCCACAAGCTGCATGTCTTTGGACGGTGGGAGGAAGCCGGAGTACCCGGAGGGAACCCACGCAAACACGGGGAGAACATGCAAACTCCACACAGAAAGACCCTGGCCTGATGGTGGAATTGACCTCAGGACCTTCTTGCTGTGCGGCAACAGTGCTAACCACCATGCCACCGTGCTGCCATCAGGATTCATTATTCACTTCAATCAACGTGGAGCGTGACAGGATGATTAATGATTAATTATGATTAAATGGGTCTGGTGACACGAAGAGCCTGATTGGTTCAGCTAAAGATGTTTTTCTTACTTCACAGGGAAATGATGGCTGATTCAGAGTGGGAACAAAATGAATTTACACGCTGATGTAAAGATGCTGCCCAGTTTTCATTGTTATTCACAACTGCCAAGTTTCACTTTGTCTCACAAATAGATTTCCATTCCCACACAGAGCTCAGCCCTACAGGCCAGTATGTGCACTATATAAAGCAGATATCCTTAGAAAAGATTTCTGTGACCCAAAGTAGGGTTTTCAGTCCAGCCAGCGTCTGCAGCAGCTCGCATCGAGGACTAGAGCCCCGTCTGCCTGAACACGTGCTAGTCAGAGTAATGACAGGCTACAGACTCTAGAGCCTGAACGACCTGCTCGTCAGATCAGTTTAAACCTGATCAGGTTGAAGTAGTAGAGAGGCATACCTGAGCAGTTTTGAGGTACTGCAAGGTGAAGTACCATAGCTGAGAGGCTGTGTCCAGAAGGAGGAACTGGAAGCCAGCTGAGGTGATGTAGGGCCATCTC
>NW_024387463.1:0-100613 GCF_900408965.1 Simochromis diagramma | reverse complement strand
TATGACGTCACTTATTTATGTGCGAATGTTTAATAATTAAAGTCAGTCATATATCCACAAACACAACAAGCTGAAAGTCAGTGGTGTGTGTGTGTGTGTGTGTGTGTGTGTGTGTGTGTGTATACACACACACACAGTGGGGCAAAAAAGTATTTAGTCAGCCACCGTGTGTCAAGTTCCCCCACCTAAAATGATGACAGAGGTCAGTAAATTTGCACCAGAGGTACACTTCAACTGTGAGAGACAGAATTTGAAAAAAAAAAATCCATGAATCCACATGGTAGGATTTGTAAAGAATTTATTCGTAAATCAGGGTGGAAAATAAGTATTTGGTCAATAACAAAAATACAACTCAATACTTTGTAACATAACCTTTGTTGGCAATAACAGAGGTCAAACGTTTACTATAGGTCTTTACCAGGTTTGCACACACAGTAGCTGGTATTTTGGCCCATTCCTCCATGCAGATCTTCTCGAGAGCAGTGATGTTTTGGGGCTGTCGCGAGCAACACACGGACTTTCAACTCCCGCCACAGATTTTCTATGGGGTTGAGGTCTGGAGACTGGCTAGGCCACTCCAGGACTTTCAAATGCTTCTTACGGAGCCACTCCTTTGTTGCCGGGCGGTGTGTTTTGGATCATGTCATGTGGAAGACCCAGCCTCGTTTCATCTTCAAAGTTCTCACTGATGGAAGGAGGTTTTGGCTCAAAATCTCACGATACATGGCCCCATTCATTCTGTCCTTAACACGGTCAGTCGTCCTGTCCCCTTGGCAGAAAAACAGCCCCCTAGCATGATGTTTCCACCCCATGCTTCACAGTGGTATGGTGTTCTTGGGATGCAACTCAGATTCTTCTTCCTCCAAACACGACGAGTTGAGTTTATACCAAAAAGTTCTACTTTGGTTTCATCTGACCACATGACATCTCCCATCCTCTGCTGTATCATCCATGTGCTCTCTGGCAAACTTCCGACGGGCCTGGACATGCACTGGCTTCAGCAGCGCAACACGTCTGGCACTGCGGGATTTGATTCCCTGCCGTTGTAGTGTGTTACTGATGGTGACCTTTGTACTTTGGTCCCAGCTCTCTGCAGGTCATTCACCAGGTCCCCCCGTGTGGTTCTTGATCTTTGCTCACCGTTCTCATGATCCTTTTGACCCCACGGGATGAGATCTTGCGTGGAGGCCCCAGATCGAGGGATTATCAGTGGTCTTGTATGTCTTCCCTTTTCTGATGATTGCTCCCACAGTTGATTTTTTCACACCAAGCTGCTTGCCTATTGTAGATTCACTCTTCCCAGTCTGGTGCAGGTCTACAATACTGTTCCTGGTGTCCTTCGAAAGCTCTTTGGTCTTGGCCATGGCGGAAGTTTGGAGTCTGACTGTTTGAGGCTGTGGACAGGTGTCTTTTATACAGATGATGAGTTCAAACAGGTGCCATTCATACAGGTAACGAGTGGGGGACAGAAAAGCTTCTTACAGAAGGACGTTACAGGTCTGTGAGAAGCCAGAGATTTTCCTTGTTTGAGGTGACCAAATACTTATTTTCCACCCTAATTTACGAATAAATTCTTTACAAATCCTAACCATGTGGATGCATGGATTTTTTTTTCACATTCTGTCTCTCACAGTTGAAGTGTACCTCTGGTGCAAATTATGACCTCTGTCATCATTTTAGGTGGGGGAACTTGCACATCGGTGGCTGACTAAATACTTTTTTGCCCCACTGGTGTGTGTGTGGTGTGTGTGTATATATGTTTGTATTTATATATATGTGATGTATGTATTATGTAGTGTGTATCTATATATCTATATATTAATCTATATATATATATATTATATATATATATCTGTCTATATGTGTGTGTGTATATATGTGTGTGTATATTATTGTGTGGATCTATGTTTTGTGTTGTATATATGTGTTGTGTATGTATATATCTATATATATGATATAGTATAGTATATGTATCATTTGTATTATATTATGTCTATATATCATTATATGATATATATATATATATGTTATTGTTATATATATATATATATATTTCTATGTATATTTCTATATGATATATATATATGTATATTCTTATATGTATATGTATATTATATGTGTATATATCTATATGTTATATATATATATATATGATATATTATATATATTATATCTATATGTATATGATATATTGTATGTATTGTATGTATGTATGTATGTATATATATTCTATATCTATATATATATAATATATATGTATGTAATGTATGTATTATGTCTGTATATGTATATAGTATATATTGTATATCTGTATATATGTTATATTGTATATATGTATATATAGTATGTTACTTATATGTATGTCTATTTATGTTATGTTATATATGTATGTATATATATGTATGTATATATATGTATGTATATATATGTATGTATGTATGTATATATATATATATGTATGTATATATGTATATGTATATATGTATATATATATGTATGTGTATATATATGTATGTGTATATATATGTATGTGTATCTATTATTTTGTATATATGTATATATATACGTATATATATGTACGTATATGTACGTATATATATGTACGTATGTATATGTATGTATGTATGTGTATATATATGTATATATATATATATATATTATATATCTATACATAATATCTATATTATTATTATATGTGTATACATATCATTATGTGTATACATAACATATCTGTATGTATATCACAACATATATGTATGTATATTACACATACATATTGTATGTATCTATAACACCTACATATATGTATGTATATATACACATACTATATGTATGTATATATACACATACATATCCTGTATATACTATGTTATATATGTATATTATAATACATGTGTGTCTATATATATCATTATATTATATATATATATATATATATATACACGTGTGTGTGTATATATATATTGATATACACATATATTAGTATATATAGATATAGATATATATATTATTCTCATAATAATCTGACAATACTATAATTTGGCCATATTATATTTACATTACCACAGTGAGATGACTTTCGTTCTCATGAACAACTAACTAATTGTTATTTACTAAACATCTTAAATGACTGTTCAGCACAGAAATGAAGCCCAACAATCATTTTTACAGTCCCGTGGTCTCAGCCTCAGATACTCAACTAATCAAAGTGATGTCATGACAAAATGAATGACCAACAAAACATTTTTCTCCTTCATTTCGGACCAGAGCTCACCCTGTCATGCTCACTCGGGTACAGCATTGATTCTTTTTGCAGTTCAGTCTAGTAAAATGAATAATGAACAGGTTAATCGCTCTGCAAAGTATCCTCATCCTCTGTTGTGCTTTTAGACCCCGGTGCTGCCTCCAACTATAACAGACCAGATCAGACTGTGGGAGCTGGAGAGAGATCGCCTGCAGTTCACAGAGGGTGAGCATGTTTATCAAGTGTGTGTGTTCAAAACAACACTTAACACTACTTGTTTATTTCTTGTCTTCATAAATTTGTTGTAATGTACATATCCACTGTGCTAATTACAGGCGTGCATCAGTAATCGTGCCATGCTAACAAGTAGTCTGCTGCTCTCACATATTGTTTTCAGTTTGTGGTAAAGGTGAAAAATACCCGCCCTCCCTGTTAGATGTGAAACATCTCCCTGCAAACTGTCGCTCACTCAATGTTTCCTCCTTTTTGGACTGCTCTTTGTAAATGAGATTGCTTGTGTAGGACAATCCCAAAAGTCAGGCTATTTTAATCCACTGTTCTTTCTTCTTCTTCTTCTTTCTGATGATGCCCAGTTCACACTTCAGCAGGTCATCTTGATGATGCCTAGTTGCCTAAATGCATTGTGTCGCAGCCATGTGATTCAGTGATTAGTCATATGCCTTAACAAGTAACAGGTGTATCTAATGAAGTGGCAATAAACAGCAGACTGTGTACATGTACTTTTATCAGTGAGTGGTTCCTTGGCGCTCTATGTAATGTCTGTGAACCATCATTTGGTTCTTCCTGGTGACGCTGGACTCACTGCTCACAGAGACCTTTCAAAATAGCTGAGCTGTAACTCTCATTGCATGAACTCTACACTATGATAGAGAGGAAGAGAACTGATGTGTGTGTGTGTGTGTGTGTGTGTGTGTGTGTGTGTGTGTGTGTGTGTGTGTGTGTGTGTGTGTGTGTGTGTGTGTGTCCGTCCTTCAGGCGTGCTCTATAACCAGTTCCTCTCCCAGGCTGACTTTGAGGTTCTGAGAGACAGAGCTCAGGTTGGTTGGTTTTTATATTAATACCAGAATCATAACAGATTAATATACTGTGTAATGTTTTTAAGGATCCTTAGTCAGTTAGGATATGCTGCTTTGATTTTGAGGTCTCCAGCATTGCTTGTACCTGCTGCTCCAAGACGCTCATAATGTCTTCATAATGGCACGTCCTGGTGTACAACAAAACGTAACAAGTTGTAATAGTACAAATTTTCTTAAACATAACTCCTGTATTGGTGTTACAGCACAAGAGCCAGTGACGTTGTGCCATATTTTCACTGTATGTATTCATATAATTCCATGCGATCGACGTGTTGTAGTTACAGCAGATGGACATCTTTTTAATGACTTTTCTGTTCATCAAATGCCAAGACTGTCTTTGTAGCCTGCTGGTGTCTAACAAAGGTGTTCTGGTGCAGGGCCTGGGCTGTCTGGTGTGGCAGGATGTGGCCCACAGAGTGATGGTGGTGACACCACAGGGACACAGCGAGGTCAAGAGGTTCTGGAAACGTCAGCGATCTCACACGTAAACGGAGGAGGAGAAATGTGGCTTTTCTTGCTTTCCACTACATCACCGTTGTTAGTACGATAGGAAAGTGAAGATGACTTTGTATTTTTTATAACATGCTAGCATCTGAGTATTAAACTGAACAGTTTCTGCTCATGCTTTCCTTTTTGAGTAGCTGTGTGTATCCTATACTCAGAATCAGGTTTTGATTACTGAGTTCTCGAAGACACCCTTTGGACTCTAAGTACTACAAAGTACTGTGGAACATCCACTGTAAATAATCGTATAACTGGTGGAGTTACAGTAAAAAAGCTGACAGCAATAATGGAACCAAACTCAGAAGATTAATTTGTAAGAAGCCAACTTTAATTGATCTGTTTGGTGTTGTGACCTGAAAACTAAGTGCATGGCTCAAAGACACCCTGTACACACTGGATAAGGATTGTGGCTTCTTATATTTTTGAGTTCAGAATAAAAGTTGTTGAATTATATTTTCACAATAATGTTTTGAATTAACTTCACATAATACCTGCTTGAAACAACAGACACTTATCTTTATGTTGATATTGCCACTAGAGCAGCTTTTTTTGTGACTGTGGAAGTCTAACCGGGACAGTATGGTGTCTTTAAAGTAATTGCTGTTTGAAGTACTCATCCATATTCAGTAAAATATAGTAGATTACTTTAGTGGTAGCTCCCAGTTTGAAGTAGCAGATAGGATTAACTAGAATTTTGCTAGACCAGGCCATGGACCAGGTGGAAGGTTGATGGATCCCTCCAGCCCGCTTCCCTGAGGAGGATCGCAACTCCTGAGTTTCCTTCAATGTGTTCACCGTAGTTCCAGTTAGTGAGTGTGATTGAATGGAAATGTTAGAGGAGCCTAGGCATAGATAAAAACACCGTGTAGATATGTGTGTGTATGAGTAAATGAAATTGATGAGAAGTTAAAATGCACTCCTCATGAGCAAGAATATCATGGTAACGTTTGTCTTTTAATAGTTTCTTTTGCAGTGTGGGAATGACTGTACAGCATACATCTTCAGTGACTCAAAAACAAGAATGAGGTGTTTGAATTTTCTCTCATCCACACAGTAAAAAGTATACACACAGGCACCTCTGGATATTGGACAACCCTTCTTGGCAGAATTGGTTGAGTTCTTTAAATTAGTTGGTTTTCTCTCTGCTTTTAAACTTAGCCCACAAATTTTCTATGGGGTCAAAGTCTGGGGTTTTGGGAAGGCTTTGTTCTTGATTGGTAGCCTCAGTCCATGTTGATGCAAAACTGACTTCACTATAGAAAGTGATGCTGGTGTTCAGCAGTTTCCAGTTCATGGCAGGATTGAGCCTTAGTGGTTCCTGAGTTGCTCTTGAGCATCCAAACTATTTTCTTCTCATCTGAGGATGACAATTTAGGTCTTCTTCCTGATTTTGGCAAAGTGGTGACATACCAGAATAAGCTGTACTTGTGTACAGCAAATTTCAAATCAAAAGCAAATTTCCATGTTCTGAGGAAAGGTGATATTTGACAAAGAGGGCTGTGATGGCCCCAATCTGATCTAAAGGTTTAAGTTTGTTCAGGGAGAATCTGATGATTACGTGGCATATATAAGGGCCCATGAACGGTTTTCGTTCATGTATAGTCTGATATTACATTAGATTGGTATTTTTTCTTTATTTTTCGCCCTTTCCAGACACGCTTTGTCTTATTGGACCCCTGTATGTTTGAGCTACAATGGAAACTTAAAAAGATCTATAAAAGGATGTACAGTTAAATGACATCTGATTTAACTCCACATGAACACGTGAGTAATAAACATCATGTGTTATAAATATAATGCAGCCCACCATCTGCAGTATTCACTGCAGGTTCTGAACCCGCAAAAGATTGTTAGCCAAGTTACATTTGTAACCGAGGACAAGGGATGAGTAAACGGGGCAAAGAAATAAATTGATCGTTTATTTATTACATAAGTTAGACATAATAATTCCCAGTCATTTCCAGACAGGACTTACAACACATCCTGCTGATATCCCAGCTGCACATGAGACTTACCACACAAACTGTGCGAAAATAACAACACTGCAACCCGTCACACCCCGCTTAGCGACACTGCAATCGTGGCACACACTGCAAACAATTCGGGTCTCAGCGCAGCTGGGAATCAGTGCTATGCATGGCCTGTGATCTGGGAGAAAAAGGGAAGTGGCATAAACAATTAAACAAAAAAACAAAAAGGAGGTTAGTCCGCCCTTACACAACTTACTCTCAATCAATAACCGCCTTTACGGCTGGACGGACTAACCAAAACAAAATTACAAATCAATCAAAAGAACGAAAAAAAGGACAGCAGAAACAGCACAGCTGAAAAACAAACAACATTATCAATTAAAATATTACCCAATAAAATAGCAATTTTATAAAACCATTCAAAACCATGAAGCTAAAACAAACACTCAATATACCTACAATATTGATCAGTTTCCCTGCGCGCAGTCGATCTAGGGCTTGATCAATTCTTCTATTAAAATTCGTGGTCACACTAAAAAAAGTCCAATGACACATTAAAAATAGGCACATGCAATAGCAAACGATCCAAACAAAAATGGCAAAAGTCTCTTACCGACAGTATACCCACTCGCACCTGAGTGAATTAATTGCCTCTGGTTTTTTTCCACAGAAGAGCGCTGACTTCACCCCACACACCCACTACCTTTTCACAGCTCTTCAGCCAATCACCTGGCAGAAAGCAACAAACTGTCAGGTGACACTTGTTACACATTTAACCCAGTATTATATCTATGTATATTAAATATCATGATACAAATGTAATTTTTAAAAAATTACTGCGATTGTGAAAAGAATTAAACCAGGAGAAGGAAGAGTGGGCTGTAGTGGGGTGCCATAGTCGGTGCAATGTGACTGGCTGGCCTAGCGTTAGTCAGGCGCTGGTTTGTACTAGTAATGTGTCGGTCGCGAACGAAATGGCTCTTAGAGCCGACTCCTTATCGCGAGCCGTGGGGTTTGTTTTTTTTCTCCTTCTCTCACCCTCTCTCTCGCACTTTTTTCCGCCTCACTCTGCACGCGAGCCTTGTGTGGAGTGAATAAATAAAAGTATATTTACGGTGGCCCCTAGAGACAAAGCACGTACAAACTTCAAAACACGTACAAAAGACAACAGAAGTGCTCCAGGATGCTAGGTGCAGTGTTGAGCTTTTGTTACCTACTGGCTATGCAAGCCAGCAAGTACCAGCGACCGGATTTGGTGTGTGGTAGTAACAGGTAAATGAACATTTTTTTTAATTATTTGAATATATATGAGTGCATGTGTATAAATACACAAACAATACACTTATGCTTTCAATTGTGTAATTTAAGTGATCTAGATAGCTCTGTTTTGGAAGTTCAGTTAACGCTAGAAATGTGTTTTGGAGTTTGTACGTGCTTTGTCTCTAGGGGCCACCGCATATATTTATATATAAATATATATAAATAAAACCACTTTTTTTTACATTAGTAATTCATTTTGTGCATAATTTTATATTGTTGTTAATAATAAATTCATTAAAGCAACAAAACAACCTAAAGAGCCGGTTGGGAGTCGAAAGAACCAGCTCTTTTTAGTGAGTCGAGCCGAAAGAGCCGGTTCTCTAAAAAGAGCCGGAAATCCCATCACTAGTTTGTACACATACTCGTACTCAAAGTACGAGTACACGCGGGGCGACCTTCCACTGCCCTAAACACTGACACATTATTGTACCGGGAGGTTAAAGAAATATCACAGCAGCCGAACGACTGGGCCGCCCATGGAGCCTGGGACCTCGCGTGAAACTCTGAAGCGTGCAGAAAGCCCCAACCCGGCCGGTCTGCGGGAGGAGACGCCGGGAGAAGAGGCGAAAGGCGGAGACGGCAGAACCACGATGAGAAAGCAAGTGGGAGCGGACTGTGGGAATGATGGAGAGTCTAACAGCCAGATTAAAAACGGAGAGGAATACGAGGAGGAATTGGACCCAAGAATTCAGGTATGTTGCTAAAGAACCGTTTCCCTCCCCGCATTAGCAAATGCGTCATATTTCCCGAGCCAAACAAAACTACGATAAACGCCGACCGTGCATGGCAACGATCTGCTCCTGACACAGACCGACGCCTGGGTCAAGCCCATCCCCTGTCTAACAATATTTCCAGCTGTCTGGTTGTATTCTGCTTTTAAAACACGTCGTCTTTCCCGTGTGTTTCCAGGAGGAGCTGGAGCACCTCAACCAAGCTAGCGAAGAGATCAACAAGCTGGAGCTGCAGCTGGATGTGAGGAGGTCACAGTAAACCTGCGGACACCCCAGCCCCCACGTAGTTTTGCGTTTTGTTCATACATTAGGGTAACAAAACCCGAGACCCCATTGCAAAGTAAAAGCGATCTTAAGGTGAATGTAATTTCAACATTACCCAACACTAAAGATATAATATGTCATGAAATAAATGATAAATATGAAGAATACATTTTACTTGAAATCAGCAGTATCCATGCTCAAAGAGTCACTCAGTCTGTGCAAACAGGTTTCCATATATTAACACTGTGAAGCACAAGGAAAACATTTCATTAGGCTTTTACTCACTAATGTTCCCCTGTCTGTTTCTCTCTGTTTTTCTTCATTCTGTACTTACCCAGTCATCTGTTAACTCTTCCCTGAAATCTCTGCAACGTTCATTTTTCCTCAGCTTCCACCATTTATTCCTTACCTCTGCCTTCACTCGCTTCCACTTCTTGATGACCAAAGTCATCCTGCAGACTAACATCTGATGCTTCCTAGGTACATTCTCCATCTAGCAATCTTCTCTTTCAGATTGCACCTTCTCCATAGGATGTAGTCCAGGGGTCCTCAGTCCCAGTCCACGAGGGCCGGTGTCCCTGCAGGTTTTAGATCTCACCCTGGGTCAACACACCTGAATCACATGATTAGTTCATTACCAGGCCTCTGCAGAACTCCAAGACATGTTGAGAAGGTAATGTATCCATTTAAATCAGCTGTGATGGATCAAGGACACATCTAAAACCTGCAGGGACACTGGCCCTCGTGGACTGGGATTGGGGACCCCTGATGTAGTCCAACGTGTAGTATCCTCCTCCTTATAGATCATCCCATGTTCCCCCCTCTTCTTGAATCAAGTGTTCACCGCAGCCATTATTTCCATCCTTTTGGCAAAATCCACTGCCATCTGTCCTTCTGCATCACTCTCCAATCCAACACCTCCTCATCAGTTGTGTTACCTTCATCTACCAGTCCACTCAAGTCTGCTTCAATCACAAATCTCTCAGTCTTGAAGACACACTCCACCCATTCATCCATCTCACTTCCAAATTCCTTTCTCTTCTAACTGAAATCCAACCTGTTGGGCATACGCACTGAAAACATTCAACATCACCCCTCATGATGCTGTCTGACACTCTCTTCATATCCACAGGACTGTTTTCATGCACTTCTTCCACACTAACCCTATCCATATCCACGTTTAATCTCTTGTCCTTGCTTCCATCCCATCTGGTCTCCTGCACACACACAGTATGTGTGTGTGCAGTTATATATGCATTCTGGTTATAGTGCTTTTCTAACCTACTCAAGCACTCAAAGTGCTTTATGCAACATGTCCAGTGTTGGGAAGGTTACTTTTAAAATGTGTTCCATTACAGAATACAGAATACATGCCCCAAAATGTATTCTGTAACGTATTCCGTTACGTTACTCAATGACAGTAACATATTCTGAATACTTTGGATTACTTAATATATTACCATGCTTTTTACAACAACGTGAATGTACTATTGCTGTGTGATTTATTACTATTGCTGAAGGTTCGCGACTCCGAACTGTAGTAAAGGGACCTCTGACTAATACGGCGGGGTCCCTGTCGGCTCGTAGCCAAAAATAGCTTTACTTTGTTGTGTGGGTCAACTTTTCTTGCGAGAGACAGAGAGAGGCGTTGAAAGGCTGCTCCAACGGAACTTATTGTTTTCGGAGGAAAACACGAACACGGTGTACAGTCGAGTCTTAATAGCTTACTTACAACTGGGCTCGTCAGGCTCTCTTCTTGGCTGCAGTGGTTATTATTATATTTACATGCTTCCAGCTCCCGTTTTTACTCGATGACAACTCGTACCTTTCCACTCCCCTTTTTCTCCCTCCTCGCGCTCACAGACCCATAACGTGTATGGCAGTCCATTCTCCCTGCAGCACGGACTACACTGCCCATGATGCTACATTCTTTAGAGCTATGCTTGTAGCATTCTGCCTGTTAGCTTAGCACAACAACAACAACAACGAAAAGGCGCTCTCTCACCCAGGAAACACACAGTCGCAGAGAGAGAGAGAGCGTCGCCCTGTAACCATGGCAACCGTAACGCTGCCGCCTGGAACAACAGCACGTAGCTGTCAAACAAAACCCAAACAGTCCTGACCCGCGACAAAATGAAACAGGAAAGTACCGCAGTGTAATCCATTTATTTCAACAAAGTAACTGTATTCTGAATACCACATTTTTAAACGGTAAGTGTAACGGAATACAGTTACTCATATTTTGTATTTTAAATACGTAACGGCGGTACATGTATTCCGTTACTCCCCAACACTGAACATGTCATATTCACACCCATTCATACAGGCACTGAAGATCGCTTTTAGAGGACTTTGGTCTCAGTTTCTGTTACTGTAATGCCTCGTATATAGTGAGGGCTGGCTTTACTGTGTTTCCTGAAGTGGGGAACATTTTGGTTCCCTTGGCCAGGACACCCACTCCAGGATGTTGGATCTTCAGGAATACTGAGATCCAAAAGTGGCCAGTGGTATGCTGCTCCCATAGTAATGGCAGCAGCCTGCTGCTGTTCTCAGAACGTTGCCTGCTGCTTTTGACTGGCCGGTAAGCCAGTGCTGGCCCGAGGTTTGGTTTTTGACCGTGCCCACAGCTAAACCCATCACCAACCACCCACCTCAGCATGTATTAACCAGGTCTGAACTACGGTGTTACAGACCGCTGGTCCCCCAACCTTTTGTTATGTAGTCATTATTATATATTACATGTAGTAATTATTTCTACATCTGTGTAGGCCAAATAAAAAAACATTAAAATTAAATATCCAGTTTTATGTATTCAAATTTGTGTAAGGAAATAGAGGGCATGTACTGTACACGCTTCATCATGAAGAGTGCACTATGCCTCGCTCTAAAATAAAAAGTCAGAACAGCGTAACAATTATAATACTGCTTGAAATGGCTAATGATAAATGGAAAATATAAAAACCCAAAACAGCTCTGTTTTTGCTTTCACTGGGGCATATTCTGACTGTCCTCACACAAACACACACCTGCTGCTGCCTCTGTTGTGACTGTCTTCTGTTTTCCTCCACTGCTCTTTGAGCATTGTCTGTCAGTCAGTCAAGGCCGAGCAGCTGCTGTGTACTGGTTGGACCTGAAAGTTGACGTTTCATTTTTTTAAAAACTTTATTTAACACAGGGATCACTAAGGTCAAAGTGAGCGAGAGCTACTGCAACAGAGAGAGCGATGTGTTATTCACAGAGTGTGAAGGTGAGTAAAGAAGGTTGGCTTACTGGTTTGCAGGACGAAGCAAGGAAAGAGGGCAGGGTGGTTCTCAGGGTGAGTGGCTGAGTGATGCAATGAGTGGAATAGGATGTCCGACCTGTCTGCTCCTTTTCCAGAGTGGAGGTACGTGGTAGCGAATAGGAGGCCAGGCAGGTGAGATCCATAGTACTCCAGGAGGCCAAAAGGTAAGGGCAGCAGCAACTGACAGGTAAGTTGCAGGCAAGCAGAGAGTGAGTGAGGATGACCAGCATCAGAGGAAGTTGGTTCCTAATAGAGCTTAGCCAATGATGATCCAAGTGTGCAAACTGGAAACACAGAGAGCGCAATGTGCTGGACTGCACCGGCTTGATATGTGAGACACGAAAAGTGGGTTGACTGCATAGCATCGGGAGCGGCCTGAGTCTGACAGCTGATCACTGAGTCCATCTCGTATGGACCTATGTAACGAGCAGCCAGTTTTCTGGTTACCTGAGTGAGAATCAGAACACTTTGCCTGCGGAAATGATGTGGTCACAGTTGCTCCAAAACAGTAAGAAAAGTAACTGAATTAAGCAATAACATGTATTAAAAAGTGAAAAAAACAAACAAAATAAATGTAATGTATACAAATAGCACAATTAGAAATAACCTAGTATATTATACAAATTAAATGTATATGGCTTCTGCTGCACTCAGCCGGAAGCCAGTGCAAGAACTTTAACAATGGACTGATACGAGAGAATTTATGACTGTGGGTTAAAAGCCTTGGTGCAGCATTTTGGACCACTTGAAGGTGATTTAAAGAAAACTTTGACAGACAGGAGAAGAAAACATTACAATAATCTAATCAGGAGGCGATGGAGGCACGAACAAGCATCTCCATTTCACCTCTGGAGACAATAGTCCTGAGTTTAACAATATTTCTTAAATGAAAAAAACAGGAGCGGGTCACAGACTTGATATCAAAAAACAGAAAATGATCAAAAATTAATTTGATCATTTTAAAATTAAAATTAATTTTACCGTGGATGAGGAAGGACCCAGATGTTGTCTAATATGGGGCCTAATACTCTCTGGAGCAAGAATTGATTTCCTCCGTCTTTAAGGGTTATGTCTCACTGATGCTGCTGATGCTGATGTGCTCCTGTGACTACCCAGCACGCCATCACCGTCTTAGAGTCCAACTCCATCCCCAGGGTATTACTGGCCTTGTCCATCCCTTTATTGAGATTTTTGGCTGACGCGCGTCGAGTGCTACGTTTGCTTCAGGCTTAGGTGGCACATGTTGCAACAGACTGCCTGATGTCCTTCTCCAACATGCCCCTCCAGAAACGGCGTCTGAGGAGACTTATGGTTCTGCTCACCCCGAGGTGGAATTCAAAGCTTGAAGAAAAGCAGCTTAGATGTACAGGCAGGCGAGGTGGGCGGTCTGAGCCAAGTAAATCACAGCAGAACAAACAGCTGTGGGGACATAGTGGTGGCCAGGGGGACCTGAGCCAAGATCAATGGTCAATTTGCAGGCCTTTTCGGATTGTCTCCTGCAAATCCAACAGGTACGCCCAAAACTACAGGTGGGCAGGCTCTTTTGGCTGCGCAGGACAGGAAGTGAGAAAGTGTCCCGAGTGACCATATTAAAAATACTTGCACACTGGTTAGCCTCTCAAGCCTACAATGCCTGATCTGAATGTGTTCAGGCTGGGGCTCTGAAGGAGAGGGCAAGGAATTAGGAGCTGAGCGAAGGAGAATATATTACCATGGGCTCAAAGCTGGCCTTGGCGGATGCTCTGGGGGTCGTGTAATTTTTTTGGCTTCCCTCTGATATGTTTTTTTTATCCCCTATAAACACTTTGTAACAGATTTCTGTCTTAAAAAGTGCTATATAAATACATTTTACTTACTGTATTTTAAAAGATTGTAAATTCTGAGAGAGAAGGACACCACGGTTTGTCACCGGACATTAACTGATCAATCATCCGGTCATTCAAAGCTTGAAGAAAAACAGCTGAGACATTTATTTGGGCCAACCTGGTTTGGCTGCCACAGTCCGGAACTCGACCACAAATTGTGCTGCGTTACCTTGGCGGAGATTTAATAATTTCCTTGTGGAAGTTTGCTCAGACATGGGGTCAGTGAAAGTCCTCTTCAACTCATTCTAAAAAACATCATTTGGGTCAGAACGTAAAAAAGACTTCAGTCCACGCCAGCGCTGTTCCCCCCAGTAAGCTAACCACAGGAGGGAAGGAGGGCGACGAGCGACCGAAAGCTAACAAGCATCGTAGCAGCAAGCCCCTACACTGTGCCAGCTCACCGGTGAATGGTTTCAAAACACGGCTGTGACCCCACGACTGTCAGCATTACATCCCTCTTTTACCCTCTTTTTCTCTTCTGGACACTTCTTTCTTTCTTTCTTTCTTTCTTTCTTTCTTTCTTTCTGGATATGAAAAGAAGTTACAAGTAGCCTAGGTCAGCCAAACTAGAACTAGAAAAACGTCATTTTATAATTCAGTGTGTGTGCTAGGGTTTTGATTATCGATTTTCCGATTCTAGCTTGAATAATGTGATATCAATTCATTAAAACCCTGAATTGATTTTTAAATATAAATTCATTTTGCCAGAAATGCCAGAATCTCGTGTTAAACTAGCAAACAGTTAAAACAGTAAACGAGAGCAGTACACAGATTCTGCACAAAGACGTAAACACAAAGCGCGGACAGGCTGACGCATCAGAATCAGTGAGCTGTCGGCTTTCTCGCGACGGCACGTACATGGACACGCCATCGGGGCTGAAAGCCGACAGCTCACAGATTCTGAAGCTGCAGTTTTGTCTCTCCAAACAAAGTTGACTGAACCAGCAGCAAAAGAAGATCCAAACTACGCTTCACGTCTCGTTTCACATAAACATCGTCATGAATTCCCTCTGACTTTTGCTGTTTTGCGTCCAGCACGATAAAATCACACTTCATGCACAGCTCTCTCTCTCTGTGTACTTCAAGAGCAGTTTCCCATCTCAAATCTCTGTTTTCTGCATTATTCGCGTGCTTATTATGCACAAGTCTACTGTTATGCACAGCGCTGTCGGCTGCTGTTTTTTTTTCTTTTTAAATTTAACTTCCGACAAGAAAGCCTCATTTCTGCTGTTCTGTTTTTAAAATGATGCAAAATTGCATCTGTGCAGCTGTGTCTCTAATAAAACCTCTGCAACTTTGCTCTGCGTCACTTCAGCAGCATCAGGTAATGTTCAAATGTTGATTCATGGTTTTCTTCTGTTTTTGTTCTACTGCAGAGTATTATTAAGGTTATCTGCTATAAGAAGACAGGACACAAAAATCTCCTTCATGTTTTTCTGTGTTTTATCCTCAGTTACTTTGACACAAAGGCCTCTGCTGTGATGCTCACACCTTTGATAAAGTCTCACAAGTGTCAGCTTTCTTTTTATAGATATAAAAATATGGATATGAACTGATAAGTGATCAGAATTATAATATTTCTGACTGTCTGAGGTAAAGTTTCCCTGATTCAAATGGAGTCGATCGAATTGTGGATCGAATCGAATCGATTCTAGAAGTCAGTAACGATACCCAGCCCTAGTGTGTGCGTTTGCGTGACGGTGTGTGTTAGGGTTGTAAAGACTTTTCTCTCAGGCTTTCTTTTTTTGCAGACTCTGTCACAGCAAGTCAGATTGGACGCCATCAGTGAGAGTGCACTGCTGTTTTTGCATTCTACTTAGCCTATGTCCACACGTACACGGGTATTTTTGAAAACGGAGATTTTCCGTTTTCGTTTTAAAAATAATCCCGTCCACACGTAAAGGCAGAAATGAAGGAAAACGCTGCTAGGAACATGCCAAAGCAGCAGGTGGCGCTATATTCCTAACAGTGTAGAAATGTTGGCCAATCAGAAGTCTAGAAGCCTCGGTGGGAAAAAGTAAACAAAGCTGGGGCATAGAAGCAGAACAGAGTCGTATGTGTGGAGGGACAGTAACTGTGTGTGTATATGTAAGCATTTAAACACTGCAGAGAGTAGAATTAACAGTAACAGTATTGTAGAAATTCATTTCACCGAAACAATAACCTGGCGCACAGTGTGACGTCAAAAAAGGCGCACACCTTTGACGCTGCGTTTTCTGCGTTTTTCTCGTCCACACGTAAATGCAAAAACGGAGTTTTCAAAAATATCCACCCTGGCCGGAGTTTTTAAAAATCTCCGTTTTCAGTGACCGAAAACGCCGTTTACGTGTGGACGAAAGGTGCAAACGCACAGAAAAATCTGTGTTTTCAAAAATACCCGGGTACGTGTGGACGCAGCCTTAGTTCATTTTAAATTCTTGGCATCTTTAAAAGCATTATTTGCACACCGTGTTTCATCCAAATGAGACTTGTCTTATTTGCTGTGAAGAAAGCATTAAACCGGGTTATCTCAGTTCACATGGGTAGTATTGCATTAGCAGGTTTATGAACCGTGTTCACAACCCAAGATTTTATGTTCAATAAGTTTCTAAACTTTTCATGATTGCTGTGCAGCCAGTCTGTGGTCTAAGCAGCCAAGTGACTTTGTGCTCTGTCTTTATCTGCAAACACTTTGTGCCTCTTGGTATCCTGTAGTTGATCTTTCTATGACGAGCACACACTCACTGCAGATTTTTCAAAGTGCTCAAATTGCTCTCAGAGTGTCGAAGAAATTAATATCAATCTGTAGATCCATGCAGGCCTTTTGCAATGATTCAGTGTAAAAACAGATCATTGGATGTGCAGTGTGACAGCTTACATAAAGTCGTTTCCTAAGTTGTTCACAGATCAGTAGTAATGAGACTGACCCTCTAACAGCACTGCCTTAAGATCTGAGAACAGTGCTGACCAGCCTGAAGCAGGTGGTTGACCGTCTCGAGAACAGTGGTCAGCTGGCTGAACAGCTTCCTGTCAAAGCCCTTATATAAATCAGCTGACTACTGAGGCATCGCAGTACACCACAACAACAGGAATAGCATATCACTGGCCACTTATGGATCTTCTATTTGTCTCATATTTTGCATATTTGTCACATTTACTGAGATGGTTGTTGCAAGGGTGAAGAAAAGATTAAAGATCGGGGGACAGAAGTCTTGCATGGTTGAGTGGCTGAAACTCCACATACCCTTTGCACACCATAGCAATTGTAACATTCATTTGAAACTGTTTTGCCTTGCCAAGTAATTTTGTACGTTTTTTGTCCCGTAGGCATAATTTTAATCTCCAGCTGCGTTCCATTTATGAAGCTGTGATCACTGCTTGATTAAACACTAATTAGAAACATTTAAAGAAGTGCTAAAATGAAGCCTGCTATGATTACTGCTGGATCTTGTTTTTTCATAAGAAACTAGAAATTCTCTTATTTTAAGGTAGGAAAAGCTCTACTACAGAACCTTTCAGACCACATATTTCTTTTTTGCTTCCACAGTGTCTTAATCTGAATTCTGTGAGTGCAGATGCTGAAATATTCCAGTAACCTATCCAAAGAAAATCTATGAGCATAGCAGAAGTACATTTAAAATGCTCATGGTTCAAAAGCAAGTGCATCTCTGACCATTATCTGTGAGGTGTTACGTGTACGCTAGCAGCTATGTTATGTTTCTAAGGTTTTAGTAAAGTGGTGTTTGTTTAAGCGATATATTGAATGTCAATCACAGAACTTAGAATGTAGGTCACGGATATAACAATAAACCCCTTTTTTCCCTTCTCTGGTGCCTGCTTAACCTACTCAAAGTGTTTGTACACTTGACTCCTGTCTTCCTGTCACAGCCCCAGATGCCACAGTGAGTCGTGTCAAGACTCACGGTGTGTAATGTAATGTGCAATCTTATGCGTGTGCTCCCTCAGGACGCCAGGTCGAGCTACAGGAGGATCCTGACTGATTCTGCCAGGAAGCTCAATGCCCAGGGCTCCCAGCTCGGTGCGTGCATTGACAAAGCAAGGCCTTATTATGAAGCTCGCAGACTTGCCAAAGAGGTATGTGTTTCTACTGCTCACAAGTCAACAGAGTGAGATATATGCAATCAGTTAGCAGTTTATTAGAGCTGCTAAGCACAAAGTATGGTAAATGGACTGGTTCTTATATAGCGCTGTTCTACTCTATCTGAGCACTCAAAGCGCTTTATACAACTAATTCATTCACCCAATCACACAAGCACTTTTTCAAACTGTTTAGTGCTTACTGTCTAACATTCATGCACATTGACACTCCAATGAATGCATCAGAGAGCAGCATGGGGTTAGTATCTCTCCCAAGGATATTTGGCATGCAGACTGGTGGAGCCTGGGATTGAACCGCCAACCTTCTGGTTAGTAGCTTACCTGCTCTACCACCTGAGCTGGGCAAGATATTCGAAAGGTGGGTACAGGTTACCCAATCTGGGACAGGGTTGCTGAGGCTTGGAGTTCAAGAGGTGGTTGGGCTGGCTAGGCTTTAGGCCATGGGGCTGGGCTCAGTCAAGAAGAGCTACAACGACCTACCCACAGGATGGTGAAGGTCACTGCCAGTCCAGGTCCCAGTTGAAAAACAGGCTGTAGGAACAGGTTGGGAAAAATGCAGCTGTGCCCTGGAGGCAGCTAGAGTTCGATGCAGTGCTTTATTTCTTCAAAGAGATAATTGTGCGTCAGTGTATGAAACATTTTCGACTGCTAGAGAAGCTCACCTCCTTTTACTGGGGTCATATCTTTAGCTATTGTATCTTGGCAATTAGCAGCTGATGTTCTTAGGTGAGGTACCCAGCAGCATGTCAGTGTGGTGAAGGGCCATGGAGGTCCCAAGTTGTGTCAGTTTCAGTCCCAGTCATGGCTGAAGGCATAGCTATCTGAGACAAGGCAATGTGTGAGAAGGACCTTCCTTCCATCTACAGCTATATGCAGTGTAATGGGCTACAGCTTAACACAAGAACAAACGACTGTGGCAGAATATATCACATGAAGTCACATGAAGTCCTGTAAATGGTGATTCTTGATTAGTATGTATGTGACAGGGAATGGGAAGGTTGAGCCTTCTAAATCTTAATAGAGAGTATAACAGTTTATTTCAACGTGAATTTCATGGTGTGGAATGTGGCCATCAGTGGATGGTGTGTTTGGCTGTATTTGACGAATGAAATATCCATTTTTATACACAGAATTAACAACAGTAACACGAGCACATCTGTTTTATTTGGTTGCTCAGAAGACATGCTGAAGTGTGGACCTCTTCAACACAGTCTGACAGCTTAAATCTTACACTCCACTCTCTTCCCTTATCCTTATCAGGGTCATGGGGGGCCACGAGCAAGAGGCAGGGTACAGCCTGACAGGTTATCAGGCTGTTGCAGGGCTAACACAGAGACACAGACATTCACACCTATGGGTAATTAAGAATTATCAACCAACCTAACTACCCTAATTGCATGTCTCTGGCCTGTGGGAGGAAGCCGGAGTACACAGAGAAAACCCATGCGAACTCCACACAGAAAGGCCACAGAGAGATGGTGGATTCCAACCAGGACCTTCTTGCTGTGAGGCACACACCACTGTACTGCTCTTTTGTATGCAAACCCAGATGATCAGCTGTAAGTTTGGTTAAACAAAAGCTGTCACAGTGACAACAACAGATGGCAGTGCTAGGTGAAGAGAAATGATGGCGACAGACCATGGACTGTCTCCATCATTGAAAAAGCCACTGTCAGGGACTTGACACACCTTACAAGGCTAACACATGACAATAACATTCATCAGGAACTTAGGGAGACCTTAGAAGACAACAAGCTGATGCACTGTCCTCACTGCTGTTCTGTATAGACTTTAAACCCCTAAGCCAGCTGTTTGAAGCTGAGTGACCATCAGCCACCTCCTGTAAATGGATGACATCAGGCTGTATGCCACGAGTGAACTCACTGATCCACCTCACCAGGATCTACAGCAAGGACATGGGAAAGTCATTTGGACTGGATGTCTAAAACTGACTGGTTGAGTTCTAAAGGGGCAGCATTCCCATAAAGCAGAACAGCTGCAGGTACCTGTGTGTTGCACAAGCCATCATGAAAAAGATGCATGAATGTCAGTAACAGACAAATATCTGCATAAGACACGAGCTGAGACAAAACAGATCGGTAGCAATATGATGCAAGTCATCAATGCATGTGACTTTGCAAGAAACAAAGCACGAATACTTAGGTACAGAATTCTACTTGAGTACAGTAACAGAGTACAGTTTTTTTCTGAAACTTTTTACTTTTACTCTCTTTTTTAAACAAATACCTGTAATTTTTACTCCTTTTGGTTCATCATTTACAGTAGAATGTAGCTAGTGCTATGGAAGAGGAGGAAGCATGAAAGGAGTGATGTCTCTGAAGTGTCAGGTAATTTCAGACTCAATGTTTTGGTCAGTTCAACAAACATCAGCAAACATACAAACTGTTTGTGCGCAGTGTGTTGATAGCTGCTGTATTTCCAAGGAGAGAAAAGAGTGTGAGAAATTTGAGATGGAGAAAGATGTAAGAAAAGACAGGAGGGGACGCAGAGAGGTTGGATTTAAAGGCAGGCCAGCTCAGTAAAGCCTGGAAATCTGATTTGCAAATTTAAAACATACATGTATTTTTAATCTCATATTGGACATTACTTCAAAACAAACCAGGTTATACTAACTTTGTGTTAATCAAATGTTGCATGAAAATACTCTGTATGGGTTAAAGACATTAGCTTGTCACACTGCAGTGAAGTTATTGTAAAGCTGAAGTGGTGCACAGTGTCAGTGGTCAGTCTTGGTTTTACATCAAGTGTAGCAGACTGATTTACAATTAAGATGATGATGGTTGGATTAACTCACTGAATTCTGACGTTATACCAACTGTATCCATTCTAATATAAAGACATTGTACAGCATAATGTCAGTGTAGGAAATGGAAATCAGTGAAGATAGCTGTAAAAGATCTGCTTACATCGTTGTGTACATCCACAATCCTGTACACTAAATCTGCTGAAGCTCATGTTAGAAATGATTTTGAGTTGTGATTTTTGTCCCCATGCTGAGACACGACACAGATGTTAGGGTTCCCCCACCTGCCCGCTGTAACCCCTGACTGTGCTAATTTTACTGTTTAGCTCAGGAGGTGAAGTCACCCTCTACAGTGTAGGCAACTAGGGCTGCCACAAACGATTATTTTGATAGTCGACTAGTCACACATTATTTTTGCGATTAGTCGACTAATCAGATCATCATCCATTGGACGTACAGGTACAGCTTATTGCAGCAGCAGCATCTGCTCTCATATAACTATCATTAGCTGACAGCTTTAAGTGTTTAAGGTGCCAACTAAAAATAAAGACAAGATGATAGTTTATTAAAGTTTAATGAAATCTGCAGACTGTTTCGGTGAAGTTTAATAAACTCCTTGCTAACTAAAATATAACAGGACACCGGAGTAAATTCTGAGCATCTCACACTTCTGATAATCAGCTGTCTGCTTGACGTTTATTCAGCTGTGTAAAAACTTTAATCTCAGCCAAACCGATTTACTCAGGAACAAATAAAACACTGAAAAAAGCCAAACAACAACATTTTTAAGTTATCTAAGTGACTCATATATCATGTTTAACCTGAGTAGTGAAAGACGGCGGTGGGTTTGAAGACGATTTGCCGGGAGTCCGGTGTTCTCACGGCTCTAGTGAGCCTTGCCCCCGGCTAGCTATCGAGCTAGTGGGTAACAGACGTCTCCGAAAACGTCGGAGCGCTTTTGAAAATATGTGGTGTCTTGATAAACTGAGCAGATATTTGAGGTTTACACAGCTACATTCTCCCTGAAAATATGTTAAACGTTTATTTTGTGACCCATAAAGAATAATAAGAGTAATATTAAAACTAACTAGCTGCCGCCATTGTTGGAAACTGAGCAGCGACGCGCTATGAATTCTGGGACACAGCTTCTTCTTCTTCGGGGTTTAACGGCAGCTGGCATCCTTGTACATGCAGTGCTGCCATCTTCTGTTTCAGTCCGTTATTACACTCTTAAATCCTGCTACTTATTCCTGCGTCTTTCAGGATCTTACAAAGCTTCAAACGACGCGTCGACTATTAAATTAGTCGTCGACGATTTTGATAGTCGACGTAATCGTGACTAGTTGACTAATCGTGGCAGCCCTATAGGCAACACAATGTTTTTTCAAATGATCCTTCACCGCATGTGTCCTACGGCAGATTAAAACTCAGGACTATTTTCTATTCAAAAATTTGTATTCTCGTGTACTAATATTATTTTATTATCATATTAATGTAGCACAAGGTTCAGGTACCTTTGTGTAAAACCAGTTTTCAACAAGCTACTTTTTACTTACTTACTTTGAGTACATTTCAGAGCCTGTTTTTTCTCAGTTTTACTTGAGTAAAAAAGTTGCTTCAGTACTTTTATTGGAGTATTTTTCAACACAGGCATCTGTACTTGTACTTAAGAAAAGAAGTCTGTACTTTTGCCACCTCTGCTTAAAAGTAATCAGATACCCAGCTGGAAAAATACACACAGGAGGAGACAGATTCCACAGTGAGGACGGGTACCAAGAACGACTCACTGAGGTCTCCACTGAAGTCCAGCATCCTGAGATCTGTGAGCTATGGAGGACGAGGATTAGTGAGTGTCAGAGACACAATTCAGCATTAAACTCAGAACATCTATAAATAAAACAGGAAAATGGCCCCAGAGATGAGCTGCTCCAGAGTTCCTTGTGCAGCTGAAGACAGATTGTGAGGAAGTATCACAGACCAGGCCCCTACATTGGATTTACCATCGACACATGGAGGAAGTGGCTGAAATCAAAAAATCCAGTTTTGCGGTACAGTGGTCCCTCGTCTATCGCGGGAGTTACGTTCTAAAAATAACCCGCGAGGTAGCCAACTTTATTTTTTACAATGATTAGAGATGTTTTAAGGCTGTAAAACCCCTCAATACACACTTTATACACTTTTCTCAGACAGGCATGAAGATTTTCACACTTTTCATTCTTTTGTTTAAACTCTCTCAAAGTTCAAACCTTCGTAGAAGAATAAGTTTAGTATTACAGAATGAGACCAAAGGCACCCGCAGGCGATGACGTCTCGTCGACGTTGTTGTGTTTGTTGGGGAGAAAACTTACAAACATACAGTGCAGCACTTCAGAGTCACACAGCTAGCGATGGAAGATTTATGTCAATTTGACAAGCTGAACGCATCCTGTACTGTACAGGAGACACGGCATGAGATTTATTGACAATGGTCTACAGCCAATCAGGATGCAGAACACAATGCGCTGTAAAAAAAAAAAAAAAAAAGAGAGAGAGAAATTGCACACGAAGAATCCACGAAGGAGCGAGGCCGCGAAAGGTGAACCGCGTTATAGCGAGGGACCACTGTAATCATATTGTAATCAAATCTCACACTAAGAAAATAATCAGCTTTCCCACATGATAAAAATTAGATCTTAGGCCTGAGGAATATTTGGAAGTTTCATTTCAACCAGAAATCTGTTGTTTGAAGTTAATCGTCAGATTGAGCTCTCAATGGTTCTGTGACGTTTTAAAGTAAAGATTTCTCTTTTCACCCCAAAGTCCACTAAAACAGAAGAAACTTTGTTTACAGTGGTAGCTACAAATAGGGAAGACGATGCTGACTGTGTCTTTTTCAGCGTTAATTTGGATTCCGAGCTGTGGAGCTCTGCGCGTCTACTGGGAATCTATGGATGGAAGTTAGATTCATGTCCAGTGCTCCACATCAAGTTGCAGAGTGGAAACCACAACACAGAGTTACAGAGCGGGGTCACTGAGCGCAGAGTTGCATTTTACTGCACACTGTGGACCCTGCACAGTACTTTTGAGTTTTCAATTGTTACTTTTTTTAACTTTAACTTTTTAGTTTTCAAAAACAGAAATAAAAAAAGGATCATTATGGATGTTGCCAAAATATGTGCAGCAAGGTAGGCAGAGAGTACATAATAGAAAAAAATAAATTATTTGAGAATATTTTTTTAACCCTACGGAGTAAAGCTATTTAAACTGTTGTGGTATCTGTCTACATTAATGAAATTATATCAATTATCAATTTATGTAACCAGAGTCTCTGAGTTAATAATATGGAAAAAATCAAATCATAGCTCTAATGCTGAAAAGACTCTCTCTATGCATGTATGTTCGAACATGCATCTCTTTTCTGTGTTTTAATAGCTGCTATCTATTCCTTTAGGCCCAACAGGAGACCCAGAAGGCAGCTCTGAGATATGAGAGGGCTGTGTCCATGCACACTGCTGCCAGAGAGATGGTGTATGTGGCAGAGCAAGGCCTTTTGGCTGACAAGAACACCATGGACCCAACCTGGCAGGAGATGCTTAACCATGCCACCGCCAAGGTACACACTTCTGCCTCTTGCTGATGGTAGTGTTGTTGTGCTGTTTATACAATTAAAATCAGTGCGCTATAGATAATTCTTTCTGAACAAAAGGTCACCAAAAATAAATCTCCAACACAGGAACCTTACCAAGGGACTAGAAACCTTACTACATTACTACAGACCAAAACAGCTACAACAGTTCAGGGAGCTGAGACTGTGGCTGCATCACTATTTCCACTTATATGAAAAAGTTCAGGTGGTTGTTTGTCTGTTCTTCTTCTCACTTTAACTTCTGGGCAGAAGTTAAAGTGTGATCTAAGTGTCCATCCAGCGTTCCTACTCTTAGTCATGGTTTTTGTCCTGTCAGGTGAATGAGGCAGAGGAGGAGCGCCTTCGCAGTGAGCGAGAGCACCAGCGAGTCACCCAACTGTGCCAGGATGCTGAAGCTCGAGTCCAGACTCTCCAGAAAGCCCTGAAGAAAGTCATTCTCAAGTCCAAGCCTTACTTTGAACTCAAGGCTCAGTTCAATCACATTTTGGAGGTATGTACCATCATTAATTTAAAAATATCTTTTGAGTTATTCATTATTAATTTGCCTGTCAGCTGTAAAACACTTTATCAAGGCAGACAAGAAATGTTATTCCAGTTACTCCAAAAAGCTCTGTGACAGTCACTGAGAATGCATTGCATGATTTTGCATTGCAAACAGAAAATACTCGCTGTTGTAGAAGCAGCAAATCCTTTATCTGAACGTGGTTGCCGTACATATTGAAAATTGAAGAAAAACAAATTTCATTAGAAGAGTTAGCGGTTCCTCACCCCCAGTCCTTGCAGTTAAAAATCAGAACTTTTTAAAATCAAGATAGTGCCCACAACAGTATCAGAATGCAGTTTGCAGTTGCTTCTGTATTGTCTGTAAAAGTTGTCTGTGTGAGGCATACTAACCCCATGTTGCTCTCTGACGCGTCCATCGGAGTATGAATGTGTGTGAACATTAGATAGGAAGCACTTAGGAACAGCGTGGGAAAAAGTGCTTGTGCAAATGGGTGAATGTACAAGTTGTGTAAAGCATTTGAGTGCTCAAAGTAGAAAAGTGCTGTATAAGAACCACTTGTGTGCTATACTTTTCACATCTTAAGCCAGTTCTACTTCAAATACAAAAGATCAAACATTGTGTACTCGTGTACCTGTTTAGGTGTAAAACCCTCAAAGTAGTAAATTCGTGTAACGACGTCTTTTCTGTTTGGTCCACTGCACCCAGGCGCTCACAAAATTAATTACCGTGTAAAATATCACTGACAAAAGTGAAGAGTGAATTTCTTTATGCTGGACAATAAAATTACTAACTAATGATAAGGCTTGCATTCATGGTATAAGAAGCTGCATTTATGTAATATTCATTGTTTTAACCAAGGTGTAATTAATTGGAGTGTAGAGATGTTTAAATGTGTCAGCGTGAGCCTTCCTAACTTGCTGTAACCTTTTTTGCAGGAGCATAAGGCTAAAGTCGTACAGCTAGAGGAGCAAGTGGCAAAAGTAAAAATGCGTTACTCCGTGGCCCTGCGGAACCTGGAGCAGATCAGTGAGCAGATCCATGCACAGAGGGGGCGGACCAGAGCTAGCAGGGGGCATCCTGCCATCTGTGGGGGTCGGAGCTCCCCTGTAGGTGCTGAAGCTGAGGTCAGAACTGCCGCTGGAATTCATGACAGTAGCTGTGTGGGAGTCGACACTATTGAGAGCGATTGGGCAGATGGTGAGAAAACCAGACTGTGGGTAGAGCGGCACCGAGAGAGTGGCTGGGGCCAGAGGGAGCAACTGGAGGCAGAGCAGGTCGGCTCAGACTGCATGTCGGTTATCAGCCTTCAAACCATCGCCTCCGACCTGGAAAAGTGTGACTCAGTGGAGCATTTGGGTGACCTGAGTGATGCTGGGAGTGTGCTGGGTGAAGAGTGGGACCACTACAGCAAGTCTAATGACAAGCCAGTCAGCAGGGAGATGGTGACTGAAGGGCCTCAGCAGGAGCTTGTTCACCAGGAGAAAGGAGCTGCTAATAAAGAGAAACAGGAGAGTTTTGTTAAGCAGCACCACAGAAGTGTTAGTCTATGATATCAAGCAGGAGGAGGAACGTTGTGATGGTGATGATCGTGGTGATTAGGCTGAGGGATCATAGAAGAACTTGAGAGAATCTGAAATATCTCTGACTGAGAGGTGCCAAACAAGCTGACAAGAAGGCGCTGACAGTGATTGACAAAGTTAGGAATAGGTGGGTGGATTAACAGGTACATCAGCTGCACACTAATGAATCTTTGTGTGACAACATTAATCCAGTGGAGCAGCCCTGCACAGCGCACTGAGTCTGATCCAATCTGTTGCTCAACAGCTGAGGAAAAAAAGTAATTGTAAAGTACAAAAAGGCTTTTAACAACAGTTTAAACACATAGTTGTGTTTCATTTGTGCACCTGGTTTTGGCATTCCCTGTGTTAGCATGCTATCAGCTTGTAATTGCTTTAAGGATGGTCTGAAGCACCTGTTATACTTTCTGCATTTACAAGTTTGCAAGGGTGCCTTTGGGTCTGGGTAACATAAATTTGTGCCATCAGAGGATGAATGCAAGGCTTTGTAAAGACATACGCATATGTACCCTCCAATTTGACCACTCTACAATGATTATGCTGCAAGGGGAAAAAGCTGTACATGCATCTTCCAAGTGCACTCCAAGCAGACCAGGAAATAATCATAACAACTTGCCTGTGGTGTCCACCAGTTGCTGTGCCTGCTTCTGCAAGTGAGTATGGTCTTTAGGAGCAATAAGAGTGAATTCACTCTGCAAACTTTCCTGATGTAGGAACATGCAGAGTGTGACAAGAAACATGAGCAGTCACACTTGGGTTGGACACAAACTGGCAGCATGACCTGAACCAACCCATCTGGAAAACTGTGATAATCCTCAATTCTGAAGAAAGAATGTGGACACAAAACTGCATTGTCTGTGGAGGATAAAATAAGTCTGTAAACTGTGGGTCTTTTTTGCGCCACATGCTCGGATATGGCATTTGTATGGACGTATGTAATCGGTCTTAAAACTGATTTCAGCTACTCCCTTATTCACAATGGTCACCATAGCAGGCAGTGCTACATATTTGAGTTTACAGATTTGTATCTTCTCACGAGACTCAACGGGAATCTTTCACTTCTGTTTTTGAAGCGCTGCCAAAATAAGAGCAACATCAACCACACTGAAGCAAGCAGTGGTTTCAGGGTAAAGAGGCACACTGTAGGGTGCAGTTAGGCTCAGCTTTCCATAAAAATATTTATAAAATATATTATAGCATAATTTCATAGAGTGGAACATTTTCCACTATTGTACATGGAATACATCCTCCATCTGTGCCGTGAACTTTGTGAATTGTACATTAACCAATCCCATATCCTAACCCTAACCCAGTGCTGCTAAAATAAACGTCTAATTTCAAAAAGATAATGAGCTTCATTCTGTCCTTGAGTTCAGCAACTGCCAGAGGTGGGAAGTACAAATACTTTGTTACTGTACTTAAGAACATTTTTGGGAGTGTTAGGTCGGACAGGTTGTGGAGCTACCGATGGGTGAAGTCTTGAGTTCCTGCTTTTCAGCTAGCTCACCTGTTGCTCATCAGCCTCTTCAGCAGCCATTTTAAGGACCAGCTCCAGCACCCAGTTGCCACCAGATTGCCTGCCTCACCTGAATAAGGCTCTTTCATGCCTCTCCCATCTTACCATACTCGTACCATAATCTAGACTCTCAACTCTAGATTCTTTGTTTTTCAGATATACTGTATCTTGACTCCATCTGTGTATCCAGCGTATAGCCATGAAATATCTGAAAATTTTATCTCTTAAAAACAATGTATGCTTCCAAGTGAGATTCACACACAAAGTCAACTAAGCCTGGGCTTTTTGGGAGATCTAAGTGTCAAATTTTGCATATTTGCCCACATAGAAATCTGAAATTATTCAGACATTTCTCTTTACCATATATAAACTTTTGTTTTTAAAAGAATTTGATAACAGGAGTGCAGGGCTTTAGTAACAGTGCTTTTTTGCCACATCTCTGCCAGTATCCAACAGTCGAATAGTCAGCCAATCTTCGCTTCCCTTAAATTAAACAGATGGTGACCTGCTGCATCTGCCCAATGTAGCACTCTGCCTTGATTGAGATTTCTCATAAATGTTATTTTTGTGAAGTTGGAGGTTTTGCAGAGCTGTTTGAACACCAACAAGCCTTGGGTTTCTTCTAACATGGGTGTTACTTCTGTGTAGAACTATTTTCCTTCCCTCAAACAGAGCTGTATACTTATTCTGCTAGCACATGCTAGTCTTGTGTTCAGAAATTTTTGGAAGGAATCTCAGGAGAAAGGTCTGTCTTTTTAAAAAGATTTTATTTGCTTTGGCAGTTGTAAACTTGTAAGTTTACAGAGCGCTGTGGATCTCTATGTGAACCAGCAGCATGTTTTACAAAAAGGATGACCCTCAAGCGGGCTGCACAACATTATATAGTGAGACAAAAACATAGATTATAACAGCTATCTTCCTCCTGCACGGACGTGGCAGTTGTTGGGTCTGCGCTTCCACAGGCCCCGCTGGTTTAGAAACTTATTCCCGTTAACGACAAGGAAGCAAGACAATCAGCGATCAATTGATTTTAATTCTGCAAGGGAGGCCCTGGTCGGTGTCTCAGAAAAGCACTCTGAATCCAACCGCAGAATGACCCAGACTTAGGCCTTCGCTTGCCGCCTTTTATTGAAAACAGTTACAGTACACACAAGCACCTCCCATTGTAAAACCCCCCTATGGTTCTAAAACATAAGGCACTATGTGTGTATGTGTGTGTTTGTGTTTGGAGGTGCTTTGTGTGACCTCCTGCCCACAAAAGGGTCATAAAGGCAGGAAGCTTATTAAACAAGAAAACAACCCTCACATAGATGTCCCTATAATAAAACACTATAGCCTCCCCCACCGTCCAACAGGCTGGAGAGGTCAACAGAAACAAAGGAATGTCTTTGATCATGCTGTTTGAACTAAGCCTTACAAATTTAAGTAACACAATGACAACATTTAACAATTTGACTCCAACAGCAGTCTTGGTGAGAAGCATCCTCGTCTCTCTGTGACTTCGTCTGGTATCTGCTCCATCCCCTGTAAGAGACAGAAAAGGAAAACACTTCTCTGCCTAGCCTTGATAATCTAATGTTATCATCCATTGTTCTTCTAGTGATTCAAATTTGGTTTAGAATATCATGTTCAGAACTCTCTGACCCAGAGACTTATTCTAATCATTATTCGTGTGTGTAAGCATGTTTGCGATTACCCGTCTGCACTCTTAAGTCATTTCCTACAATATATCAGCCCGGACAGTCATGCCGAACGAAGCTTCTGACCTTCAAAAAACTGAGTGTTAACTCACATGAGCACATTTGCAGTAAATGTATGAAAATGATTATAACCGCTTATTTTAGTAAGAGAAATCAACCATTTTCAATCCTAACAGTAGCCATCTAGTCACTACTAAATCAGTCAGTTTGTGAGTGTGTGTTTCTCCTTTTAAAGTGTATGTAAATCTCTATAAGTTCCTGAAGTCTCAACTTTCATCTCAACTTTCACCCGAGTGTCCAGAACATACGGCTGCAGATCTCATGATGCGAGTACAAAATCAATCATGGATCTGCGGCCTAGAGTGTCCTGGTGCCACCTGCACTTATGGACACCCTTATGTTCGAACATTATTTTCCTTATGGAAAAACGGTGGTTTGCACACAAGTAACATAACACCACATGGGCTCAGATCTGGCAGGCCATTCCTCCCAATCAGGCCCCTCCAGGGTAGAGTGCGTAGAGCTGTACAGCCTGTCGACAAAACATTGCACAAAGCATTGCACAGATGCACAGAAAAGAAATGGGATCTGAACCACATAGGATATCAGGGGACCATGACATGCAGATGCTTTAACATTATCTTAAGATACTTAAAAAAAAGAAGTATTTAAGCCTTTGACATACAATACCGAGAATGCAATTTTCCTCCAAAGAAAAGGGTCCAAAACGTCTTCATTATTACACACTGGTAAATGTTGTATTCATGGAGCTTCAGCTGAGATGGTTGGATATTTTAGAGGTACAATATGCTGACATTTTATTTCAGCATTTAGCTCTCTCCATGCTGTTGCATTTTGCTGTTTATGAATTTTTTTTGTTAAATCCTTTAACAACAAAGTAACTGTTAAACACAAACCTTAAAGCAGATAACTTGTAATCTGAAGAAGAAATAGTGTGCCACTAATTTACAGTGCCTTGAAAAAGTATTTATACCCCTTGAACTTTTACAGATTTTGTCACCTTACAACCAGAAACGTAAATGTTTTTTATTGAGCTTTTCTGTGATAGACCAACACAAAGTAGCGCATAATTGTGACGTGGAATAAAAATGATACATAGTTTTCAAAAATTTTAAGCAATTAAAAATCTGTGTGGCTTGCATTTCTATTCAGTCCCCTCTGCTCTGATACCCTAAATAAAATCCAGTGCACCAGAAGTCACCTAATTAGATAATAGAGGTTACCTGTGTGTAATTTGGTCTCATTATAAATACACCTGCTCTGTGAAGGCCTCAGTTGTTTGTTAGAAAACATTAATTCAGTAAAATCATAATTCACGTCGGCAGTAATGACACCCGGTTACGCCAATCGGAGGTCACTAAAATCAATATTGAATCGGTGTGCAACTTTGCCAAAACACTGTTGGACTCTGTAGTTTTCTCTGGTCCCCTCCCCAATCAGACCAGGAGTGACATGTTTAGCCGCATGTTCTCCTTAAATTGCTGGCTGTCTGAGTGGTGTCCCAGAAACGATGTGGGCTTCATAGATAATTGGCAAACCTTCTGGAGGAAACCTGGTCTTGTTAGGAGAGACGGCATCCATCCCACTTTGGATGGAGCAGCTCTCATTTCTAGAAATATGGACAAATTTATTAAACCCCCCAAAATATGACTATCCAGAGTTGGGACCAGTGTAAATATCAACACTTCACCGAGTTCTTTTAATTCCTCAGAGGCATCCGATGGAAGACAAAACACTGCTCAGTAGACCATTCAACACTTTATTACTTCTAGAAGGGAGATGCGTCCTGCACAACACGTTGCCGCGGATCCCAAAATGCTGGTGTGCCCCTTTATTACAGAAGCTCTCTCATTCTAGTCTAAACAACAGTGTCTCAGTAACTTTCCACTAGAGATGGTCCCCTGTTATCTACTTTTTCCCAGGCAAGCGTGAGCAAGAGTCTACAGCTTTCTACTCCCCAAGGACACATGGTCTCATGCCTTTATTTTCAGGGCTGTGTCCACTGCTACACTATATAACTTATTAATAAAAAAGTATAGCATTATTGAGGCACTGCAAAAACCAGCAAAAAGCGACTTACACATAAAAAAATCACAAAAAAAGAACAAAATAGCATCCACTTCTGAACCAAAGAGTAAAACAGTGAAATGTGGATTATTAAACATTAGGTCTCTCTCTTCCAAGTCTCTGTTAGTACATGACTTAATAGTTGATCAACAAATCGATTTACTCTGCCTCACAGAAACCTGGTTGCAGCAGGATGATTATGTTAAATGAATCAACACCCCCGAGTTATTCTAACCACAGAAGAACCAATCCAATATACAGTATCGATATCGGTCCAATACTGACCTAAATTACTGGATTGGATATGGGGAAAAATTAAAAAAATGTAATCCATCCATCCTAAAAGCACATCACAAAACTTGCGACATGGTATAACCCAGGTGAAGACCTTAGCACATCAGAGCAGTATGCGCCATGTAATAGAGTAGTTATCATGTGCGAGATCTGTGAGCGGTCATGTCAGCAGTGTGGACATACTTCACACTAAAAGACGAAAAAAGCAAGACTGCCAAATGCAACTTATGCAATGCAAGTGTTTTGCGAGGTGGTACAGTTTTGGCAACTTTAACACCACAAACATGATTAAACACTTACAGAAACACCACGTAAAGGAGTACATGGAATTTATCCAGGCCTCCAATGCTAAGAAGAAAAGTGTACCATTGGAAAATATTCAGAGACGTGAGAAATTCCAGCCCCTTTCTGTTGTGGAAAATGACGGTTTTCAAAGCTTAAATGAGTATTTGGAGTCTCGCTACATGCTGTCCTCTCAGTGGAAGCTATCCCAGAAAATTACACACAATTGTGCAAGTTCATCTCCGAATGTTTGGAAGCATGACAACTGATATCTAGAACTCTGACGTTTGTCAGTTATCACTGCTAAGTCTGACTGTACAGTAGATAGACTCAAGTTTTACTATGTAAAAAGCAGTGTGGCAGGCTAACGAGTGTCATGGTTCACACGAAGGAGAGTCCATCACTACAGCTATGGAGGACATGTTAAATGCGTGGAAAATTCTGAAGAACAAAATCCATGTTGTTTTGCGAGACAACACCAGCAATATAACAAAGGCAATGGACCTGCTAGGTGTTGCAAGTTTGGAATGCTTTGCTCACACTTTGCAACTTGTGTTGAATGAGGGACTGCTAGCACAACGTGGTGTATGTGATGGGTCACTTCAAACACTCACCACAGGTGTATTTGCGTTTGGAGGACATTCAAATGGAGCTGAATATGTCACCCAAACGTCTGATACAAGATGTGTGAAAAAGATGCAATAGCACATATTATATGATCAAGATCCACACCAAACAGAAGCGAGCCTTGTGTGCATATTCTGCAGAGTATGATCTGCCAGCCACTCTCAGTGCACAGCAGTGGGGGTTACTGGAAAAGGCTCTGACAGCTCTAGCTTCCTTTGAGGAGTTAACAAAGGAGGTAAGCTCCTCATCTGTATCTGATGTCATCCCTTTTGTCTGCATCCTTAAGCTCTGCTCTCCCGAGAAAACGAGGCTGATAAAGGAATAAATAAAACGAAAGGCACTCTTCTAGAAGCGGTTAACAGATGCTTCAGAGATGTGGAATCAGAGCCACTATACACAGTTGCAACACTGCTGCATCCAAGATATAAAGACAGGTATGTAAGGCTTCACTCATATTATTTTAACAGATCAACTTGTGTGTGTGTCAGAAAATGGTGAGGACATTCTAGATTAGTTGTGATAGACTTGTCATTCAGTCCAGACTCCACCAGTGCACATTAGAACATACATCGTTTGATTCAGAATTAGGGCTGCCACAAACGATTATTTTGATAGTCGACTGGTCAGATCATACGTACAGCTTATTGAACCAGCATGCATCTTCTCTTATATAACTATCATTACCTACAGCTTAAAGTGTTTAAGCTGTGTGTTAACTAAAAATAAAGACAAGATGATAGTTTATTAAAATTTTTATGAAATTTGCAGATTGTCTTGGTGGAGTTTCTGCTCCTTGCTCGCTAATATATAACTGGACATTGGAGTAAACTCTCAATCATCTCACAAGTCTGTTTAATCAGTTTTCCGTTTGACGTTTATTCAGCTGTGTGAAAACTGTAACTTTAATCTCAGCCAAACCGATTTACTCAGGAACAAATAAAACACTGAAAAAAGCCAAACAAAAATTTTAAGTTATCTAAGTGACTTATATATATCATGTTTAACCTGAGTAGCGAAAGACTGCAGGGGGTTTGAAAACGATGTGCCGCGACTTCGGCGTTCTCGCCAGCTCTAGTGCCTTGAACCCCCGGCTAGCTATCGAACTGGCGGATAACAGACGTCTCCGAAAACATTGGAGTACTTCTGCAAATATGTGATGTCTTGATAAACCAAGCAGGTATTTGAAGTTTACACAGCTACATTCTCACTGGAAAATATGTTAAAAGTTTATTTGGGACCCAGAAGACTAATATTAAAACTAAGTAGCTGCCGCCATTGTTGGAAACTGGAATTGGCTTGGCCGCACTATGAATTCTGGGATAGGTTGGGCCACGAAGGACACACCCGACCCATCCTTCAAATCTGCGGAAATGAAGGACGCATTTGTCGGCAGCATTTGGAGCAGCCTTCGAATTTGGACAGCCTTCGTCGCGTCGCTGTAACGTAATCAGCCTACAAATGCGGCCCCCGAAGGATGCAGCCTCTGAGTTTGGACACAGCTACGATACTGGAGACTGCTTCTTCGGGGTTTAACGGCAGCTGGCATCCTTGTACATGCGGTGCTGCCATCTTCTGTTTCAGTCCGTTATTACACTCTTAAATCCTACTACTTATTCCTGCGTCCTTCAGGATCTTACAAAGCTTCAAACGACGCGTCGACTATTAAATTAGTCGCCGACGATTTTGATAGTTGACGTAATTGTGACTAGTTGACTAATCATGGCAGCCCTGTTCAGAATAGTACAGAAAAGTATGTTGAAGTCTTTATAATGGACATGGAATAAATAACAAGAATGAGGGATGATAGTTTAGTCACACTACTGGATGATACTAATGATAAATTTAATGATTCATTTAATATTATAGTTTGGACACTTCAAAAGTGTAGAAACCTCAAAACCAGCAAAAGATGCTTTGATGGCAGAGGTGGGGAAGAAGGAGGAGTTTTTGAGGAGAACCACATTAGATACCTCAGAGCCAGCAGAGGGGACATCATGTTCAGCAGTCTTGGAGCCAGCAAAGAAGACTCCACAGGTGGAATCGTCCAGCCACAGCAGACTTGAAAGTGTTTTTGATGAAATCCTGAAGGAAAAAACTCTAGATCCTGTTCCTGAGTTAGCCACGACAAGTGCACGCATTGAAGTGCAAACTTACCTCAGTGAGCCAACCATTCAGTGCTCAGACAATGTCAGACAAGCAAGAGAGTCTTCAATACAGCCTCCATTATTATTAATTAAAGGAGAAGCAGGCTGACACCTGAGAAGGGTGAAATGTTGATCATTCTGAAGAACCTACCTCTAATGTTAAAGTGAAAAAAATGTTACAAATGTGTTACTACAAGAATGTTGTGTGTTTAAGTATGAACGTATACAAAAACAGTTAAAAAAATAGACTATATTGGATTCATATCGGTATCGGCAGATATCCCAATGTATGATATCGATATCGGACATTAAAAAGTGGTATTGTGCCATCTCTAATTTTAGCCATCAGAAACCTTGAAGCACAGGCCGAGGAGGTAGTGTGGCAGCAATTTTCCACACCAGCGTATCAACCAACCAAAGACTCAGACAGACTTTTAATTCATTTGAAAGCCTGATGCTTAGCCTTGTCCACCCAGGCTTTAAAACTCAGAAACCAGTCTTACTTGTTATCATCTATCGTCCACCTGGGCCTTACACAGAGTTTCTCTCTGATTTCTCAGACTTTTTATCGGATTTAGTTCTCAGCTCAGATAAAATAATTATTGTTGGTGATTTTAACATCCATGCAGATGCTAAAAATGACAGCCTCAACATGGCATTTAATCTGTTATTAGACTCAATTGGCTAATAGACCCACCCACCACTTTAATCACACTTTAGATCTTGTTTTAACATATGACATAGAAACTGAACATTTAACAGTGTTTCCTGAAAACCCTCTCCTGTCTGATCATTTCCTGATAACATTTACAATAATTGATTACACAGCAGTGGGGAGTAGACTTTATCACAGTAGATGTCTTTCTGAAAGCGTGTTTCTGGGACACCACTCAGACAGCCAGCAATTTAAGGAGAACATGCGGCTAAACATGTCACTCCTGGTCTGACTGGGGAGGGGACCAGAGAAAACTACAGAGTCCCACATTGTTTTGGCAAAGTTGCACACCGATTCAATATTGATTTTAGTGACCTCCGATTGGCGTAACCGGGTGTCATTACTGCCGACATGAATTATGATTTTACTGAATTTACGTTTACCCTTAGCCAGCAGTTTTAAATTTCCTTCAATGTCGCCTGCTCTGGCCCCTGGTAGACAATTGACTATGGTTGCCGGTGTCTCTAGCTTCACGTGTCTGAGAACAGAATCACCAATTACCAGAGTTTGATACTCGGCGGGTGTGTCGCCGAGTGGGGAAAAACGGTTAAACACATGAACAGGTTGGTGGTGTACCCGGGGCTTCTGTTTAGGACTATGTTTCCTCCTCACCGTCACCCAGTCGCCGTCTTTCCCCAGCTGCTTGGGGTCTGCCGGGGAACAGCTAGCGGGGCCTACGCTATCTTCGGCTGCACCAGCTACAGGGGCCTGGCTATCTACGGGTGAATGAAGGGTGATCCTGGTAATCCTGGCCTCCAGAGCTGCAAATATGCTACATTTGTTATAGATATCATTACTGCTAAAGGAGGCCAAGGAGTAACTAAACATCTGACACAATGAGCAGGAAAGTGCAGGAGGGACAGGTGAAGTAGCCATGGTGCTAATGAGTCGGCTACGAGCTAAGCTAAGCTAGCGAAACAGTACAGAGACAGTGAGTGAATACTTTGGCTATAAATTAGGTAGTGAGTACACAGAAAGTGTGCTTCGGATGAAGCACGTGAAGATTATACTATGAAAAAAGAATGTATTTAAAAGTTGTTAATTAAATTGCTAAGCAGATAAGCTACTCAGAAACACCACTGTGTTTGAGCAGGAACAGGAAGTGATACTCTACCACAGAGCGAGCGAACACCAAGTGACAACTTTGCGAAATACTCCCCGTGCCTATGGTACGACAACTTTTCTCCGTGCCCCTGGTACACTGCTCCGCAGCACTTTGCTAAGTACTTCGCGTGCATACGGTATAACAGCTTTTCCACATGCCCCTGGTACACTGGCCAGAAACACTTTGCTACACAAACTCCCTGTGCATATGATACGGCAACGTAACACTTTGCGGTACGCACCCTCCTCGCTGGCTAATTGCTGATCTCCCCCACCTCCAGGGAGCCCCGGGGACCACCATAACAACTCCCTGACTCCCTTACGGCTGAACAAGATGCATGCTGCTCCACTGGCCCTGCTACTCTTGTGTCTCCATTTGGCCGAGAGGGTGAGTCGGCCTCCTGTCTCCTTTACGGCCGAAAAAGATATGCTACTGGTGAACTGGCCATTGCTCCTACTCATATCGAGCATGGACCTTGCCCTCCAGCAGGCCCCAGGGACCTACATCACACCTTGCTCTCGCCTCCCTTACAGCTGAAAAAGATCCATACTTGTGCACTGGCCCCTCCATTTGGCCGAGGGGGTGAGTCGGCCTCCTGTCTCCTTTACGGTCGAAAAGATGTGCCGCTGCTGCACTGGCCTTACCTGTTGTAATGGGGTTAGGGTTAAAATAAAGCAACAGGACCGCTAGTCTTTTATTTTATTTATTTTCTGCTGTGTTTTACTTGCATCTGTTTGAAAGAGTGAGTGTAAACACAAAAAAACTATTTTATTTTATGTGTTGGAATGTGCAGAAAATAGGTTTAAACGTTAAACAAATTTCTTCCAGTCAGAGAATGTTTCATGTAATTAAATTTGTGCTTGATGCATGAAGTTAAAAGATTAAAACTAATAAAACAAGTTTTAAAAAGAGACTTTTCCATTTGATTACATTTTGTATGATGGATTATGCAGAAAAAGTAGAATTGGGCTGAAAGATCTATTGCTTTATCACCTATTCAGGTTGTAAATCGTGTTTTTAAAAAGTAACTAAGAAAAGATTGGATTTATATAGCGCTTTTCAAGGTACCCAAAGCGCTTTACAATACCACTATTCATTCACTCTCACATTCACACACTGGTGGAGGCAGCTACAGTTGTAGCCACAGCTGCCTTGGGGCAGACTGACAGAAGCGAGGCTCCCATATCGCGCCATCGGCCCCTCTGGCCAACACCAGTAGGTAAGTAGGGTAAAGTGTCTTGCCCAAGGACACAACGACCAGGACAGAGAGCCCAGGGATCGAACCAGCGACCTTCCGGTTACAGATGCGATTCCCAACCCCCTGAGCCACAGTCGCCCTAAGTAATTAATTACTTTTGAAAATAAGTAATCAGTAAACTAACGGGATTACTTTTTGGGGGAAGTAATCAGTAATTAGTTACTGATTACTTTTTTTTAAGTAACTTGACCAACACTGGTGGTGACACACCAGTCATGAGACCGGAGGCGCCGCCATGTGGTGATACACATGATTACAACAGCAACTGTTACAACATGAAAACTGTTTTCTCTAATTATGATGCTGCCTCCTGCATTTCTGAAACTGCTATTTGGTATGTGAGTAAAATATACTCTACGAACCCAAAAGAGTTTATCTTACCGAAGCAGCCACTCTGGTGTAGTGTCCAGTTTGACCAGTAGATGGCAGCAGACTATAAACATGATTCACGTTTCAGGCTTGACTGAGCGGTTCAGGAACACCAGAGGGGCTCTGAGCAGGTTCAAGAGATGTGATCCAGTCACATGTTCATGAGTTTGTTTATCAGACACTAAAACAGTTCAGCTTTCTGTTTTTATCTTAAACCACTGAGGGAGACTCGATGAATGTTTCCCTGAGGAAGGAGCGATAAATAAAACTGCTTTCTAATAAATACACAGTCAAACATTTATCATCAAGTGATATAACCGGGTTCACTCTCCTCTGTGCTTTTATCGTTTTAATACAGTACAGCTGGCAGGATCTAAGGTAATATACTGAAATCACTTTGTTTTGACTGAACAGCAGACAAAACCCCAAATTTAGAGTTTTAAATCATTAAAAATAAACATTAATGAGGTTAGAATTCACATTTTAAAGCTGCTACTAGAGAATTTTCTTTATTTGCTTAAAATTAAACAATTAATTAATAAAAATGAAACAGTTTTCCATGTCAGCATCTGTTGATTGATTTCTGGTTCATTGTGAAATAAAGACATTAGAGCTCTTCATATAGTCAGTACAGAAGCTCTTCTGTCCAGTTCACAGACACTGAAAAGTTGCTTAATGTTTATTCTTTTAGATGTTTTTCTGTGCGGAACAGAGGCATGCATCGCGCAGCCACAACCAAACTGGAAGAGATAAATTTCCCATTAGACACCTTGGTGAAACCCACAGAACCACACAAGAAAAACCAGCGAGAGCAAAACCGGTTTATTCCTGCAGAGAAACCACATCTCTGCTGTGTGAACAGGAACAAACAAACAAAATATATAAAACTATAAAGTAATTAAAAACATTTAAAAAACGGTATACCAGTTAGAGAGCATCAGCTGGACGTCAGTGGTTGGACTGGTAGACGACACCTGGCTCCAGTGTGACACAGACACACACAGTTCAAACAACAGGAAACGTGATTACAAGCCATTCAAACTTTAATGCACAGGAACCACCTCAGCTTCAAATCACAGATTTTATAATCCACACACTCTCTCTGCTTCTTCATCCATTGTCCATAAAACCTCTACCTTTATGTCTGTGAGCTTATTAACTGCATTAGATTACATTAGAAACTAAACATTTGTTGCCTCCAGACAAACTGAGAAGTGACACTTAAGAAACGGAACAGTCTGGTTTCAAAAGCTATAATAGAAATATAACATCGAGACTGCTTCCTCTCATCTCATGGTACACAAGTGCACACAGAATCTTATCAGACCTAATAAGGATAGGATTTTTATCAACATACAAACGAATATATATTTCTAAGCATAAATGATTAAATGTTTCTAAGCACAAATGACAATATAAAAACATCAATTCCAATTTTATCAAATGTTTGTTTCTTGCTTTAACATACAGAGCACTAAATGGCCGGGCCCCAGATTATTTATCCAAACTTCTTAGAAAACACAGAGCTGCTTGTTGTGTCTGCTCACAGACTCAGAGTTTGTTGGTTGTTCCCCCTACACGACTAGAGACGAAAGGTGACAGAGCCTTTTAGTCTGTGGCACCAAGGCTGTGGAACAGTCTACCACCACAACTTTGTTTGGTTGACTCTGTGAATTCTTTTAAAAAGCAGTTAAAAACATTTCTGTTTAATAAAGCCTTCTGTTGATCAACACTTTTTAAATTTTAAAATTTTATTTACATTTAACCTCTTTTATTGTGTATATTGTCCGTCTTGTTACTTAACTTTCTGTTTATTTTAATCTTTGTGTACAGCGCTTTGTGATTGCCTGTCTATGAAAAGTGTTTAATAAATAAACTTTACTTACTTACTTACTTACTTCCTTTATACAGATTGCGTAGCTGTGGTTTGTCAGGGATGAGTTGTAATTCTCTGGTAACAGCACTGATGTTCAACCCCTCCCATCTGAGAAACCTGGACCTAAGTACTGACCCCTTGTACGGGACTAAAAACAACAACCTGCGGGATACAGGGGTGGAGCAGCTGTGTGTTCTTCTGCAGAATCCACAATGTCAATTGGAAACTCTGAGGTCAGTCAGCATGTTTTAGTTGTGCTGAGATGAATATGATGTGAAAGTTGTGCTGACACTAAACTGCAGACATCAGGCTGATATTATACTGATCCACACTGAGGATCTTCATGGTAAAGTCTGTTTTCTTCTTCTCTGGTTTAGTCCATTGACTGTAGCAGAACAATGTTCACATTTCAAACCTTCAAAGCAGAAGGAAAATCCTCCACTGGATAATTCACTGTTAAACTCTACAACTCTTCATTCCACCTTAAAGTCTGTCTGACACTGAAATCCAAAGCAAAATGGCCGTTTGCTAAACATACACACATCATCCAAAACACAGTCCAACATCCAAATCTCCTCCACTGCCAGCATGAATGATGGGAAAAGACATTCAGGGTTAGGATGAGTTTCATAAAGCAGACTGTGAAGATCAAAGCTGCATTAGAAAGCTTACATGAATGAATGAGTGGACAGAAGTGGACAGAGATCATCTGAAGCACTTCAAAGGCTTTAAATCAGCAAATTTCTCTTTATTCTTTATCAACTCTGTTAGTTTCTCTCAGTTTTCTGTGGAATGAAGCTAACAGCAGGCTAATAAGATGCTGACCAATAGGTTTCTATTAAAGGTTGTAATTTGTATATGAAAAAGTGCTTTGGCTCAGCAGGGATCATCTTACAGGTAGAATACAGCTGCTGGATGGGATTAGCATGTCATAGCTATCTACCAAACTGCTAACTGGGGAATTTCAGGCCATCTATGGATCATTTTTGCTAACTGTTTAGCTGTCATAGGGCAAGAGGTGTGGTCCACCTGCACAGGTGAGCAGTCCATCACAGGGCCAACAGAGAGACAGAGAAGCACTCTCTCACATCCACACCTACAGCCAATTTAGAAGCACCAATGAACCTAAGCAGCATTTCATTGGACTGTGGGAGAACATCCAACCTCCACAGAAAGGCCCAGCTGACCAACGAGCTTCAACCTTCTTGCTTCAAGGCACTTCAGTTATTTCCCTCCCAGAGCATCAGGACCAGGGCCTTTTCTCTGTTTGATCCCACTAAGAGATTTCCACACAAACACCTCATCAGTGGGACTCTCAGAGCTACCAGCCCTTTCCTAAAATCATAAAGCTCAACATTGAAATCAATGATATCAAAGCTGGAATCAAATGACTGATTCAACATGACATTCATCTTTGGTCCTTGTTCTGCATACCCACCATGGGCATTCCTTTTCAGCCTTGAGTGTCCTTTATTCAGCTCATCCTCTGCTTTACTTTGAGACCTGATTTTAGCTGCTTTATCTCTCTTTCAACAAGTTTCTGTGCCTCAATCTTTTTCTTCTCTCCCTCAAAACAAGACAGCTTCTTCTAACTGAGAACATGTTTGAGTGATTTAGTAATTCCAGGGCTGCTTATTGGGGAGAATACTTCCTGTTTTCAAAGTAATCCCCATTTTTCCCAGAAAGAAATGTAAGTAGAAATAGATGATCTAAGTGAGAACATGAGCCTTTAAAAAGTCCCAGTGGGTGCAGTCAAAGCAGTCCCTCAGTTCCAGTATAGAGTCTTTGGTCCAGACTGGAACAACTGTGTGCCCAGTTTGAGCTCTCTTCAGTCCTGTGACCTGACAGACCCAGAGGGGCCATCACATCACATTTAGAAGCTCCCCTAATGGAGCCACAACACATGTCCAATACTTAGACAAACTGGAAGAAATGATTCAAGAACTCAGTCACAGAACAGAGATTCAAATCTCCAAAATCCAACTGGCTGCATCAGGACATATAGTCTGAAACTCTGCACAGTTTCCTGCTTGAAGCTGCTTCCTGTTGGCTTCAGCTGTTTGGAGTTTCCATTTTCTAAACTTCTACATTCTGAAGCTTCTTCAGCTCTGAACAGATGATGAAACACTGAATGATTTCAAGCTCACACTTTGTCTAATAAACTTACATCTTTCATTCTTTATACAGATTAAAGGACTGTGATTTGACAGTGATTAGCTGTGCTTTTCTGGCAGCAGCACTGCAGTTCAACCCCTCCCATCTGAGAGAGCTGGACCTGAGAGGAAACACTACCCTACAGGCTGCAGATGTTCAGCAGCTGTCTGATCTTCAGCAGAGTCCAGACTACAGACTGGAGACTCTGAGGTCAGTAGAGTGATGGAGTGAGTGGGTGGTGCTGTCAGCAGTATTGTACTAAACACAGTCAGTATGAAACAAAGATCCAGTGTTTCCTGTAAAGCTGCAGCTTCTCAGTGAAGCTGTGAGAGGAGAACGGTGACAGGCTTCAGGATTGGACACAAACACTTCCTGTTTCTGACCTTTATGGTCACCATAGTAACGGCTGACACGCTCTGCTCAAACACTGTCAACAGCCAATCAGCTCTCTGAACAAAGCAGCACGCAGACCAATGACTGCATTCATTTCCAAGTTTAAAGCAGTGAAGAACACAGTCTGTAGGTGAGGAAGAATTTAGTGAGAGCAGATGTTTGGATGGAATTCCTCCAGTTAACAGCTGGAACCGTCCATCTGGATTGTTGGGCTTGTTGTTGGGGTTCCTACAGAGCTCAGAGTGGACACACCAAGGTTCTTCTAATGAATGAAAGTCCAAACTCAAACTAGGAGGGAAAAACATTTTCATCAACTTCAATAAAAATCCAAAGATTAGAGAAAGTGAAGCAACAATGAGTCCTAGTACAGTCCTAGCACTGAAGTCCCTGCTGCTCTTTATACTGGATGTGCTTCATCACTGACTGACAGCTGATGAAGAGTCTCTAGAAACACTCGTTTATTTCCTCTGCTCTTCCTTCTTCTCTCTGCAGGTGGAGGTCATGGCTTTAAACAGGACGGTGTTTGTGCTGAGAGAGGAGGAGCTGTGTCCAGAGAGGTTGAAACAGCAGCAGCTTGTGTGTAGAGATGCTCTGACTGGGCCATGTTACTGGGAGGTGGAGAGGAGAGCTTCATCCAGCAGTGACTGACAGAGGAATGAGAAGAAGTGCAGATGACTGTCAGTGCTGCAGAGTGAACTGCTCTGAGAACAGCTCCACTGTCAGACACAATGTAGAGTCCAGCATCATCCCTGTGTGTCCCTCTGGATCTGACAGAGGATCATCAGTGTATCTGGACTGCTCTGCTGCTGCTCTGTCCTTCTACAGTCTCTGCACAGTCTCTGACACTGGCTTCAGACCCTCCTGGATCAAACTCACCTGGAAAGGCTTTCAAACACCTTTGAATAATAAACATGTTTTATAAGATAAATATCATGTTTTCATGCATGTGTGCAGTTTGAGCCTCAGTGGATGAATCAGTGCTTAATGTTTAATGTGGATACTAATGATCAATAAATGTGCTGATTGGAATCAAAGGAATGACTCGGACTGAATCTGTTCCCGCTTTTCTCTCATGTTTGTCCGATCCAAACCTCCAGCTTCTGCCCTCCACCTCACATTAGTTACCCAGCACAGCAGCTTCCCCATTAAAGCTCACTTTTCCCACCTTTAAAGGAGCCTCAGACACACCTGGAAACACGGATCGGAGAAGTGAGACGAGATGAAGAACAGCTGGGAGAAAAGACACAACGCGAGCTTCTCAACTGTGACTGAAACCTTTGACTCATTTTTAATCTTTGCTGTTAAACTGGGCAGTGATGCAGCTTTGAACACAGGAGACTCACCTTTGACCTTTTTTTAAAAAAATATATTTTTATTGAGAGACAAATGTACATTAGTTTACAATGACAATACAATCTGTTCCCCTCACATATTTGTTAGTTTTTCTTACAGGAACAGATACAATAATACACACACACACAGGCACACCCACACACACGCTTAAATAAAATTGAGAAAAAAACAAAACAAAACAAAACAAAACAAAAACTAAGAAGAAACCCAAACCAAACACAAACAACAAACCCCAAAACACACACACAACAAAAAAGGGGGCTAGAAAACCTCCAGGGATCTACAAAACCATTCTGAAACATAAACTCTGAAATAGACTTGGACATAGAGGATTGGGTCAGGGTCCGAGGATTCGAGCAATCTAAGGCAGGATCAATAACACAGTTTAAATCACCAGCCAATATTAAAAGATGAGTATCAAGGGAAGGGAGACTACTCAAAAGTGCATCTGTAAAACATGGATTATCAAAATTCCAAAATTCGGAGCATACATATTGACTAAGAGGACGGGTACTGTAGAGTTGAGCTGTACAAAAAACTGTTATTTGGCAGGCACACATTCACTTGCAAGCTCAACCACATTTTGCCCTATATGGTTGTCTCAGTCTCCAGATGTTTCCTGTCGACCTATTCAGAGCAGGCCTATTTTCACACCTTCAGCATTAGTTCTTGATAAACAAAAGCAAACTATTTTTCACCTCTACCCCACAAATCAATCTACGTATTATTTGTGTCCATAAGTGTGCATTAAAAAACTGTTGCTATGCAAGTGCGAAAGTTTCCAAGCAGAATGTGCCTTAACTCTGACCTACAAGTCACAGTACATGTTATCTATCACTGCAAGCATCTTCATTGACCTTTTACACACTGTCACCTTTCACAATAGATCAGAAGAAAATCATTATAACCGCTTATTCTACTAAAAGATCAAAGAGAAAACAAACATTTTAATCAATTAAGTTTAAGCATAAAAGCAATTACTTATGCGTAAGTTTTATCATAGCTGAATTAACAAAGTCCCACCAGGTCCTAACATGATCATTGTTGAGAAATCAGTTTTACCCCGGTTCTTTTTATTCCTCGAGCATCCAGAGATGGCACCGGACTCAGTAATCATTTTCACAAAACTTTATTCATCTTTACTCATCTTCATTTAAGCATGCATTTCTAGAAGGGAAGACGAGGCCGGTGTCCCTCTGCAAAAGTCTTCACCCCTTTGTTAGTTACAGCCAGCTTTATAGAAGTGACCCCATCATAAAACCCCCTACGGTGTGCTGCAAACTCTGTGTCTGTGTCTATGTGAGTGCTCGTGTGTGCGTGTGTGCGCATACCTGTGTGTATGTGTGTGCACATGAGTGAGTGTGCGTGTGGATGTGTGTGCATGACAGTTAAAACACTGTGGGTGTAGGTGACTCCCTAGAGGTCATAAAACCCCTCTCACTTCCAGACCACAGTTACAAATGTTGAGACCCCCACCCAAACGTCCTCTGGGGAATTTCCACTCAGTGGGGGAGGTCTACAATCTACTCCTACAATCAACCTTTATTATAGTGAGGGCAGTGTCAGTGTCTCTACAACAGTTCTACATTATATTTTTTTTCCCAACTTTGTTTTATTAATTTCAACAATGACATACAAAGTTAGCAACAGCTAAGTCAATCTTGATTTCAGAACAGTGGTATGTCCATTATACCATCCAACCCCCCAACCCAAATTCTCCCCCTACCAGGTCCACAATAGACAAAACACCGCAGAGAACCAGTCTCTGCCCACACACACACACACACACACACACACACACAAAAACCAAAAAAAACCACCCAAAAAAAACCCAATACCTCAGGACCCATACACATAACAAGCATAACCCCCAAAAAACAACAACAACCACAACTCCCCCCCTCCCCCGTAACCAAACAAACAAACAAAAACAAACAAAACAAAAACAGAGAAAACAATAACAGAGAAAGGACCAAACAAAACAAAAGGAAAAACAAATAGATAAGGTATAAATAAGATTAAAAAAAAAACAAAAAAACATTATAATGTAGCTTCGCTCAGTTCACTTCAGACTCAGGAAGTAAAGTAATGATGTCGACCAGCAAGAGAAATGATTTCCAGATTTTGCTAAATTCCCTAATAGAACCTTTTAGAGAGAATCTAAGTTTTTCCAGCTTTAAGTTAAAGAGTACATCTCTCACCCAATGATCATGAGTTGGGGGGTGGGGAAGCTTCCACTTCAACAGAATAAGCCTCCGGGCCAGTAAAGTGGTAAAGGCTAGGGCCTGTTTGAGGGGACCAGATAAGTTCAAGTCGGGAGGAATGCAAAAAATTGCAGAGAGTGGGTTAGGAAGGACAGTCTGGCCATATGCTTGGCTAAGTGTGTCGAATATATTCCTCCAAAATGCACTCAGTTTCGAACAAGACCAAAACATGTGGACATGGTTGGCAGGCGATAGTCCACATCTGCTACAGGCATCACTGATGGTTGGATAGATTTTAGATAATTTTGCGTTTGTATAGTATACTTTATAGACCACCTTGCACTGAATCAAAGCATGACGAGCACAAATTGAAGACGAGTGAATCAATTTCAAAGCACAATCCCACTGCTGTTCTGGCAGGGTTGTCTGAAGCTCTTCCTCCCATCTCAGCTTAATATGAGAAATGGATTTGGGGACCAAAGCATCTAGTATTTTATACAAGGCTGATATCAGTCTGTTTTGATGAGGGTTCGTCTGCAGGATGATATCCAGATTTGTTTCTGGAGGCCGATTGGGAAAGTGAGGGAACTGCGTTTTTACAAAATTTCTAGCCTGAAGATAGCGAAAAAAGTTGGAATTAGGCAGGTCGTATTTAGACGATAGGTCAGCAAATGATAGAAAGGTGTCCTGACTGTACAAGTCCTTAACAGTCCTAAGTCCGTTATCTTTCCAACTACTAAAGGCCGCATCAGTGTTTGAAGGTGCAAAATTACAATTTTTTGATAAAGGTGTTAGCAAAGACGGTCCAAGTAGCCCGAAGTATTTTCTGAACTGTCGCCAAATAGTTACTGTTTCCTTAGCTATTGGATTATCCCCAACAAAGGTTGGAGAAAAAGGGAGTGGTGAGCTGAGTATTGATGATAATGAGTAACAGCTAGATGCAGTTTCCATTTGTACCCAGGCTGTTACAGGGGGGTCATTATGAACCCATTGTAAAAGTTTTTGTATGTTAGCTGCCCAATAGTAGTGTCTAAAATTGGGCAGACCAAGACCACCGTCAGTTTTAGAGGACTGAAGAATAGACTTGCGAATTCTAGCTTGTTTCCCTCCCCATATGAAATGTGACAGAATCTTTTCTAACTTGTCAAAAAATGCCTTGGTAAGAAAAATCGGGACATGTTGAAAAAGATACAAGAATTTTGGGAGGACACTCATCTTTATCAGGTTAACTCTCCCTGCCACTGACAATGGTAGAGAAGTCCAACGGTCACAATCTTTCCCAACATTTTCTAGTAGGGATAGAAAATTCTCCCTCATCATTTTATGTATAGAAGAGGAAATAAAACCCCCCAAATATCTAAATCCGGTTTCTGCCCACTTAAAAGGCACTATTGAGTGGGGAAGAGCTCTGGCCAGGGAATTGAGGGGTTGCAACTCGCTTTTTTGATAATTGACCTTATATCCTGACAGTGTACCATATTGGTCCAGTATGTCAAAAAGCACCGGGAATGAGTTTAGAGGGTCAGAAATGTACAGGAGCAAGTCATCTGCATAAAGGGAGAGTTTGTGAGTCACACCGAACCTTGTAATGCCTTTAAATCTATCCTCTGAACGCAGCCATATTGCAAGAGGCTCGATAGCAATGGCGAATAGGAGGGGTGAGAGAGGGCACCCTTGCCTAGTGCCCCTCTCAAGTGGAAAAGGCAAAGACAAGTTGTTGTTAGTACGAATACAGGTGGATGGCGAGGAATATAGTAGCTTAACCCAGAGAATAAAGTCAGCCCCTAAGCCAAACCTATCCATCACCTCATAGAGGAAGCTCCACTCGACGCGGTCGAAAGCTTTCTCCGCGTCAAGAGATACCACAACCTCTGGAATTGAGTTGCACGATGTATGGATAATATTCAAGAGGTGTCTTGAATTGTCATATGAGTGCCTGCCGGCCATAAATCCCGTCTGGTCAGAGGCGATAATTTGTGACAGAACACGTTGTAGCCTAAGTGCGAGGATTTTAGATAGTATTTTAAAATCAATATTTAAAAGAGAAATTGGTCTGTAACTGCTGCACAACAGAGGATCCTTATCCTTTTTCAAGATTAAACAAAAAGTAGCTTTGGACAAAGTCTTGGGTAATTGACATTTTGAAAAGGCTTCATTATACATATCTTTCAACAACGGTGCCATAAGATCAGAATTGACTTTATAGTATTCTGCAGAGTAACCGTCAGGGCCCGGCGATTTACCTGTGTTTAAGGATTTAATGGCTTCTTGTACCTCTACTACAGTAATAGGTCCCCCTAATCCCTTCGTCAGATCTCTATCTATTCTTGGAAAATGTATATTTTGGAGAGTTTCTTCTGATAGAGGGGGAGAGCTTGAAGTGTACAGATTGGAATAGAAACTTACAAATACTTAATTAATTGCCTCTGGGTCCGATATTATGTCACCAGCAGCAGACTTGACCTTTGGGATTAGCTTGGAGGTTGCTTCGGCACGGGCTTGATAAGCCAGAAGTTTCCCTGCCTTGTTGCCGGATTCAAAAAAGCGTTGCTTAGTCTTAATTAATTGAACCATAGCTGTTGCGGTGGTGGTTAAATTGAGACTGGCTTGAACTTTCACACGTTCTGTATAGAGGTTAGGATCTGGGTTTGATGCATATCTGCCATCTAGATCTTTGATCTTATTCAATAAACTGGACGTGTAAGTTAACTCTTTCTTCTTTAAATTTGACACAAATCCTATAAGCTGGCCTCTCATGTAGGCTTTCGACGTTTCCCATAATACACCTCTTGACACTTCAGTAGAATTGTTCAACTCAAGGAAAAGTGAGAACTGTGATCTCAGGAAATGTGTGTAGTCATCCCTTATCAACAGGCTAGAGTTAAATCTCCAATGTTTAATGGGTCGAGACGGGGTCGCTAATACCACATCAAAAGAAACTGGTGAGTGATCTGAAATGGCGATAGCATGATACTGACAATGGCTAATTTTACAGAGAAACCTAATATCAACAAGAAAAAAGTCTATACGTGTATATGTACGGTGGGGATGAGAGAAAAAGGAAAATGCCTTAGTAGTGGGATTCATATGTCGCCATGGATCCACAATCCCCAGCTGAGTTTTGAAAAATTCTAGGGTTTTAGCAGATTTATTCAGGGAACAGGCCTTAGTTGACGATCTATCCAGCAGAGTGTCCTGAACCAAGTTAAAGTCACCTCCAATAATAAGATGATAGTTTTCCAAATTTGGAAGTGAAGAGAAAAGTTTAGCTATAAAAGAGTCGTCGTCCCAGTTCGGCCCGTACACGCTAGCCAGTATCACAAGTGAGCCCTGCAAGTATCCTGACACAAATGTGAAACGGCCATCTGGATCAGCAATAACTTTATGTTGCTCAAACAGAATATTATTACGAATAAGTATGGCTGTCCCTCTAGCCTTGGCGTTAAATTTGGAATGATATATATTGCCGATCCAGTTTCTCTTGAGTCGCCTCACTTCTTTGTTGCAGAGATGTGTCTCTTGAAGAAAAAACACATCTCCTTTAAGCTGCTGTAAATGCGCCATAACTTTGTTAACTTTGGTTGCATTCCCCACTCCTCTCACATTCCAGGAGACAATTCTAAGACCATTGATTGTGCTCGACATACCTTACTGTATTCAGACAGGTCTTTGATTTGACAAGTTGACAGTGGCCAGGGGAAAACTGGTGTCTGTATTTGAGGTAGTAGACTGTGAACAGAACAGGGGGGAAAAAACAGAAGAAAAAAAAAAAAAAAAGATAAAAAATAAAATAAAATAGAATAAAATAAATAAAACACAACAACAACAACAACAACAACAGAAAAAACATAAAACAAGGCAATACATACATGCAGATTGAACAACATAAATTGGACCTGGATACCCCCGAAAACAAAACTTGCAAGTGTCCATTGCACAACAGGGTGTAAACATTCCCCTGTGAAGACTTCACCATCACAACTCTTATCAAATGGCTTGCTTCCCTGTGGCGGCAAGGTCTCACTATGAAAATATGCCTTGTCAATATTCTGCTAGAAAAAATTGAGGAACTAGGATGTATCTTACTATTCAAAAACGGACAGAAGAAAAGCACAAAAAGGCAGGCTGAGGTATTGTTGTCCCCCATTTGTACATGGCAGGAATCAAACTGTAGGAGAGGCAATAATAATAAAAAAAATGTGTGTTTATATAAAGTAAAACAGTATATACATATATGTGTACGTAGCAGACTAGCGTGCCAACGGTGGTATTAGAACAAAGTATAAACAGGGGTATTGTAAAGGAAAATGAGAGAAAAACAGAAAAAACAATGAGGTTAGAATTACTCAAACCATGCTGTCCTCTAGGTACCAAACATCAAACTAAAATGTCATGAGCCCTTCTACGGAAGTGGCAGGATCCAACCATGACCCTCAAACCAGGTTTCTGATCAGGCGCTAAACATCAACTTGGAGTTCTTACAAAAGTCTCTTGCTTTAACGCACTGAGACGGACGCTAGCCGCCTTTTTTTTCTACCGAGTGACTTTACACTGCAATACGTTCAACTTAGCGAACAGATAATTTAGGCTTTAAACAATATGCATGGTTCGAAAATAAACAGGTCGTGCTTACCTTTTAATCATGTGAGCTAGCTCTCTGTTCGCCTCGTTTCACGATCTCAGCTCTGCCAATTCATCTCTGCGCCTCGAGCGAATCCCAGGGTTTTTGGCACCAAAACTGTTGAGAAATCAGTTTTACCCCGGTTCTTTTTATTCCTCGAGGATCCAGAGATGGCACCGGACTCAGTAGTCATTTTCACAAAACTTTATTCATCTTTACTCATCTTCATTTAAGCATGCACTTCTAGAAGGGAAGACGAGGCCGGTGTCCCTCTGCAAAAGTCTTCACCCCTTTGTTAGTTACAGCCAGCTTTATAGAAGTGACCCCATCATAAAAGCCCCCTACGGTGTGCTGCAAACTCTGTGTCTGTGTCTATGTGAGTGCTCGTGTGTGCGTGTGTGCGCATACCTGTGTGTATGTGTGTGCACATGAGTGAGTGTGCGTGTGGATGTGTGTGCGTGACAGTTAAAACACTGTGGGTGTAGGTGACTCCCTAGAGGTCATAAAACCCCTCTCACTTCCAGACCACAGTTACAAATGTTGAGACCCCCACCCAAACATCCTCTGGGGAATTTCCACTCAGTGGGGGAGGTCTACAATCTACTCCTACAATCAACCTTTATTATAGTGAGGGCAGTGTCAGTGTCTCTACAACAGTTCTACATTATATTTTAACACATTTCTAAACTCTAAATCAGCCAAATATTCTACATCATAAAACCCCTTATTTCAAATTAAACCCAAAATCACCCCTTCGTGACACACCTCATGTGTCAAATAAGCTACAACCAGCTACTAAAACTGAAAATACTGAAAATACTTCACCACCTCTTATAAAATTGAAAGGAAAAGCTTAGTCACGTTATTTCTCTAAAACCCTCAGCAATTCACCTCTCGGGTATATTTGCTCCGGGCTTCCAAACCTGTGTTTAGGAATAAAATCAGTTTAATCATCATGTTAAATCTTTTACACCCCTGGCTCCATTCAGAGCTGCCTAGAAACAACACCTGTGTGTTAACACTAACTTCATTTTAAAACTCACATTTCCTGTGTTATAACATGTTCTTGATACAGCATATTTTGATTTCATTTTGCTCCTCTTAATTGTACATGGTGCCTAAAACAACCAAATATCTCCCGTTTTTGTCAGCTTTAATCTCAGAGGCTGTAAACTGTACCCTTCTGTTTATTAAGATCGCCACCCCCCCCCCTGGGTTTTGAATTAAACATTGAATGGAATGTATGTCCCACCCATGGGCACCTGAGCCTAAGATGATCTCTATTTCACAAATGGGTCTCTTGGAAAAACATTACATCACTCTTTAGACGTTTAAGATGCGAGATAATTTTAGATCGTTTAATTGGGCTATTCATACCTTTGACATTCCAAGTGTTAAAAATCTAATACCACTAGGACTAAGGACTAAGGACTGACCTGCAGTGCTGATCATTGCAGAAAGATAAAAGAGAAAATACTTATTTCTTCACCCCCAAAGAAAGAACAAGTGGGAAAAACACACTCACACAAACCAAAACCACAACAACAGAAGTACAGCTTCAGAATAAAAATAATAATAACATGTCAAACACACCCACCCGCCTCCCCCCTGCACAGCAAAAGCCACCATCCCCAAACGATGGAGACGGCAGTGCACGCTCCCACCCGGAGCAATCTGAACAAAAACGCTCCCGACAACAAAACGAACCATGTCAAACTAAAGCTCCAACAGAGTCATTTCTGAATAAATTAAAAGGGACAAATACAATAAAAATAACACAATTATATTTTACTATTAGACAGGTAAAACAAAACAAGTGTCTGGCAGAGTAACAAACTTAACTCACCACAATGATGTATGGATTTGGATCATTCGCTATTTCAAATAAAATAAACATTGTCCCGCTATGTTTTTATCGCGTTGTTATTGTCTTAATATATTCCTTGGCCTCTTCTGGCGAGACGAAGTCGTGCTGGATTCTTTGATAAGTGATCCATAGCCTTGCCGGATAGAGGATCGCAAATTGGACTCCTTGGATGCCGCGAAGCTGGCGACGGACCTCATTGAAAGCTGCACGGGCCCGCGCTGTCTTAGCGGTGTGGTCGGGGAACACAGAAAGGTCATATTATTTATCTGTACCCTCTGCAGCTCCCTGGCTTTCTGGAGAATGTAGGAGTGTTTAGCTTATTTTAGAGTTTAGAAATGTGTTAACATAGAATGTAGAACTATTGTAGAGACACTGCCCTTAAAGTAATAAAGGCTGACTGTGTCATGAACTTAGGAGTAGAGTGTAGGAGACCTCCCCCACTGAGTGGAAATTCCCCAGAGGATGTATTGGTGGGGGTCTCAATATTTGTGACTGTGGTCTGGATGGGAGATGGGTTTTATGACCTAGGGAGTTACCTACACCCACAGTGTTTTAACTGTCACGCACACACATCCACATGCACACTCATTCATGTGCACTCACACATACACACAGGTATGCGTACACAGTCACACACGAGCACTCACATAGACACGTGGGAACGCGCACATGTAGGCATTCATGTGCTCGTGCACATAGACACAGACAGACTTGCAGCACACCGTGGGGGGGTTTTATGATGGGGACAGCCTCTATAAAGCTGGCTGTAACTAACAAAGGGGTGAAGATTTTGGAGAGGGACACCGGCCTCGTCTTCCCTTCTAGAAGATGCATGCTTAAATGAAGATGAATAAAGATGAATAAAAGTTTTGTGAAAATGACTACTGAGTCCGGTGCCATCTCTGGATCCTCGAGGAATAAAAAGAACCGGGGTAAAACTGATTTCTCAACAGTTTTGGTGCCGAAACCCTGGGATTCGCTCTAGGCCCAGAGATGAATTGGCGGAGCTGAGATCGTGAAACGAGGCGAACAGAGAGCTAGCTCACATGATTAAAAGGTACGCACGACCTGTTTATTTTCGAACCATGCATATTGTTTAAAGCCTAAATTATCTGTTCGCTACATTGAACGTATCGCAGTGTAAATTCACTCAGTAGAAAAAAAGGCGGCTAGCGTCCGTCTCAGTGCGTTAAAGCAAGAGACTTTTGTAAGAACTCCAAGTTGATGTTTAGCGCCCCGTAAGAAAATCTCAGTGCGTTAAAGCAGCAGATTTTTGTTACGGATTAATAGAATCGGTGTTTCATCCGTGGCGGTGTGTGATCCGTCTTAGTTATTAGGAAAAAAGTGGCGGTGATCCGTCCTCGTGCGTTAAAGCAGGAAACTTGTGTTACTATTAGTTAGAAAGCGGGGCTGAGAGGCCTCGTCGCCGGCTGAGCGCTGCGCGTGTCACGGGTTTGGTTACCCCACCTAGTCTCGGACGCGGGGCTAGGACCTGAAGGCAGGAGATCCAGGGTGGTGACCTGGGGATTCGTGGCTCCTTAAATAACTAAGTCGGGGAGAGGTCCCTGTCACAGTCTGAAGTATGCATAAAAGCAGGATCGGTTGCTTTCGCCGGTTAGATTCCGAGCTGAGTTGAACCAGTGCCTGATGCAGAAGGAGGACGGTGTAGTGTGTGTGAAAGTGCCGTTAGAGTCGGCATCTCGTCTGAAGTACGGGAGTCAATTAAAGTAACAAAAAGAATTTGTGTCTAAAAGTGTGTGTTTGTGGTGTGCAGAAATCGCGGCGGGCGGCCGTGTCGCGAATTGTTGCAAACTGTGAAGTCAATTGGGGGGTTTAATTTGGTTTTATATTTTTTGGGGGGAAGAGTAGCCGCGGTATCGAGTCCGTGGCGCAGTTTGAATGATTTGTGAAGTGTACGAGAGCGGACGGCACCCGCTCTGTGTGCTGATTAGGGCGTTGTCCTGAATCAGCAGAAGTGTCTCGCAGAAAGTTTGAATGGGACTGCGAGAAGCATGAGGTGTGTGTGAGCCAGCCTTGAGGGGCGGGTTCACAGGTGGAACGAACGAAGAGTAAAATGTGCGTGTGTGTGAGAGAGAGAGAAAAGGTGGGGGCGAGTGACCAGCCTGTGAGTGTGTGTGTGAATTCTTTGATGAAAAAGAGGGAGACAAAGTAGATTAGTTGATTTTCTGTGAAATAATAAATAGTCAAGAAATCGTAGTGATCAAATAGGAGAAAATGAACTAAAGTAAATAAAGCAAAATAAAGAGTGGATTAGTGTTAAAGTAATGATAAATAAATTGATAAAATTAACAGTGACATTTGAAGGTGATCAAGTACTCAAGGCTGAATGGAGGATTTGATTGCTGACGGTATGAGAGCTGTTGGGGTGAAAAGAAAATGAGGTTGGAGGAGTGAGTTAACAGGTTAATGTGTGGGTGTAAAACAATGGGGTAAAAAAAAAAGAGAAAGAAAATGATGACAACAAAGAAAATAAAAAGTGTGGAAGTGTGAGTGGGAAATTGTCTCCAACTGGGGGAAGCAGTGACACTACAGGTCACCTTCTTCCCCTGCTGGACACAAAAGAAAACATAATTTGGAGTGTGGTGGATGAAAATAATTAACAACAACATCAAGAAGATTTTTGTGTTTGCAGTTAAGAACAAATAAAAATTTCATTTTTGGGTGGCACGGTGGCACGGTGGTTAGCACTGTGGCCGCACAGCAAGAAGGTCCTGAGTTCAATTCCACCATCAGGCCGGGGTCTTTCTGTGTGGAGTTTGCATGTTCTCCCCGTGTCTGTGTGGGTTCCCTCCGGGTACTCCGGCTTCCTCCCACCGTCCAAAGACATGCAGCTTGTGGGGATAGGTTAATTGGATAATCCAAATTGCCACTAGGTGTGAATGTGTGAGTGAATGTGAGTATGAATGGTTGTCTGTCCTTGTGTGTTATCCCTGCGACAGACTGGCGACCTGTCCAGGGTGTACCCCGCCTCTCGCCCTATGACAGCTGGGATAGGCTCCAGCACCCCCCGCGACCCTGAAAAGGATAAGTGGTAGCGAATGGATGGATGGGTTTAAAGTCAGTAGAGTTCAAAACAAAATAAGTAGAGATGTGTTGCTTTAGGAGTGATGAAAACATATGCAGTCACAGTGACTAATGAAAGTCTGTCGTTTACAGGTGGGGAACGGACCTGGATCAATTCTCCACGGGCAGCAGTCGGAAGAAAATTATAGGTTGAAATCATTAGAAAAAATAGAAACACCCAGCCAGAATTTTTGGCTGAATTGTTTTGCAGCTTCCCATCCTCATCCTGAACAAGCAGGCTCCAAGGAAGCTAATCTCTCCCTGAAGACACAGAGTGCAGTTCCAGAAGCACGAGCATGAACATCAACAGTGGACAGGAGTCCAAGAGACAATACCAGAGTTCTCAGTCAAGTCAAGTCAAAGTCAAAGTCAACTTTATTGTCAATTCTGCCACATGTACAGGACATACAGAGAATAGAAACTTCGTTACTCTCAATCCCTAGATAAAATAGAAAATGAACATTTAAATATAAGAGTGATTAAAAATGCAAGTAAAATATTTTAAAGTAAAAAAAATTAAATAAAATTAAATAATATAATACAATTTTACATATAACAAGAAAGCTATACAATATACAATATAAGGGTAAATGACATTGAGTGCAAACCAGGCAGAGTAGTGCAAATGGGCAAATAGTGCAAATGGAGATTTAGTAATGTACGGTAAGAGATAGTGTAACAACAAAGTCTTATGAGGTAATGGCAGTCCAATGCTCCACAAAGTGACTGGTAACTGGTGCAGGCCAGTGAGTGAGTCAGAGAGTGTATGTGTGTGAGTGTGTGTGACAGAGTTCAGTGAGACCGTGGAGGAGAGAGGGGAGAGGGGGCAGAATCGGGAGGGAGTTAAGCTTCCTGACAGCCTGATGGATGAAGCTGTCCTTCAGCCTGCTGGTCCTGGCCTGGAGACTCCGCAGTCTCCTCCCCGACGGCAGCAGCTTGAAGAAGCTTTGCATTGGGTGCGTGGGATCAGCCGCTATGCAAAGGGCTTTTTTAGTGAGACGGGTGCTGTAAATGTCCTGGAGGGAGGGGAGAGAGACACCAATGATCCTCTCTGCAGCTCTCACTATGCGTTGGAGGGTTCTATGACAGGACGCATTGCAGGCTCCAAACCACACAGTGATGCAGCTCGACAGGATGCTCTCGATGGTGCCTCTGTAGAAAGTGTGCATGATGGGGGCTGGTGCTCCTGCTCTTCTTAGTTTGTGGAGAAAGAAGAGACGCTGCTGTGATTTCTTGGCCAGTGCTGTGGTGTTGTACGTCCAGGAGAGATCCTCTGTGATGTGCACACCCAAGAACTTGGTGCTGCTCACTCTCTCCACAGACGCTCCGTCAATGGTCAGAGGAGCATGTTGGGTGTGCATTCTCCTGAAGTCCACAACAATCTCCTTTGTCTTCTCCACATTCAGAGAGAGATTGTTGTCAGCACACCACGTGGCCAGGCGTCTCACCTCACTTCTGTAGTCGGTCTCATCCCTGTTGCTAATGAGACCCACCACCGTTGTGTCGCCCGCAAACTTGATGAAGAGGTTGGAGCTGTATGATGGAGTGCAGTCATGGGTCAGCAGAGTGAAGAGGAGGGGGCTCAGCACACATCCCTGCGGGGCCCCCGTGTTTAAAATGATGGTGCTGGATGTGTTACTGCCGACCCGTACTGCTTCTGAGCAGAGAGGTCCAGCAGCGCTGTGGGCAAACGGCATCAGAAAGAGAAGAACCACCATCTAGATTGGATGGATGGAGATGCGTTTCCAGCAAGCTGCAACCTCACTGTGTGTGAAGGACTTTTGAGAAGACTGTCTGAGCTTGACATTTGCCATGTTGGGAGTGAGATGGCAATGAAAGAGACAGTGGGACAAAGAGAGACACGGGACAAAACTGAAGAAAACTGACTGCCATTGGACTGAAAAGTGGAAGAGAAGAAAAGGAGCAGAAGAGGACTGAGGCTGCTGTTTTAGTGTGGGGAATCAAATTAGGTTAAAGAATCCAGGGAGACAAACGACTGCCTGGAAGTCGAGGATTGACACAGTGTCCAGACCACCACAAAAGGGGGAGGAAGACAAGCACTGAGGTATGCAAGTGTACTGTTAGAAAATGGAAAGAGACACCACACATGCAGATAATATGCACCAGAGATAACACAAAATCATACATAAAGTGTTACATATTAAAAGAGGGCATTTGTAGAAGGGGTTAACAATACTCAGCGTGGTTGCCGATGGTAACCTGCAAGCATTTGGGTTTAGCTGTGCCTGACTATGACAGAGTTTTTCATTTAGATGTTTCTGAAACAAAGTTTGGAGTGAACGGAATTTTGTTTCAGGAAAAAGGGGGAAGGTACATAAAAGGATACATAAAAACAGAAAATGTATTAACCCGACTAACACACACACACACACACACACACACACACACACACACACACACACACACACACGTAATGAAGATCGAACACAATTTTAAGTAGGTAATACTGTTACCATCATCCTGTCTGGTTTATTGAGTGGGTTGAGAACTGATACATAGACGACTGAATTAGTATTATTTTGGGGAACATGATAGCAGGGGTGAATAGAAATGAGTGAAACTAGCAGATTTTTGTTTTGTTTTGTTTTTGTTTTTGTTTCTGAAGTATGGGTGTTTTCTCACCTATAAGAGAAAGAATATTCTGTGACAAGTCCTAAGACCGGGCTTCTGTATTTTTTATTTTCTTTTGTTTTTCAGTTTTATTTGTCATTTTTCATTTTATTTTTATTTTTTGAACAGAGCACTGATTTCTGTTTGTGAATTTCTTTTCTTTAAGCAGATCTGCATGTCGGGAATTAAAAGCGCTACACGTCGTTGAGAAAATTGTTGCAAGTGAGTTTCTCCACATTAAAATGGGCTCTGGAGAAAGCCACTTATTTGGGACAATTACAAAATGAGAGTCCCAGCCTAAAAAGGATTCAGCGAGGTAATCCGATCTAAAGTTCTTCTTTTTCTTTTAAAATGACGTCATTTTGCTGAAAGTGGAAACTAAATGCGACGACAGGTTCCACTATCAGCAAAGAAAGAAAGAATGGATGAATGGATGAATGAATGAATGAATGAATGAATGAAAGAATGGAAATAAAAACAAACTGACTGACTGGTAAAAGCTGACAAGACTTGACCACGATTCAAGGTTAACCTCCACCTAGACAGGACAAAAGGGTGGATGAATTTACGTGTTTCCTTTTATAGGAGCAGAAAGATGACAGCAACATCCGAGGTTGCGTGATGGTTTAACCTTTTAAATGCCATTTTCTGTGTTTGTGAATCTACCAGGGGTGTGTTATTCATGGGCTTGTGTTGCTCACAGAAGTTACTGTGAGAAAGTGTGTACACACCTGCGCAGCGCTAACATTTGCATTCTCTTTTCTACAGCATTACAGTTCTTCATGTGATTTGATGATGTGATTTCTAACAGAACAATTGGTGGATGTTTGTTTCTCTATTACAGGTTATGAGTTGGTGATGCTGTTACACTGTGTTGTTGGGAAAATGTTGAAGGTTACTTTGATGATGTGAATAACGTGAGAAATTTCCTGTGTTGAAACCAGTGTTGTTCTTTTTACAGGAGGCTTAACTTTATGGTGTTTTTATGGCACCTCTGGAATGTGGATGGCCGACGCCTGCCCACCACACGATCCATGTGTGTTGCTAATGTTTGTTTTCTTTAAGAGTGCATGTGGAGGATTCAGCAGAAGCGGACAAGTGACATGAGAAAAACAAATAAGGGATGCAGTGTTTATGGAATAGTTGAAGATGGGCTATTGAGCTCATAGTGATAAAATGGGTGGAGTGACATTGTTTAAGGAAAGTCACAGATTAAATTGTGGAATAAATTGGGATGATTCATGATTTGGGACAAATTCTGGTAATAATAGTGATTTAATGATTGGAGAAAACCTGCACATGATACTTGTCTGTTATGCTGAGTACTTTATCACTCTCATGATCTATAGTTGGTTGCAAATGTGAAGTTTGATTTAACAGATTTGTCTTCCAGGTTACAGGCTCCAGGTGGAGCTGGGAGTTAAACAAGCTTAACATGTGACTGCTGATTAATGTTTTTACACAGGGTTACAGGTTGGAGTATGGCTGCTCCAAATGGGAAACCCTGGAAATTGTTTTGGAGAGAATGCGTAACATTCTTGTGCATGTCTCATTGGGGAGTTGACACGTGGCGAAAGCCGTGTGGCTAGAGGAGTGTTATTTTTAATCTGTAGATGTCATGAGGTGCCATGACGAGAAGGAGTGGCTGAGAGGATCGTCCACAAGATGGGAGCTGAGGAGAGAGGAGAGAGGCTTCAGGAGGATCGGAGATCATCTTCAGCACAGCAGACATCACACAGAGAGCTGTGCTACGGAGCTTCCAGGAGATCAAGAGGAGACTTCCCACACCAAGATTTTAAATAAAATGAAAGATTCAATGTTGACGCTGAGGAAGACAACTAAGGTGTACGACGTGCTCTGCCTTAAATTTTCAGCAGCGTTGGAACATGAAAACTTGAGGGATGGAGAGAGCGTGCCAAGCTCCAAAAGTGACAGCGCAGAGGAAGTCCAGCGATGGAATTGTGATTCTGTGTGAGGCACAAATACTAGGAGACTGGGAAATAGTTGACACCACTTTTCCCAAGGATAAAGATCACCTAAAGTGTGTCACTTTGCCATGCAGATTTGATGCTCTGCAGAGAAGGAGCGATGTAAACAGACGAGCCTTATATCTACATTTAAATCATGTCAACTTCTCTAGGCTGGTTGAGGGGGAATTGGAGAGAAACGGTAGTATTAGGTGTGACTGTTGTCATTGTAACTGTGATTTTTTTCTTACAAGTGAATTGCCCAGAGACAGACCTGAATCCATTCCAGCGACTCCACCATGACAGGCCATGGTGAAGCGAACCAAACGTAGTGAAACAGGTAAATCAGATGAGTGTTTTGATTATTATGGCGGTATAGAGTTGGACTACGTTAAAGGGTCCACAACCTCGTATACATTTGATCTTTGTGCTGTCATTAAATGCAAGGGCTTGCTGAACAGTTGAGTCCAACGTCTTTAATGGCAGTACTAAATCGGATGGCGTTAGATATGTTGTTGGGATAAAAAGGGGGCGTTTGCGCGATGTTTGGGGATATGTATTGTACTTTCATTCCAAATAACACAGTTCCCGACGGCTCTGTGACCCGAGTTCTGGAAGGCCTAAAGACGTCCACCGCAATGTATGAGCATTCGGGATTAGATGACCCACTGGAAGCGTGGATGACCTCTGTCTTTGGGCAATGGAAAGGTTTCATTATGTCAATTATGGTTTCTTTGTTTGTTTTATTGCAATATTAGTGACATGTGGGTGTTGTTGTGTGCCTTGTATCAGAGCCTTGTTCGTAAGTCTCATCAATCGTGCTGTGGGAGAATCTGATACAAAGGCAGATACCATGATGCCACTTTTGGGAAATGGGGAGTCACAGTATGAAAACATTCTGGTGAAAGATTTAGTTTAGTTTTATCTGCCATAGAGCAGATAAAAAAGGGGGACTTGTAGAATGTTTAGCTGATTTTAGAGTTTAGAAATGTGTTATCATAGAATGTAGAACTATTGTAGAGACATTGATACTGCCCTTAAAGTAATAAAGGCCTCACTGTGTCGTGAACTTAGGAGTAGATTGTAGGAGGCCTCTCCCCCACTGAGTGGAAATTCCCCAGAGGATGTTTTAGGGTGGGGGTCTCAACATTTATAACAGGATAACTGTGGTCTGGAAGGGAGAGGGGTTTTATGACCTCTAGGGAGTTACCTACACCCACAGTGTTTTAACTGTCACGCACACACATCCACATGCACACTCACTCATGTGCACTCACACATACACACAGGTATGTGTACACAGTCACACACGAGCACTCACATAGACACGTGGGAACGCGCACATGTAGGCATTCATGTGCTCGTGCACATAGACACAGACACAGAGTTTGCAGCATACCGTAGGGGGTTTTATGATGGGGTCCTTCTATAAAGCTGGCTGTAACTAACAAAGGGGTGAAGATTTTGGAGAGGGACACCGGCCTCGTCTTCCCTTCTAGAAGATGCATGCTTAAATGAAGATGAATAAAGATGAATAAAAGTTTTGTGAAAATGATTACTGAGTCCGGTGCCATCTCTGGATGCTCGAGGAATAAAAAGAACCGGGGTAAAACTGATTTCTCAACAAGAATCCTAGCACAGTCTGCATAATAGTGCAGCTTCACAACCATAGCGCAGGGACGTTCACCGGTGTTAGGTTTCGGGGCCAAAGTTCGGTGGGCTCTGTCTACAAGCGGCTCCTTCCCAAGCTGAAATGCCTCCATCAACAGCACGGACATATCTGTAGCAGACAGGATGTTCTCCTCTGGCACACCAACAATGCGTACATTATTGCAGCGAGACCTGGACTCCAAATCCTCGCATTTATTCTCCAATTTGGCCAACTCCTTTGACATTGCATTCACTTTGGCTTGGAGGTGGACAATATCATCCGTGCATGTAGAGAGAGAGACTGCTCCAACTCCGTAACTGTGCTTCTGAGGCCAGCGAATTCCTGCTGCATGGTCGTTATGTCTGAGGAAAGGTCCGTTTTTAGTTGCAGTATGTCGGACCTGATAGACGTGACATTCTCCGCAAACGCTGCCATCAGCTCCATTTTAAAAAGTGCTGAAATTTCTTCACGAAGTTGAGAGAGGAGTTCAGCCTTCGTGAATTTCTCCGTATCGACGAGCAGCGTATCGGGCAGCCCAGGCAGTGGCGAAGTTTTACCATGAGGCAGGGATGCATTGTTAGCAGCAGGTCGCAAGTTCGGCTGAGAGGTGTTTGCGCTCTTATTAACCTTACGCGACATTCTAAACGCAAAAAGCAAAAACCGTCTTGTCTCGGAACTATACAAAACAGTTGATGTATTTAAAAAAAAAAACGTCAAAATGTGCCTGGAAATACTACATAATAACTACACTGTGTAGGCGCTGCGCTCGGTGCGACCTACGCCATGTTCACATAACCCGGAAGTCCACCTTTGACCTTTAAATGACCCCGTGACTTTTTCTCCAGCGTCACCCTCAGTCCACAAACAGCGTGTGACTGATTAACTGAACTGACTAGTCCAAAAGTTTCACACACTCGATGCTGCACTTTGATTAAAAATAGCTTTTATTTTGACGAGCAGGGTATAGTTCATTTCGTGTTACTGCTAGTGTGACATTAAGACACATCGGGAATTTCCTGAAAAGTGAAATAAGACAAAATGAGGTCAGTCAACAGAAGAAGACAAAAACAACAACAATGAAGGGTTAGATCAGACACCGTCTCCTCTGCTGTGAGGACACACACACTGGAGTGTGTGGAGAAACACCAACTCACCTGGCTGTCCACCTTCACACACTTCCTGGACCTTGAGTCCCCAGACCAGTTGCTCCAGTCAGAGCTTTTATGAATGTTTGAATGAGGCCAGCTGTGTGAGGCGAGTGCTCAGAGTAGAAGAACACTATAAGAACCTTCCATCCTGCTGAGCTTTCATACAGGTAAGCTCATGTCTCAGACCTCCTACTAGACTCGGATTAATTCTTCTGCTCTCTCATAGACCTGTGACCTTTGACCTTTCCACTCAGTAAATGGATCTCATGCAGCGCATCTCTACTCTAAGAGTGTGTGTGTGTGTGTGTGGGCCGTGAAGGCGAGAGAGAGAAGTGTGTGTTAACAAACACACACTACCTACTGATCAATGTTCCCTCTAATTTTCCATGTGTCTGAACACATAAACTCCCTGAGCGTCCCTCGGACCACTGTGAGCGACAGCAGACGTGTGCACTGTGGTCACGCAGGCATCAAATCCATCCAAGTTACATGTTTATTAAAATAATCAAATCACAGCATTTACATTTATGTTAGACTACTTTTAATTAACTGCTTTAGCCCACTTACAATGAAAATTTAAAAACATCTTGTTCATGACCTGTGTAGTATGTTAACACTATTGGAAGGAAAAATAACTTCAACTCCAATTTTGAAAAACAAAACTTTATTCATTTATTTATTTATTTTGCTCTGACTTGTACTATGAGTCTGTGGTCTGGGAGAGAGTCTGTAACTCTATGTCTGCAAAATACAGTAAATAATGACCAATGTTGGGCAATTAATTATATAGTTACTTCTTCAAAAAAGTAAAACAAAGTTTTTTGCAGCTGTTTACCTAAAAATGCAGCCAAGGCGTTTTTTTAAATAAACATTTCAAACTATTTACAGAACAATCAGCTGTTCTGCATCAACTCTGATGCCACACAAATTATTTGTGCCACTCCAAAAAATAATTTCTGTCCACTACAGGGAGTGCAGAATTATTAGGCAAGTTGTATTTTTGAGGAATAATTTTATTATTGAACAACAACCATGTTCTCAATGAACCCAAAAAAACTCATTAATACCAAAGCTGAATGTTTTTGGAAGTAGTTTTTAGTTTGTTTTTAGTTTTAGCTATTTTAGGGGGATATCTGTGTGTGCAGGTGACTATTACTGTGCAGAATTATTAGGCAACTTAACAAAAAACAAATATATACCCATTTCAATCATTTATTTTTACCAGTGAAACCAATATAACATCTCCACATTCACAAATATACATTTCTGACATTCAAAAACAAAACAAAAACAAATCAGCGACCGATATAGCCACCTTTCTTTGCAAGGACACTCAAAAGCCTGCCATCCATGGATTCTGTCAGTGTTTTGATCTGTTCACCATCAACATTGCGTGCAGCAGCAACCACAGCCTCCCAGACACTGTTCAGAGAGGTGTACTGTTTTCCATCCTTGGAAATCTCACATTTGATGATGGACCACAGGTTCTCAATGGGGTTCAGATCAGGTGAACAAGGAGGCCATGTCATTAGTTTTTCTTCTTTTATACCCTTTCTTGCCAGCCACGCTGTGGAGTACTTGGACGCGTGTGATGGAGCATTGTCCTGCATGAAAATCATGTTTTTCTTGAAGGATGCAGACTTCTTCCTGTACCACTGCTTGAAGAAGGTGTCTTCCAGAAACTGGCAGTAGGACTGGGAGTTGAGCTTGACTCCATCCTCAACCCGAAAAGGCCCCACAAGCTCATCTTTGATGATACCAGCCCAAACCAGTACTCCACCTCCACCTTGCTGGCGTCTGAGTCGGACTGGAGCTCTCTGCCCTTTACCAATCCAGCCACAGGCCCATCCATCTGGCCCATCAAGACTCACTCTCATTTCATCAGTCCATAAAACCTTAGAAAAACCAGTCTTGAGATATTTCTTGGCCCAGTCTTGACGTTTCAGCTTGTGTGTCTTGTTCAGTGGTGGTCGTCTTTCAGCCTTTCTTACCTTGGCCATGTCTCTGAGTATTGCACACCTTGTGCTTTTGGGCACTCCAGTGATGTTGCAGCTCTGAAATATGGCCAAACTGGTGGCAAGTGGCATCTTGGCAGCTGCACGCTTGACTTTTCTCAGTTCATGGGCAGTTATTTTGCGCCTTGGTTTTTCCACACGCTTCTTGTGACCCTGTTGACTATTTTGAATGAAACGCTTGATTGTTTGATGATCACGCTTCAGAAGCTTTGCAATTTTGAGACTGCTGCATCCCTCTGCAAGATATCTCACTATTTTTGACTTTTCTGAGCCTGTCAAGTCCTTCTTTTGACCCATTTTGCCAAAGGAAAGGACGTTGCCTAATAATTATGCACACCTGATATAGGGTGTTGATGTCATTAGACCACACCCCTTCTCATTACAGAGATGCACATCACCTAATATGCTTAATTGGAAGTAGGCTTTCGAGCCTATACAGCTTGAAGTAAGACAACATGCATGAAGAGGATGATGTGGACAAAATACTCATTTGCCTAATAATTCTGCACTCCCTGTATGAGATGAAGGAGAACAACAGCCTGATACCTGCAGGCCTGACAGCAGCAGATGTATCACTGCTGTAACACCTGTAACACTCAGCAGTCGCCTCATTGTTCTGACACACACAACAAAACTATTGACTACACTACACACTAACTACACAAGATTTGCGCTAAACGTTGCAAATCTCTCACATCTCAAAACACCGCCGTCACTCCTAAACCACCCCCCCCTCCCTAAACATCTAAATGCCATGTTGCCATATCATTTTTTGATTGGTTGACATGTTACATTTTTCGATGAATAGGAAAGGGTGGTTTTTTTTTGTTATATTATATTGGCTGGATGTGATTATTGGGGGGGCCATGACCCCCGTAACACCAATTATCACACTTCTGAGAATATTGTGAACAATCCCAAACATTTTTTAAACACATCACTGCAGTGTATAAGCTTTGTAGCACAATATTTACTTGAGTATTTTTAAATGCTCAAATTATGTAATTCACTCTAACGATTGTACATACAACTTAAAATATACTGCTTTCTATAAAAGTGCTAAATTAAATTGTCAATCTGCATTAGAACTTAAGCAGTAAGCATTAACAGTCTTCCATATGCAGACCAACAATAAACAATGGTGCTGCTCGTAAACAGGCGACCAACCCACGGCACAATGCTAATGTCACGTAAGCTAGCGGCAGCCGCGATTCTTTAGCAACCCGCTTCAACCAGCCTTTAAACTTAGCCAGCAACCATTTCCTAGATACATCAGTTCCACACAATATCCCTGCTGGTAACAACTTACTGAAAGAATTATGCTGGGTTTTTCCCGTAAGTGGCAACTTCCTGATGTTCCCCATTTCGCCTTCTTTTTCTTCCCAGACAGAAAACCAGACACAAGATTAGTTCCCCCCTCCACTCTGTCATTTTCACTTTTTTGTCTCAGGGCTCACCATGTCCTAAACTCGGTTTGACTTGACACATACAGTGGGGCAAAAAAGTATTTAGTCAGCCACCGATTGTGCAAGTTCCCCCACCTAAAATGATGACAGAGGTCAGTAATTTGCACCAGAGGTACACTTCAACTGTGAGAGACAGAATGTGAAAAAAAATCCATGAATCCACATGGTAGGATTTGTAAAGAATTTATTCGTAAATTAGGGTGGAAAATAAGTATTTGGTCACCTCAAATAAGGAAAATCTCTGGCTCTCACAGACCTGTAACTAGTGATGGCCCGCTTGAAGCTGAAGCTCCGGTGCGTGTGTCAAAAAAATCAACACACTGCTTCAGAAGCACTGTATCGAAGCTTGATTCGTTTGGCCAGAGTCACGTGATCGGTGACGTCTGAAGCTTCATTTAGAACCTAACTGCTTCGATATCTGATTCAATGGTTTATAAGGAAGCGAATCATTCATGGGATTTGTGGAGTGTTTTGATGGTGACAGATAGCGAACCACTGATCATTCCACTGAGAGATTTGGAGCCAGCGAGGAATAGAGGAGGTTCTGTTGTGTGGGAGAATTTTGAGTTGTTTTTTGTCAATCGGGTGGGTTTTCCAGCTTTGTGTTCTGGCCGTTTGCTTTTGTTTTGTGCGTGTTTATTATATCTGAAAACGGGAAAAAGGTAAAATGTCAAAAATCTGCTTCCATAATGTGAATATCATTAAATAACTTTAGAAAAACTTCCACTTGACTCTTTACATGTAATGTTGTAAAAATATATATTTTATTGTTTAATTAATCTGAAAATGTTAGTCTGCCAAATGTGCAGCAATTGAATTTATTTATTCTCTTTAGCTGATAGTTTGTGGGGCCCAGGTAGACTGTATAACTGCATCTCTACCAGTTTCTCTGCACTCCAGCCTCTTCTGTGCCATGTGAAGGGATTTTCCTTAAGGCAGGAGAAATTATCTCCACGAAAAGGAACAGGTTCGGCCATCGCACATTAGAACAAATTCTCTTCTTAAATAAAAATGAAAAAGGGTTACCTTAAATGCATCATGTTTTTAATTTGCAAGTTCATAAGCATTTCCCTTTTCCATTTCACAATCAATTCTACCCCCAGGTCAAAAATATGTCTGGGAAAATTTCCCTAATATAATATTATTTATAAATACACCCGTCTAGCTCTTGCACAAGTGCAGGGTGGCAGGACCTCACAGCAGAAGCATACTCCATAATGTGTTGTACATTATTATATGTATATATTATATGTAACGTGGTATTTTTCAATTATTGTATTTACTAACATCAAGAAGTCACAAGCAAAGGAAGACCACACCGTGGTGCATGTTTGAACAAGGAGAGTTTACTGGTCAAAACTATTTATTAAACAAATAAAACACATTTTTTTAACCACCAAAAAATACACGTTCAAAGCAACACAACAGCGGCCCAATATCAGACAAAACTCCACTCTGTAGAGTAGGCAATCGTAATGAAGCAGTTGGTTTTATTTTGTGGATTCAAGCTGCTCTTCGCATTTTTGGCCACCAGATGTCACCAGAGAGGACTGTGTTGAAAAGCTTCGAGTAATGAACCGTTTTTCAATACAAGCTTCAGTGCTTCGGAAAGCTTCATTTGGCCATCACTACCTGTAACGTCTTCTGTAAGAAGCTTTTCTGTCCCCCACTCGTTACCTGTATGAATGGCACCTGTTTGAACTCATCATCTGTATAAAAGACACCTGTCCACAGCCTCAAACAGTCAGACTCCAAACTCCGCCATGGCCAAGACCAAAGAGCTTTCGAAGGACACCAGGAAAAGTATTGTAGACCTGCACCAGACTGGGAAGAGTGAATCTACAATAGGCAAGCAGCCTCTAACATAGATCAGGTCTGCTACATGTTGTTAGATAAGTGCAGCTGCCTATCATGTCCTGATGTTTCTCTGGGTCAGCAGATTCTCCATCACCATCAGAGGTTGGTTCACATGGAGCTGATCCAGTATCTCCAGTAACTGTGTTATGTGACTCACTGGTTCAAGTGTGCTGTTTAAGTCTGCTAAACTCTGTTTTGGGCCTCAGAAATGCTCACTCTGTTTGTACATCACTTATTGTCAGCAATAGACTCATTCTGCTGTGTGGACATAAACACATGTAACATCACTTCCTCTTTGTTTTTGATGCAGCGTTTTATCAAATTAGAGCTGCATGAAAAACAATGAAACAGCTTCTAAAAGTTTGACATCAAAGCAAATCTAATGTCTGTCATCAAATTCCAGCAGATTCTTCACCAGGGCCCTTTGTGATAGTTTTCATGTGTGGAGATACAGAATTTCTTTTATTGCTGCCATATAACCTGCATCATGATAATTGCATTAATAACATTCTTTACAGCATTATTCCATTTAATAATATTTCTTACAGTATTGATATTGCATTAAAGTTGTTGATTGAAGATGTTAATTTAAGGATCCTCTTATTATGTTAACTTCTATTACAGGTACAGCCAGAAGTATTTCATACACATTGCATAATGTTTGTGCTCATTTAGAGTTGTTGCTCAGTCTACAGAGGGTCTTAAGCTTTGTGAAGCGCTAGTCTTCACAATCTATTGAGTTAAGATTAGAGCATAGAAGGATAATTGCATGCATGCTTACAATACATATAATCTAGGAATAGGCCTGAGCAGAGGCCCAAATGTATTCAGCTTCTTGTTGCAACCTGTTGTGTTTTGTTCTACTTGGTAACAGATGACTGGAGTCGATAACCAGCCCTCAGACACCCTGAAGGCTTGAAGATATTGCCTTGTTTGGAAGGTGTTATAAAAATGAGAAGTTGTATGTCTGATTATAGCCATTTAATATGTACCATTTATTGTGACTAACGTCTGTAACCTATTTTTATGCCTTGGGGGGGGCGTGTACCCCACAGCTTTATAAGTGTTCTCCACGTGTATTTTTGTCAGAAGACATAGGCTGATGTTTTCTCCTGGCTGTTATTAAACTCACCGTTTGACTGCACTCTTCTGAGCCTCCGTGGTTTGTGTTAACTGCTCTACATTGATTGATTTTGCGACACATGTTTCATACAAACTAAAGTGATACACGACATATGCAGTGCTATACACACATATTTACATGTTTCTAAGAGTTTGATAACCAAGCCGTTACCAACATCATGCACCGTGTTCTTGCAAAAAAAACAAGAATAGTTTCAAATGAGGATTGAAGCCTTTGCTGTTTATTAGATCAGCCACATGCATTATGATCCCTCAATACAATCATATTTTGGTTAGAACTGCATTCAAAACTATTGAGCCAATATTTTCAGCTTATATGGCTGAAACATTTTCAAATGATGAGCTTCCAACAATGAGTGAAACAGTAAGAGCATGTGGAGAGTTTGGAAACATCCCATTAAGAAAGAGAAATCCAACATTTGGATTCATTTTAATGAGCTCAGACTTGTTGAAGATGCAGAGGAGCTGGTTGTGAACTGAGCTTCAGAGAAACACAACATACTGATGTTCACTGTGAAGTTTTGAGTGGAAAAAGACAGAAAAACAACATGTGGATCCTGTAATAATGGGAGCTTCCATCTTTAAAGGACTGAAGAGGAAGGAGTTTACAAGGAATCATTTAGAACAGTTTACAAAAATCAACTGATTGAATCCATGAATCTGAAAACGTGTTTCTGAGTGAAAGAGACAGACATGTACAGACTGAACTATCTGTTCAACAATCAGAGTGTTTCTCTAACAGGAGACACTCTTTACACTCCACTAAGCGCAGAAACACTGAGGAACCAGAAGACCAGTCATAAAATCCAAACCCAGGATAAAGAGTTTGAGTGAATGTGGTGTTGAAGGTGTGGAGGTGGATCAGAGTGTCAGAGGAGACTCTGTAGAAGGACAGAGTGCCAGCAGGACAGTCCACATACACTGCTGCTCTGTTAGAGACAGAGGAGGAGGAGGAGGAGGAGATGAGTGTTGATCTGTTATTATGATAAACACAAACAGGTATATCAGTGCAGTACAGACTCCAGGACTGATCATTCCATCCAAACTCACAGCCACTGTTTCCTTTCCTTCTGATTCCTCTGTAACTCACTGATATATAAACGTCTCCTCTCCACTCGACCTCCCAGTAACAGCGACCAGTCAGACCATTTCTACACAGCAGCTGTTCACAGCCATCAAATCTGTCTGGATGATCAGGATATGACTGAACCTCCTCCACATGTGTCACCTTCCTGTCGTTGTCAGACAGTTGGAGCTTTGTGTTCACTGTGTTTGTGTCGATTGTGAGTTGACAGGAATCTGATGGAGAGAACAAACACAATCCAGCTGCAGTTATTGATCCATCATCTGTTCATTGATTGACACTTTGATGATGACTCCTGACATGATGAAGATGGTTGAATGTGTGCTGCTTTGTTTTCATGAATCCCATTAAAAACACACTTACACTTCCTCAGACCTGGTCTCAACCATCGGACTCCAGCAGGCTCCACCCTGAAAGGAGGAGGGGGGTCAGAGCAGCACAGTCAGCATGCACACATGGACATTACATGGCTCTCATACACATACAGTTAGACACTGATAAAGGAACAGTCCAACATTTTCAAAAATACACTTCAATGCAAACATGGATCAAACTGCTGATGACTTGGATTGATCTTCGATCTGTCAGTAGCTGGAAAGGACACGTCTCTGCCTTTGCTGCCAGCTGTTTTTCTCCTCTTGGTGTCATGGTGGTTACATGACCTCTGACCTCAAGCCTAATGGTGGAATTGAACTCAGGACCTTATTGCTATGCGGCAACAGTGCTAACCACTGTGCTGTGTAATTAACTCACCCTACATCCCTAAACTGTTAAATCTGTGATTTAAAAATCCATAATAGATCAGCAGTAACAAAACTACTAATTCAAATTGACTGCACCATTAAACATACACCAGGATGATTGTAGCTCAGGTCCAACTCTTTCAGATGGGAGGGGTTGGAGCTCAGAGCTGAGTCCAGAAACATACACACTTCCTCTGTGATCAGACAGCCTGACAGACTGTAAATACACAAAACAATCCATCCGTGAACAATTCACTGAAGGTTTGTCTTTGTTTTGCCTTTTTTTTTTTCCAGAGACAGTGTGTCAGGGCTTTGTGTGTGGATGAGAGGAAGAGAGGACCCAAAAGCAGGACATCAATGGCAAGACCATGAACAGAGGAAAAAGAGGACTTAAATACAAAGGCTAATGATGATGATGATTGGAGACTGTTGAGTACACAGCTGAACATAATGAAACAGGAAATGGAACATGTGAAAAATAAATAGTGAACATGAACTGAAAACGCTGGGTCAAAGACCCAGGAACCCTGATACAATGATATCATTCATTCCATCCATTCAATTCAAGTTAGCTTTATAAAGCAACAATCGATATAAAAAGTTGGCTCAAGTAGCATGTGACTCTAATGATATTATTGCAGCATCAAGTGACCAATCCATAGGGTTTATTGGCACCTTAAGCATGCAGTTTGAGAGTCTATACAGATCCTATAGAATTATATGCTACTATGAGGTCTATAACTTATGACGTGGCCTGAAAATTCAGGACTTTGCATAAAAAACATTTTAACCTTGATTCTGAATACCAGGGAGCTCTAAAGGAGAGGTCCCTGTTAGTACTCTCACTGCAGCATTTTGGATCAACTGAAGGTTTTTCAGGCAGTTTTTATACAACCTAATAGATAATTTGAATTCAACCTAGAAGTTATAAGTGTGTCACTCAGTCTTTTAAAAACACTATGGGAAAGGATATTTTAAATTATTTTAAAATTTTATCAATATTGATCACAGGAAGGAAGGACATAACTTGATCTAAAAGAAATACAAGATTCTGTTGAGTCTTATGAGAATCCTTTAATAAAAACGTGAATTTTATGAAAATTACGAACAGTAATTCAGTCTGATAATTCTACCAAAAGGTAAATGAAATGTACATACAGTGTTTTACTATTTTATCAGTAATTTAATACAGATTCTAAATAACGCAGAGTGGAAAAGACTGAATCCTGACCTGAGACTTTGTAGTGTACAATGTGGACTCTCCAGTGCAGCGGACAGAAGCTTTACTCTTGAATGATCCAGGTCATTTTCAATCAGGTCCAACACTTTTAGGCTAGAGGATTTGGAGCTGAGAACTGAAGAAAGAATTTCACAGCTTCTTTGTGACAGGTTACAGATACCAAGTCTAAAAAAAATGAACAACATGAAGACAAACACCGAAATTAAAGTGTATTGATGTGCAGTAAGGAGTTACTAGATTTGGCAACATGCAATGTTGATTTACGGGCTAGAACTGCTATCACTTTAATTTAAGCACATCAAAAACATGGCACTTTACTGTGACTTATAAATAATGACAAACAGTAAGACACAACTACAAATGGCTGATTTTGACCTTTTGTAACTACGAATTAAATATGTAATTTGATGACAAATAAGACTTTGATCTGACCTCAGAGTTTCCAGTGTACACTGTGGACTCTGCAGGGCAGCAGACAGAAGTTTCACTCCTGAATCTTGTAGGTTGTTGTTACTCAGGTCCAGGTCTCTCAGACTAGAGGACTTGGAGCTGAGAACTGAGGACAGAGCTTCACAGCCTTTGTCTGACAGGAAAAAATCATTCATTCTAGAAATAAAGAACAGAGAAAAGCATAATCACTGAAATGAAATATCTTGATGCATGCTCAATCATCCAGGTAAGAAAATCCCCGAAAATTGATTCTACTCATCTGGATGTTGTGTTTTCTTTGGGAAAACGTCTCTGAGTTCTCTCACTAAAGTTTTAAACAAATGTATAAAAAGACTCTGAAAGAAGGACGGGCCCTGCACACGGCAATGTCGCTGCAAAATGACAACGGAGTTGGAACGACGGAGTAATAATCGCAAAGATTTTTCTCTGTGTGCAAAGACTTTTCAAATATCCTCCACAGTGATGAGAAAGATTCCTTTATAGTTTTAGGATGTCCCCTCTCTTAGTTCTTGCTGTTAGGGGTGGAAAAAACAGTTATTAACCACTTATTAGGTTTAAGGAGATTTACTTTTTCAAATAGGAGCAGGTAGGTGTTGAAAGCTTTCAAAGCTCAAGGAAATCATAATTTAAAAACTGTATTTTGTATTTACTTGGCTTTGTCCAATATTAAAATTTCTTTCATGATCTGAAACATTTAAGTGTTACAAAAAACAAGAACAAAAACAAACAAACAAAAAAAAAGCCAGAAATAAAGGAGAAGACAAAGATTTTCTCCGAATACTATTTGACAGTAAGTACTACCAATTAATAAATTCAATGGTACAAACACATATTTCCTTACAGAGCTTTGTTGGAGGCTTTGACCACTGGCAGCAGCCTCAGAAGAGCCTCCTCTGAAGCAGAGTATTTCTTCAGGTCAAACACATCCAGATCTTTTTCTGATGACAGTAAGATGAAGACCAGAGCTGACCACTGAGCAGGAGACAGTTTATCTCTGGAGAGACGTCCTGATCTCAGGGACTGTTGGATCTCCTCCACTAGAGAACGATCATTCAGTTCATTCAGACAGTGGAACAGATTGATACTTTTCTCTGCAGACAGATTCTCACTGAGCTTCTCCTTGATGTACTGGACTGTTTCCTGATTGGTCTGTGAGCTACTTCCTGTCTGTGTCAGCAGACCTCGTAGGAGAGTCTGATTGGCCTGCAGTGAAAGACCCAGGAGGAAGCGGAGGAACTCTGTAAGGCCTTGTTCACAGCACTCTGGTGGAGAGAGTATAATTTTCGTGTATTAAATAATTTAGACCACGGGAAGATTATTTGTTGTTCTTCCAGCAGATTGAGTCCAGAGTTGATGAAGGTCAGATATGAAGAGCAGCCAGAAACTCCTGAACACTCAGATGGATGAAGCAGAATACCTTGTCCTGGTAGAGTCCTCTCTCCTCTTTAAAGATCTGTGTGAACACTCCTGAGTACACTGAGGCTGCTCTCATATTGATGCCACACTCTGTCAGGTCTGATTCATAGAAGATCAGGTTTCCTTTCTGCAGCTGATCAAAAGCCAGTTTTCCCAGAGACTCCATCATCTTCCTGCTCTCTGGACTCCAGTGTGGATCTGTCTCAGCTCCTCCATCGTATTTGACCTTCTTCACTTTGGCCTGAACCACCAGGAAGTGGATGTACATCTCAGTCAGGATCTCGGGCAGCTGTCCTCCCTCTCTGGTTTCCAGCACATCCTCCAGAACTCTAGCAGTGATCCAGCAGAAGACTGGGATGTGGCACATGATGTGGAGGCTTCGTGATGTCTTTATGTGGGAGATGATCCTGCTGGCCTGCTCCTCATCTTTGAATTTCTTCCTGAAGTACTCCTCCTTCTGTGGGTCAGTGAACCCTCTGACCTCTGTCACCATGCCGACACAGTCAGGAGGGATCTGATTGGCTGCTGCAGGTCGTGTGGTTATCCAGAGGCGAGCAGAGGGAAGCAGTTTCCCCCTGATGAGGTTTATCAGCAGCACATCCACTGAGGTGGACTAGGGTCAGTTAGGATTGTAGTCTTGTGGAAGTCCAGAGGAAGTCGACACTCATCCAGACCATTAAAGATGAACACAACCTGGAAGTCTTCAAAGCTGCAGATTCCTGCTTCTTTGGTTTCAGTAAAGAAGTGATGAACAAGTCCCACAGCACATTCAGCTCTCTGAAAGTGAATGGAAATATGAACTGGATGTCCTGGTTGGCTTTGTCTTCAGCCCAGTCCAGGCTGTATTTCTGTGTTAAGACAGTTTTCCCAATGCCAGCCACTCTCTTTGTCAGCACTGTTCTGATTGGTTCATCTCTTCCAGGTGAGGCTTTAAAGATGTCTTCTTGTCTGATTGTTGTTTCTGGTCTGTCTGGTTTCCTGGATGCTGTTTCAATCCGTCTGACCTCATGTTCATCATTGACCCCTGCAGTTCCTCCCTCTGTGATGTAGAGCTCTGTGTAGATCTGATTCAGAAGGGTTGGGTTTCCTGCTTTAGCGATCCCCTCAAACACACACTGGAACTTCTTCAGGGTGGATTTAAGTTTACACCAACACTTTGTAAGAACCTCTGAATTAAAAACAGCAAATAAGTTTAAAAAGTGTCAAGACCTTCTTTTAATCATTTATCTTTTTGCATCTTTGTGATAACTTTATCTTAAACTTCGTCAGACATTTGAGTCATTTCATCTCACATCAAATTAGGCCTTTTACTCGACCATCTCTGATTTCCATGAAGAAAAAATACTAAAAACTGTGGATGTGCATCCAATTTCAGGTATATGAAATTCTTTCATGTTTTTTGAAAAAGAGACCGTTGATCTCCAGCTGTTTTGTTTCCACAATGAAATTTGACGCAATGTTTAAACATGAATACTATTAAAGATAAAAGCCTGAAATTCTATATGCTGCATAAGAAGGACTCAGGATTGTAATTTCGGAGTGATACATCTGAAAATATTACATTTTATATTGCAAGTATTGGCAAGTTAACATAAAAAAAGTAAATATAATCATGCAATCTTGTAAAGTCTATGGAAAAGTGTGTGTGTGTGTGGGGGGGGGGGGGGGTCACATTTTAATACATTTTTCAGAAATTCAAAACATTCAATTCACCCTCAAACATCACCTAAAGCTCTGTAACTGTGTGTCTTCTGTTTTTTGACTTGATGTGACTAAAGAATTCATTTCATTCATTCATTCATTTATTCGTTCATTTTCAGGCACAACAAATACCTATATTGAACATAAAATGCACAAAACAAAAAACAAAAATTGCCTGAAAAAGGAGTGGGACGAAGAAAACTTATTAAATCCCACCCGTATACTCACTCATCAACAAAAAAAAACAATAAACTTCCCGCAGCTACGCCCATCATTGCATACAGACCCATCAACAGCCCCGGGCACATACAAGCATCTAAACGGCAGCTCGCAAACAACAATTAGAGCCTTCATAACTGAATACAGAATATATAAATTATAAATTGCATTACCACAGGTAACAGGCAGTAATAATTACAAGTAACAAACACACATACATACATATATATCTACACACACATGTACATATATGTACATACATACGCGCACTTTTTTTTTTTGGAATCCATACCAGCAATGGTAAGAAAACAGACATTACAGAGCACACTAAAAACCATCATTGAGTATACTGTGACCAGACCAACTGTTTGTAGAGAAATTTAAATCTATGAATATTTTTGCATTGTTTCAATTGTAAACTCAGACTGTTCCAGATTTTCACACCACATACAGACACACAAAAACCTTTACGGGTTGTTCGAGTTCTGGGTAATTTGAATTCTCCAAAGCCTCTCACATTATAAACCTTTTCTCGAATTTTAAATCTAGTTTGTAAATTTGCCGGTAAAAGTTTAGTAAAAGCTTTATACAAAATTATGGATGTATTGTAATTAACCAGATCCTGGAATTTAAGTAACTTTGCCTGAAGAAAGAATTTGTGAGTATGATCTAGATAACCAGCCTTGTGAATAATACGCAGTGCTCGTTTCTGTACTGTGACTAATGGATTAGTTGTATTTTTATATGTATTTCCCCACACTTCCACACAATATGTAAGATATGGAAGAACCAGGGTACAGTACAGAGTACGAAGTGCATCTTTATCAAGGAATTGTTTCACTTTGTTCAAAACTGCGAGGCTTCTGGAAATTTTGGTTTTTATGTGTCTGACGTGGGGTTTCCATGAAATTTTATTATCAATTACGACTCCCAAAAATTTGTTTTCACTCACATTATCAATTGGTACACCTTCAATGATAATTGGTAATTCTATATTATATTTTAAATTACCAAAAAACATTGCTTTAGTTTTATTTATATTTAATGATAATTTATTTATGTTCATCCATTTTTTTAAAATTAATTTTAGCTCCCTGTTTACGGTCATTACAAGATCAGTATAATCATCACTACTGAAAAATATGTTGGTGTCATCTGCGAACAGTATGAGTTTAAGTACTTGAGAAACATCAAAAATATCATTTATGTATACATTGAAAAGTTTTGATCCCAACACTGACCCTTGGGGAACACCACATGTAATACCAAGTTTCTCTGAATGGTAATGCCCTATGCTAACATATTGTTCCCGACCCGTTAGGTAACTTTTTAACCAGTTACCAGCTTTCCCTCGAATACCATATCTTTCCAATTTATCCAATAAAATTGAGTGATTGATTGTGTCGAAGGCCTTTTTGAGATCAACAAAAATACCAACTGCATATTTATTTTTATCCAGTGCATTAGTAATTTCTTCTACTGCCTCAATTATCGCCATTGAAGTGGTTCTTTGCGTTCTGAAACCATACTGACCAACATTTATTATTTGATGTTTTTCAAGGAATTTTTCTAATCTTGAATTAAAAAGTTTTTCTAGAATTTTTGAGAATTGAGGCAGTAGAGAAATAGGCCTATAATTGGTAAAACTGTGTTTGTCATTACTTTTATATAGTGGTATTACTTTCGCAATTTTCATTTTTTTTGGAAAACAACCGGACTGAAATGATAAGTTACAGATATATGTTAAGGGACTAGCAATATTCAGAATAACCTGTTTAACTACAGACATATTTATGTCATGATAATCCATTGAAGACTTACTTTTACATTTTAATGTGATATTTATTACTTCTTGCTCATTTGTAGCTGAGAGGAACAGTGAAAAGGGATTTGATTTTATATTACTGATATTTTCATTTTTATGACACGGGATGTCCGCTGCTTTTGTTTTTACTTTGATAAACTGTTTATACAGATTGTTTTTCTTTTTGCAAGCATTAATAATTCCTTTTGTGAGCCAAGGACTTTTTATCTTTTTTTTCTTTGTCATGTGTTCGTTTACAGGACAATGTTTATTGTACCACATAGTAAAAATATCTAGAAAATTATCATAAGCCTCGTCCACATCTGACTCTTCATACACCGAACTCCAATCTTGTTGTGCTAAATCGAAATTAAAGGCATGAATTGCTTCTTCATTTATTATTCGCTTTGCTATCATGATCTTGGTATCTATTTTTTTTAAATCACAGTCACACAAAGTAAAAACTGGTAAGTGGTCAGTTATATCACAGACAAGCAGGCCACTATTAATTTGGAGATCCATGATATTAGTAAAAATATTGTCAATAATAGTGGCGCTATGTGATGTTATTCTGCTTGGCTTTGTTATTGTTGGATATAGTGATAAGCTGTACATTGTGTCAGTAAAGTCATCAATGGCTTTTAACCTTGTTGGATTTAGCAAATCAATATTAAAATCACCACAGATAAATAGTAATTTTTGGTTCACCGAAGCAAACGTTTTTTCTATCCATTCATTAAAAGTGTCAATACTTGAACTGGGTGTCCGATATATGCAACTTATTATAACATTTCTCTTTTTTTCATTCATGATCTCAATAGTCAAACATTCCAAAATTCCATCAATAGCCATAGACATAGTTGTTACAACATTATATTTTATAGAGTTATGAACATATATAGCAACCCCGCCGGCCGCCTTATTTAATCTATTCATGTATTTTAAATCATATCCATTCAAACAAAAATCTATTCCTTTATCGACATTGAACCAAGTTTCAGTGATGGCTATAACACTAAAGGGGCGAGAAAATTGTTGCAAATAGTCCTTAATGAAATCAAAATTAGAGTACATACTTCTGCTGTTAAAGTGAATTAATGAGAGCTTCCCGTCTAGGTTAATTTCTTTTTCATATTGTTCCTGAGTGAAATAATTACAATTTTTAACAAAAGTAGAGAGAAAGTTACTTTCAGAATCTATTTCTGGATCTATTATATTATGCTCCTTATATTCAAAATCTAGATCAATTACTTTCTGTTGAAGAATTAATTTCAACGTGTCCATGTCATTTCCTGGTGTAATTGATACATTGGTGTCAGTTATACTTGTCCAGATCCTCCATGTTCCTCACTATCAGTACTTTTGCCTCTTCTGGTGTCCCGTTTAGCTTAATGAAAATCTTACAGTTTGTTACCCATGTATGTTGTATTTTTCTTCTTCAGTTGCCTTGCCTTCCTCGCGATGTCTGCGTTTTTTCGTGTCAGATGCTCATTAATGAAAACGTCCGTGCCTTTCAGTTTGTGTCCTTGTTTCAGCAGTGCGACCTTGTTCTTCCAATTGACAAATCTCATAACGACGGCCGGCGGTCTGTCACTCCTCCTGGGCAGTGAGTGACATGCTTCTATGTGCTCCAGGTCCATCTCTATCCCCTTGCTTTGGAGGAAGGACGCCACCTGTTGCTCCACCGAGCGGGTCTCCTCGTCGCTGGGCTCCCCGACGTTCCCGACCACCGCGCGCGCGTACGAGCGCGGCTTGATTTTAATACCGCTGATGACCACGTCGTTCGTACGGGTGTACTGCTCCAGCTCATCCACCCGCCACTCGAGATCCATGATCCGTCTGTCCTTCTCGGCATTTTGGAGGCGTACCTGTTTTACCTCCTCCAGAAGCCCCAGAAGCAGCTCCTGCTGCGCCCTGACTGCGGCCACGTCTCCGCACAGCGCTCCGAGGGAGGTTTTAATGTCCTCAACCTCCTCTGGTGTTGGGCCTTTCTTGGGTGGCATACTGAAGCGAGAGCACGAGGCGGCCACCACAAGGGACCCGGAAGCGGAATTTCTGATGATGGCGCCTGGCTGGGCTTGCTGGCTGATGGTGGAGCCTGGCTGTGGCCTGCTGGCTGATGGTGGAGCCTGGCTGGGCCTGCTGGCTGATGGTGGAGCCTGGCTGTGGCCTGCTGGCTGATGGGGGAGCCTGGCTGGGCCTGCTGGCTGATGGTGGAGCCTGGCTGTGGCCTGCTGGCTGATGGGGGAGCCTGGCTGTGGCCTGCTGGCTGATGGGGGAGCCTGGCTGTGGCCTGCTGGCTGGGCCTGCTAGCTGATGGTGGAGCCAGGCTGGGCCACATCCTGGCTCCACCTGCAGCCTGTCAAACACAAGCAGCAAACCCACACCTAACAGCCCAAAGTTTACCTGGACAGTTGAAGCTGAGCCTCCTGTCGGCTCCACGTGTAGGAAAAGTTATAAAAAATCAAACACAAGCATTAGGAAACACAAAGAAACTCAGAATATCAATATTTAGGTTACTTCTGTTGCATACAGTGGCAAAAAGTTAGAGATGATTAGACCAAACACATGTTCACTCATTAGAGCTCACACTTTAGGCATACTGCTGACGCTACCGAAATGCCATGTGGAACTAACAGAGCTCTGATTGGTCAGCTCATGCTTCATTTGTTTCTGCCTTACCAAAGTCTACAGAAAAACAGATCAGAAGTCTTACCTTCTGATAAACACAATGAAGCTTCCAGTTCTGAGGGACTGCCTGTTGGAGGAAAGTGCGCCTTGAATCATGAGCTCGTCTTTTAAAAAATAAAAACCTGCATGGCTTCAAAATAATGTAAATATAACATTTGTGCTAAATTATTTGAGGAGAAAAGACAAAATTAAAACTTAGCCTAAAACAGATTGTCACAGTTTATTTTATGAATGTGTCAATGTCGTGTCTGCATACTATACTGACTGTTTAATGTTTATTTTTTCCTCTGACTAACCTTTTTTAATCTTCTTTAAAATCCACTTCACCACCTCCATCACATGGTCAGTAGTGTATGTCTCCACCATAAGATCCACTGTTCTCATTCTGCTTGCTTTCTCTAGTCGGCTCTTTTTGATGGTTGTGAAATGACCTCCAGGTCCATTCTGTAGGTAAAAGCGGAAACGTTCGAGCTCCTCTTCTCCCAAATCATCTAACATGTTCAGCAGCTGCTCCTGAACAGATGCCTCCATCTTTGATCTGTAAAACATGAGAGAGCATGTAAATCATAGTCTCATCATATCTACTATTTAGTGATTCTGTATATTATACAGCAGATTACATGTTTAATCTGGATTATGGGAAAAACACTGGATACTGAATTATAATGAATCAATGAGTAGATCTGATGTGCCCTCTTGTGGGAATGCATATTTGAATTAATCGAACTTCAGCTCCAACACTGCTGTTGATATATAAATTAAAGAGGAACTTATAGAAATGATCAAAAAGGAAACAAAGAGATCTTAAAAGTTTTAGAATTTAGCTTTTTATCAACTGATGTCTGTACTGATCACATTAGCACACATCACTTATTAAAAAAACATGAACTATGAAGTCAAATAAAGAAAATAAAAGGCCAAGACTCCAGAATAAGATAAACATTCAAATTAGTTTTATGGAGATTTCCATATATACTGGCACCTGTTTAACATGAAGTTTCTAAATCTGCTCTAGAGTCAGGAATGTGGCACCAAGAAGGAATTCATCAATTCAATTCAATTCAATTCAATTTTATTTATATAGCGCCAAATCACAACAAAAGTCGCCTCAAGGCGCTTCATAGATACAGAGAAAAACCCAACAATCATATGACCCCCTATGAGCAAGCACTTTGGCGACAGTGGGAAGGAAAAACTCCCTTTTAACAGGAAGAAACCTCCGGCAGAACCAGGCTCAGGGAGGGGCGGCCATCTGCTGCGACCGGTTGGGGTGAGAGAAGGAAGACAGGATAAAGACATGCTGTGGAAGAGAGACAGAGGTTAATAACAGATATGATTCAATGCAGAGAGGTCTATTAATACATAGTGAGTGAGAAAGGTGACTGGAAAGGAAAAACTCAATGCATCATGGGAATCCCCCGGCAGCCTACGTCTATTGCAGCATAACTAAGGGAGGATTCAGGGTCACCTGGTCCAGCCCTAACTATATGCTTTAGCAAAAAGGAAAGTTTTAAGCCTAATCTTAAAAGTAGAGATAGTGTCTGTCTCCCGAATCCAAACTGGAAGCTGGTTCCACAGAAGAGGGGCCTGAAAACTGAAGGCTCTGCCTCCCATTCTACTTTTAAATACTCTAGGAACAACAAGTAGGCCTGCAGAGCGAGAGCGAAGCGCTCTAATAGGGTGATATGGTACTACAAGGTCATTAAGATAAGATGGGGCCTGATTATTTAAGACCTTGTATGTGAGGAGCAGGATTTTGAATTCAATTCTGGATTTAACAGGAAGCCAATGAAGGGAAGCCAAAACAGGAGAAATATGCTCTCTCTTTCTAGTCCCTGTCAGGACTCTTGCTGCAGCATTTTGGATTAGTTGAAGGCTTTTCAGCGAGTTTTTTGGACATCCTGATAATAATGAATTACAGTAGTCCAGCCTGGAAGTAATAAATGCATGAACTAGTTTTTCAGCGTCACTCTGAGACAGGATATTTCTAATTTTAGAGATGTTGCGCAAATGGAAGAAAGCAGTCTTACATATTTGTTTAATATGTGCGTTGAAGGACATGTCCTGGTCAAAAATGACTCCAAGGTTCCTCACCGCGTTACTGGAGGCCAAGGTAATGCCATCCAGAGTAAGAGTCTGGTTAGATACCATAATTCTAAGATTTTCAGGGCCGAGTACAATAACCTCAGTTTTATCTGAATTAAGAAGCAGAAAGTTAGCGGCCATCCAGGTCTTTATGTCTTTAAGACATTCCTGCAGTTTAATTAATTGGTGTGTGTCATCTGGCTTCATGGACAGATAGAGCTGGGTGTCATCTGCATAGCAGTGAAAATGTATGCTATGTCTTCTAATGATACTGCCTAAGGGAAGCATGTATAATGTAAACAGAATTGGTCCTAGCACTGAACCCTGTGGAACTCCATAATTAACCTCAGTGTGTGAAGAGGACTCTCCATTTACATGCACAAACTGGAGTCTATTAGATAGATATGATACAAACCACTGCAGTGCAGTACCTGTAATACCTACAGCATGTTCTAATCGCTCTAATAGGATATTATGGTCGACAGTATCGAACGCTGCACTGAGGTCTAGCAGGACAAGCACAGAGATGAGTCCACTGTCAGAGGCCATAAGAAGATCATTTGTAACCTTCACTAAAGCTGTTTCTGTGCTGTGCTGAGCTCTGAAACCTGACTGAAACTCTTCAAATAAACCATTCCTCTGCAGATGATCTGTTAGCTGTTTGACAACTACTCTTTCAAGGATTTTTGATATGAAAGGAAGGTCGGAGATTGGCCTATAATTAGCTAAGACTGCTGGGTCTAGAGATGCTTTTTGAGTAAAGGTTTAACTACAGCCAGCTTGAAGGCCTGTGGTACATAGCCGATTATTAGAGATAGGTTGATCATATTTAAGATCGAAGCATTAATTAATGGCAGGACTTCTTTGAGGAGTTTTGTAGGAATGGGGTCTAAAAGACACGTTGATGGTTTGGAGGAAGTAATTATTGAAGTTAACTCAGAAAGATCAATTAGAGAAAAAGAGTCTAACTTAACATCAATGGTACTAAGAGTAGCTGTAGATAATATTACATCTGTGGGATGATTATTGGTAATTTTTTCTCTAATGATAAAAATTTTATTCGTGAAGAAGTTCATGAAGTCATTACTAGTTAACGTTAAAGGGATGGTTGGCTCAAAAGAGCTCTGACTTTTTGTCAGCCTGGCTACAGTGCTGAAGAGAAACCTGGGGTTGTTCTTATTTACTTCAATCAGTGACGAATAGTAGGATGTTCTGGCTTTGCGGAGGGCTTTCTTATAAAGCAGCAAACTATTTCTCCAGGCTAAATGATGATCCTCTAGATTTGTGACACGCCATTTCCTCTCCAGATTACGAGTCATCTGCTTTAGGGTACGTGTTTGAGAATTATACCACGGAGTCAGGTACTTCTGATTTGAGGCCTTAGTTTTCACAGGAGCTACAGTATCCAGAGTCGTACGTAGTGAGGAGGTGAAATGATTAACAAGATAATCGACCTCTGTTGGGGTAGCGTTCAGATAGCTGCTCTGCTCTATGTTGGTACAGGGCATTGGAGATGATAACAGTGGGTGGATTATATTCTTAAACTTAGTTACAGCACTTTCAGAAAGACATCTACTTTGATAAAGTCTACTCTTCACCACTGTGTAATCAATTATTGTAAAAGTAAATGTTATCAGGAAATGATCAGACAGGAGAGGGTTTTCAGGAAACACTGTTAAATGTTCAGTTTCTACGCCATATGTTAAAACAAGATCTAGAGTGTGATTAAAGTGGTGGGTGGGTTCTTTTACATTTTGAGAGAAGCCAATTGAGTCTAATAACAGATTAAATGCCATGTTGAGGCTGTCATTTTTAGCATCTACATGGATGTTAAAATCACCCACAATAATTATTTTATCTGAGCTCAGAACTAAATTAGATATAAAGTCTGAGAAATCAGACAGAAACTCTGTGTAAGGCCCAGGTGGACGATAGATGATAACAAGTAAGACTGGTTTCTGAGTTTCACAGCTGGGGTGGACAATGTTAAGCATCAGGCTTTCAAATGAATTAAAAGTCTGTCTTGGTCTTTCATTAATTGATAGGCTGGTGTGAAAAATTGCTGCCACACCGCCCCCTCGGCCTGTGCTTCGAGATTTCTGGTAGTTAGAATGACTCGGGGGTGTTGATTCATTTAAACTAACATAATCATCCTGCTGCAACCAGGTTTCTGTAAGGCAGAGTAAATCAATTTGTTGATCAATTATTAAGTCATGTACTAACAGAGACTTGGAGGAGAGAGACCTAATATTTAATAATCCACATTTCACTGTTTTACTCTTTGGTTCAGATGTGGATACTGTATTGTTCTTTCTTTGTAATTGTTTATGTTTAAGTTGTTTGTTGCTGGTTTTTAGTTTGTTTTTTGTCTTTTTGGAAGCTGACACAGTCTCTATGGAGATGGGTTTTTGGGGGGGTAGCAGGAGGAGAGAAGCTGCAGAGAGGCGTGTAAGACTGCAACTCTGCTTCCTGGTCCCAACTCTGGATAGTCATATTTTGGGGGGTTTAATAAATTTGTCCATATTTCTAGAAATGAGAGCTGCTCCATCCAAAGTGGGATGGATGCCGTCTCTCCTAACAAGACCAGGTTTCCTCCAGAAGGTTTGCCAATTATCTATGAAGCCCACATCGTTTCTGGGACACCACTCAGACAGCCAGCAGTTTAAGGAGAACATGCGGCTAAACATGTCACTCCTGGTCTGATTGGGGAGGGGACCATCACAATCATAATTATGACAATTATCTGATGATGGGATAACTCTGGTCCTTGAGATGGTTCAGCACACGCCCCTTGACATACAAACATAGAAGTGTGTGTGAAAAAGACCTGAGCTGACATTAAACATGATGGAGGATTTATTCACAAACACTGAGTTACAACAACATTTACACACACATTACCTCTCTGCAGGAGAAGAAACAGCTCTCTTTAACTCGTCACTGTGTAAGGACACAGAGCTGGGTGGAGGTCTAGGTTGGTTCCTGTGAATAATGATGGAGCAGTGATGTGAGTGCTGAGCTGTGACATGGAGAAGAGTCATGGACAGTTAGAGATGGTCATCTCACCTCTGAGCTTTGGTCTGGCTCTCATGTTCCCCACACAGAGTGGTTTTAGAGGGAGGGACTCCCTCCTCTCTGTCCTCACACTGATCCATGCTGCTCAATTCAGCTCACACACACTTTCTACCTTCACCTGCAGAGGAAACACAAATCATTCATGTGCACATCAACTGAGAGCTGCAGAGGTCGTGTCTGAGCCACTCCATCTAAGACAAAGCTTTCAGAAGTTCACTACAAAAAGCGTCACAGAGCCAAGTTTAGCCTCCAAATCCTCCATTGCCTACTGTCCTACAAAGTAGCAGGTCAAACATGGCTGTAGAAATGGCAGAGAGCAGCTTTACTTCAGTAACAGTGCCCAGTATTCCAGGTTAACTGGTTTATAGTTATGTCACGGACACGGCTCTCCCATAACGGGCCAGCTGCAGGCTCAAGGCTGGAGCCGAACAATCACTCCCTGATAACGACTGTGTTACGGCTATTCTTCCCATCCCATGCAAGGACACCTGGATTGGCTGGAGGACTGTTTACTTAGCCTGATAGGCCGAAGGACACTGTCTCAGCTGAACTATGGACACGCACACACATACACTTACACTGATAGGCACTCACTCATCCCCCCTCCCCTTCCAACATCTTCGATGCTTGTTTCCTGCGAGGGAACGCGGCGGGCTGTGTGCCGCGCTGGAATGGTAGCGCTGTGCAGGGTGGCTGCTGTGTTCGCTTCGGATTACTCCTCACCCCCCACCCACCCCTGTGGCTTGTCATGTCTTCACAATGTTGTGCTGTGGACATTTATGTGCTTTTTTTGTGCAAAGGAGTTTTTTTTGTTTCCTGTTCTCATGCTGTCCTACCATGGAAGCACAGCATGAGTAGGGGTATCTTTTTCCTCTTGTACTTTCCTCACTCTAGTGTACATTTCAATGTTTTTTCTCTGATTCTACCAATCTCCGACCCGTATCCCCATGTAATGTTTGTGCTATATGTGTAAGGTCGGGGGGGGTCCCATTTCACTGCAGGGCAACCTGCATGTGACGAATAAAAGCTTTGATTGATTGATTGATTGATTGAGGCAGCCAAACGTGAGTACAGGGACAGGGTGGAGCAACAGTTTGACAACCCTCGGAGTATGTGGCAGGGACTAAACACGATCGCAGACTTTAGAGGGAAACCCAGCACACCGCAGACCACGGCCTCTCTGTGTGAGGATCTAAACGTATTCTACGCTAGATTCGACACAGCGAACACCATGAGACCGGACAGTGTGCGCACTGACGTCATCCGCGGTGCGCACACTGTCCGGTCTCATGGTGTTCGCTGTGTCTGAGGAGGATGTGCGGAAGTGCTTCAGGAAGGCGAACGCACGCAAAACTACTAGTCCGGATGGGATTCCCGGCCGCGTCCTCAAGTCATGCGCGGCTCAGCTGGCTGGAGTGTTCACACACATCTTCAACCTTTCCCTCTCTCTGTCTGTAGTCCCAGCCTGCTTCAAAATGGCCACCATCGTCCCTGTACCCAAATCCTCCACCATCTCCTCATTGAACGACATAGTGTCCTTCTGACACTATCGAGCAGCTTCACCTGAGACTCAACTACCTGAAAACATGAGCTGTGTCTCAATTCAGGGACCGCACGCTTCAGAGAACCCGCACTTCGCGGACTACGTGGGGAGACTACTCCGAAGTGTGAGAAGGGAGGAAGTGAGAGGCTTGCGAAATGGAAAAAATCACAACTCTGTGAATACAACTGAAAATGATTGTGTGGACGCGGAACGTTTTCAGACGAAAATGCTGTTTTCAAATCTATCTGGGCTAGTGTGGACATAGCCTCAGGCTGTGTCCCAATCCAGCAGCCGCACGCTTTGGAGTACGCGCAGTTCGCCTACTGGGAAGTGCAGAAGTGAGATGGGACAGTCTGGCCTCCGTCACGCTGCTCAGGTTGACTAGCAACCATGATACGAAATATTTCATACATAATTGTTTGACAGAAATAAAGGAGAACAAATGTTTTTTTGTTCGTTTATTTTTTTATGACATTACTTTGATTTGATAAGTATCTGAGGCTGAGACCACAGGACTGTAAAACATGATTGTTGGGCTTCATTTCTGTACTGAACAGTCATTTTAAGATTAGCTAGTAAATAACAATTAGCTGATGTTGTTCATGAGACTAAAGTCATCTTACTTTGGTAATGTAAATATAATATGGCCAATATTATAGTTACATTATATTATTAAGTGTGCCTATGCCAAGAGGCACACTTATTACTATTCCTCGGATTTATTATTCTTATTATTTATTATTAATTTATTATTAATTTAATTAATTTATTATTAATTCTTATTATTTATTATTCTTCAGTTTCCGCCTGAAATTTTGCAGCGTAACTCACCCCGCAGTTTTGAGACAAGCTTCAAAAATGTTACCTCATTTTGTGCAGCTGAATCTGGAATGGTGTGTTATGACTTTTGGTGTTTATGACTTTTATAGTTTTTTAAATATTTAGATTTTAGTGAAAATTTTCCCGCGCTTATGTGCCGCACAGTTTTGACACAAGGGTTACATATGTTATATCATTTTATGCGGCTGGATCTGGACTAGTATGCTATGACTTTTGGTGTTTATGACTTTTATAGTTTTTTAAATATTTAGATTTTAGTGCAAATTTAGGCCAATTTCTAGGCCCATGAGAAAGATTCTTCTTTTTGCCCCATAGAAACAGACTTCATTTGTGGTGTGTTGGCTCCATCTTTTGGTCCCACTGAAACAAATTTCAAACTTCATTTGTGGTGTGTTGGCTCTCTCTAGTGGTATGTCGGGTGTGGTACGGCCTGTCTACCCGTATTTGCATTACCGTAATGACGACAATATCAACGGCGCGCACAGCGTCGCTGCTTTGAGGAGCCATTGGAATTTTTAAAGTTGCGCGAACCATTGAATATTTACGGTAACCGCAAGGGTGTATGCTTGGTGGAACACTCCATATCCCACAATTCATAGCACGCCTCTACCGAGTCAAAGAATGGCGGCTGCCACTTTGTTTAATATATTCCTCTTATTCGTGTTTCTAGGTCACAAAATAAACTTTTAAGATATTTTCAGGCGAGAATGTAGGTGTGTAAACGTCAAATATCTGCTCGTTTTGTCAAAACATGCCATATTAGCAACAGTTTTCTCACGATGTTGCTGCTAGCCGGCTAGCTAGTGCGGCTAGCGCCGCTTTGCTCAAAAGCACCCGGGCTTGGCTTACAGTGAGGCGGCTGACACTCGTTTCACCACCCGATCGCTCTCCAAGAGACTGTTTCTCAGCTGGACTTATTTTTCGTTTATATGGGCCGATAATTCATTTATTTATTTTAGTAACGGTATAAACAGTGAAAGGTGGTTGTCCAGATGCTGGTCGATGTGGGAAAAATAACTGAGTTGTTTGGTGGTGGCTAACGCGGAGCTCCAACAAAGGGCAGCTAGCCCTGACAGAAAGGACATGCGGGGAAAGAGACATACGAGGCGGCGAGGCGGCCGCCGATCGACCGGTGGTGGCTAACGCGGAGCTCAATCATGGATAAGGGAAACCGAAGGCAGGAGCGTGAGGTGAACTGAATTTCAGGTAAGAAGTTATGAACTGCACTCTATTTGGGTCAGATATAAACCGAGTTTAGGTGTAGTTTATTTTTGTTGTGCTGACTTTTTACAATCACTTACAATAACTCCTACTGCGTGCTAGCTAGCACGACGGAGTTTCTATACAGCTGTGTGCGCGCTAAGTTACTGATGTTGAACTTTATGACAGCCTGCCCTGTCATTCTCTCGCCTGTTGCAACTTCAATCATGAAACTGATCAATGATCGGCTTTTCTCTCGTTTGTTTATCGCGCTAAACAACAGCAGCACATTTAAGCTTGATCAGCTGTTGTTAGAATTCATTTGATTTTAATTACTAGTATCAGCTGATGTTTGCTGGAGCCACAGCTGAAAAAAGGGCTGGTCGAAACCAGGAGATGTCCTTACTAAATCATCAGAGCTGAACTAGTGCTGGAGAAACAGCTTTACCTTTTAGGTGACATGAATGAGTTGAAGGGAAGTTATGGACTGTTTCTGAGAGACAAATAACACCAATATCCTATTTTGTGTAGCTGACAGCTGGTAACTGTGCAGGGGCGGATCTAGCAAAGCTTTTGCCAGGGGGCCAGGTAGGGCATTAACAGGGAAAGGGGGCACAAAGAAATACTTTTCTTTCTTACTCTCATATAAAATATTTAGCTTTTATTAAATAGTTATCTGAATCTTACAACCAAAGTTTGTATAACAATACACAAGATTGGCTGTAGACCATTGTTAATCATTCAGAACACTGTGTAAAAATAACAAAAAATAAAAAGTGAATGCAAAAGTGCACAAATATTTATTTTACGTGTTTGATGTGTGTGGCGGGCCGTGGTCTGCAGTGCCGCTGCAGGGGAGGTGGACCCACCTGAGCGGCATCTGCAATCAGGCGTAAAGTCTGTGCTCTCTCAGCTGTTTTTTTTTTGTATGTGTCAGGCTGTGAGATGAAAAGCTACAGCCGGCTGTGTGGGTACAGCAACTATATGTGAAAAGTGGTCCATAACGTAATGCTTCAAAGCGTGTTCATGCAAACATTGTCGGGTCTGCTCATGAACCTCTGTGCACAGCGTCTGCAAATCGGGGCTGTACGAAGTCACCTCATCTTTACACAAAACTGTAAGCTGTCATCTGTGAGGCATGAGCAGTGTTTGTTTTTACCATAGTTCATGGTGGAGAATGGCTGCTCTGCTGAGTTTTGCTCTCTGTAGCCGTATGAATGGCAAACTACACTGATTAGCAACGGCATAGGCACACTTAAAATTTCTTCCGAAATTTTCGCTTTCTAGTATTATATATAATATATTAATCATTATTAGTTATTACAGCAGCGAACTTGAACTCTGTCAAATACTGAGCTTCAGTAAAGATTGCAGGTGTTTATATTTCCTATCACCTTAAATCTTCACTCAAAGACAAGTATCTTTGACAGTGTATATACAGATGTATTATATGTATAAGAGACAAATATTGTTCTTTTAATATGTTGGCATTACTAAATCTGTCTGAATGCTTACAAATATGGGTAAAAGGAAAATGTAAAGGCCGTGATAACTGTTTCTGATAAAATGAAGAGTAGACTGATATATTTAATATTTGTTTATTGGGTGATAAAATCAGACCATGTCATAACTGCTTTAAGTCATAGAATAGAATAGATAGAATAGATATCAGAGCCTTAAACAGGCTGACTTCTGCTAAATGGGTCAAACTGGGCAGAAAGTCTACAAACACATAACATCCTTATAGAATATGATGTAACACTATAGATCAACTTACCTCAGAATATATAAAGCATATAAACAATTACAGCAATATGATGCAACAAACACAGCAGTGCTACTAATCCAAAATACTCAAAGCTTCATAGAACTGAAACCAACATTTATTTTTAGCTCCATTCTGCTGCTGATACATACTTTAGGTTTCTGAACATTAACCCTCTGGGGTCGCCGGAAGCGCCGGCGCGTCAAAATCACATGACCAATTTAAGACGACACAGCTACAAGATGCAGTAAGTCAGAGTCTCTATTTCACCTTGGGTCGAAAGTGCAGACTTGGTTGTTTAGGGAGAAGGGGAAGTTTTTAGGAGTGACACCCGCGACGGAAAGCGGGTGAGCGAAAGACAGAGAGAGAGAGAGTTTTCATATGTGAGACATATTAGTGACATTTAGCGTGTTTGGAGGCTGTAGTTAGTGTGTTGTGTAGTTATTGTTTTGTATTGTGTGTCAGTTATACTGCTGAATTTCATATTTGCTCTAAAAAAAGCCGTCAAAGGCAGATTCCAGTGTAAACGCTGTTCCCACATGGAAAACTGGACTCATGCGCCTCCTGCTGTCAGATCTGCAGGTTTAGGCCTGTGGTGTTCTCCTCTGTCTTATACTGAACACAAACTACATTTTTTGGACTGGCACAAATAATTTGTGTGCCTTCTTATTTGATGCAGAACACCTGATTGTTCTGTAAATAGACTTAGATGGTTATATAAAAAATGCCTGAGGCCTTGGCTGCATTTTTAGGTAAACAGTACCATATAACTTTGTTGTTTGCAAAACTTGTGCATAATTTTTAGAAATGTACAATTTCTATTTGCATTTCAAGTTATGAAAATGATTCGTTAAACATGTTTGTGGGTTTTACAGTAAAAAATATAACTTTTTTCTACTCGGATTTTAAATTTTTTGTCTGAATTTATATCAGCTGTGCTAATATAGTATACCAAAATGAAAAAATAACTCAAATTTCAGATATTTGAGGTTGTGCTGAAAATAATGATACCAAACAAGGCAAGAAAAACATATTTTAAAGGTGAAATATAGAGGTAAAATCAAAAGTAGTCAAAAACGGCCAATTATACCCTGGACCCCAGAGGGTTAAACTTGTTGCTGCCTTTCATAGTGTGTAACTTGAAGGCCCTGAGTACTTTCTCCCACACTGAAAACACTGGGATGATAACATTATGTGAACATTACCTAATAAGACTGATTCAGGACAGACAGTTATGTTAAACTTTCCTAGCAGTCCTTCACAAACAGGGAACAGTCTGTCTATTCTCTCCATCTGTCAGCTGCTGCTGGCTCTTCCTCCTCCTCTTCCTCACACACTGCTGAGTTTGTCCTGGTGGATCATCAGGGCCCTGTTTCAGGAAGCCGGTTTAGTGGAAAAACTGAGTAAGTATACCCTGAGTTAACGAAAACTCTGGGTTTTCGGTTTCACAAAGCGAGTTCAGCTGAAGCCTGAGTGAGTCACTATGACGACACACGCCGTGAAGCTAACCTGCCCCCTAGTAGGTTTACTACAACTAACCCTGACTGTCTCCGCCCCGTTGTCGGAAACCTGACAGTAGGAAGTGTCGGACATGGCGTGCTCCTTCCTTGAAGAGCCAGTAGATCGTGAAGCCCAAATTCTCCGCAGAGCTCTCCGCCGGGAGAGAGTGATCAGAGCGCGTTTGGACATTTTATCATTTCCTGATGATTTTCTGTGCGAACGTTACCGTTTCTCAGCACAATCTATAAGTTATTTGAATAACATCCTCAGGCCATATATTACGCATGTGACACATCGCGGACATGCTCTCAGTTCATTACATATTATTTGTATTGCACTTCGGTTTTTTGCAAACGGGAGCTTTCTGTATAATATTGGTGACGCTGAGCACGTTTCCAAGGCTACCGTCTGTCGGGCAGTCAGGAATGTTACAGTTGCACTGAAACGTCTCCTGTACTCGTTTGTGGTGTTCCCCGGTCACAGACCCACAAGATTTATCAAAGAGGGATGCCACAAAATTGCAGGTATCAAGGTGACCAAAACGTAATGTATGATGTGGTGATACTTGGACTACTACTTAAATTCTACATTTATTTTCAGGGTTCCCAGGCGTGTATAGATGGCACTCACATTCCAATCATTGCTCCTTCAGTAAATGAAGGAGACTATGTGAACAGGAAGTCTTTCCACAGCATCAATGTACAGGTACATAGTTCCCTGTAGCATTTCAAACTAACAGATTATTTCATTATAGTAATGGATGCTAATTTGTGTTCTCTGCACTGTGAAGATCATATGTGATGCTGCCAACATTATCACAAATGTGGAAGCCAAGTGGCCAGGCTCTGTCCATGACTCACAAATATTCCGTGAATGTACACTGAGCACAGAATTTGGACATGGTGAGTTGAGAATACTTTAAAATATATAAAGACCAATTGCTTCAGGGACATTTGAACTGAAGTGTATCCTTCTGTCTTAGGAGAGTTCACTGGCTACTTGCTTGGTGATAGGGGGTATCCATGTTTACCCTATTTGCTTACCCCTTACCCTGACCCTGAACCGGGCCCACAGCAGTGATATAATCTGGCTAATTGCAGGACAAGAGCCAGAATTGAAATGACTATCGGAATGCTTAAGGCCCGGTTCCAGTGCCTGCAAAGACTCAGGGTCACCCCAGAAAGGGCATGTGACATTATTGTGGCATGTGTGATTCTTCACAACATTGCCACAATTAGAGGAGAACACTGTCCTTCTGAACCAAACATCAGCAGTGATCCAAACCATGAACATCCTGACTCTCCCACGGACATACAAGATGGAAGAGCAGTCAGAGACACCATATGTCACAATCATTTCCTTTGACCCATCACCTCAACATGTTGAAAGAAGAATAAACAGATTTTTGGATCAACTGGCTTTATTGGTCGCCTGCATTTCCTGTACACAAAGTATTAAAAGATGTAAACCTCATAAAGTGTCTCTGTTGCTTCCTCCTCTGTAACAGCTGTCAATGTTTCTTCATTATTTTCCTGTGGTAAAGAAATAAACAACATTGCTGTTCTACTGTAAACTCATATAATCTGTGGAGTATTACTCACAACTGCATGTCGCTCTGGCTCAACAGGAGGCTGCACCAGATGCAGTACACCACCACCATCAACTGATAGAATATGAGGTTTATACAGGTCACTTATAACTTACAAGGGACCAAATGGCAATTAACAAACATACCAATCACCTTACACTTCATTGTCATATTGCTCTCAAAGACAACCAAGACTGAGGGAAGGCAAAATCAGTAGGAAAATAACTTCACTACAAAATAATCCATTATGGTAAAGAGTTTATCAAATGAATGAGCAGCACTGCAAAGGTGACTGTGAAGAAAGGATGTATGCACATCATGTATTATTTTGAATTTACCCCCTATGTAGGCACTTGTGTCTTGCGGGGTTATTGACTCAGAGGATGTCCCCGCAGAGATGCCTTCAGCCACAGGGCGCCCACTGTTTTGGCTGAGGGCCAACTCCTCAGCCTCTGTGAGTGGTGGTGGTGGAGGACCCCCACCTGTTTTTCGGGCCTCCGCTTTTTTTCTGTTGGCTATAACGGGTCACATTTGAGCATACAGAGTAAACAAATATGTACTTGTAATGTGCTCAGATAATTTCAATAAGTGCTTACAGAAAGGAAATTAATGTAGCCTCTAACTGCAATTGATTTACATCGGACAAACAGACCAAGCACTATGGCTCATAATACAATTACACCTTACCTGTTTGGACTATATTTTTATATTTCATTTTTACTTGCTGCCAGGCACGTTTGGGGCCTGTTGGGTTGCACCTGCGCTCACATCACATCACAAAATAAAATGTATAAAATAACAAATAAAATAACATATGATAAAATAACGTGTTAAATTGGTGGAAATCCCTAGATCAATGTTTAAATTAACACTCACGCATTGACTCTGTCGGCTATGTTTTGCCATGCATGCTCCCTTTCTTTCGCAGCTGTGGCTGTGTTACTTTTTTCCGCGGAATTTGCATGTTTTCGGCATATGGCTGCCATCAGAATTTCGCCGTCAAGCGCTGTAAAATACATTGACCGCGCCTTCTTTCCCTCCGTCTCCATGGTGACTCGCTGAATCTGTGCTCCGCTTATCAGGGCTTTATGTATCCTCGTGCGCGTGCTTAACTTGGGGTTAAAGCAACTCCGCGTTGATTGAACTACTTGTTATCAGCCTTTCTGAAACCGAATATTCCGAGTTGGACAGTTCGGGGTTACTCAACCGTGGGTGTCGTTTTTCACTCTGAGTTTTCTAAACCGGCTTCCTGAAATAGGGCCCAGGGCTGCAAAGCCTCACAGATGATGTGCAGCAGTGGGTCCCTCAGTCTGTCCTCACTCTGGACACTTGCAGTCGTCACACATGGAAATCAAATGTGTGATAAGCTGCAGGATTCAAACACAAGTGTAACTTATAAACACATGTTCATACTTTTATTCCACAATCAGAGAGAAAGAAACAGAGAGAGAGTGCAGGACAGACAGACAGGTGACAGTCTCAGGTGTACACACTGCTACACAACAGCACCAGAGAAGCAGGATGTAGTGTTTGTGTTATTACGAGTGTAAACAAGAAGAGTTCCAGATGGTACAGTGGACACATGTGTGACTGCTGTGATTAAAGCATCTTTCTTTCAGCTTAACGAGTGAACCATCAGCTCGTTCAAACACACGTTAAAGTGCGTTTGGCTCGACACCACCGAACAGAGGCAGCAATATAACACAGCTAACATTAACAGTGCAGTGAATCCTGCTTGTGCCGTGATATTCAGGACTGCAAACCGAGCAGCATCACTGACTTTCAGCTTGTTGTGTTTGTGGATATATGACTGACTTTAATTATCCACAAAATCATCACATTCTCTGTCAGATTAAGGTCGACTATTGAACGGCGTATATTTGAAAGGCTTTAAAACCAAGTTAACGCTGAAAGTACAAACATCACTAAAGTCACATAACTCTGCCGACAAGGCATAGCTATGGCTATGAAATGCTCTTTGTGTATCACTTCTTCATTATGAAAGATGTCATTAATGCACTAGTAATGTCTCATCTGGAGTATTGTTCAATCATTTGGTCAGCAGCTAATAAGACAGATCTTAACAGACTTCAGTTAGTCCAGAATAAGGCGTCCAGATTAGAGTGAAGATGTTCATACTATACTAATATTGATAAAATGCATAATAACCTTTCTTGGCTTCCTGTACAGGCTAAAATATTCTATGGCTTACTTGTAGTTATAAAGAAAGCAATTCTGTTAAACACACCACAGTTATTCTGCTCAGCTGCAGTATCCAGATGAAATACATCATCATATTACACAGTTTTCAACAAGCTGCAATTTAGTTAATGCTCGAGTTAAAAGTAACGTTTTGTAAAACTGTTACATTTAGAGCAACTTTTAAGTGGAATAAGTTGCCTTAAAAAATTAGAGAATTATTCAAAACTTCAATGAACACTTAAAAGCCGATTTACAGAGCTTTTAGTTGTTGTAAATATTGTAAGACATGATTTGTTTTTGAAATTTGTGTAATGTGCCTCAATGTTATTGATATTATTATTATTATTATTATTGATTGCTTATATTTGAACAATTGTGAAACCTCACTGTGGATGTAAGAGTGAAATTATGTGGATATCTTGAATCCACTTTATTGTGTAATATTTTATGTGAGTATTTGACGGAAGACGAGCAACATCTGTTGTGGAAGCTAACGGGGTTCCTTTAGAATAAACAAACATAGGATTTATTATCACTGAATAATTATGTATAAATCTATACAAATTATAGAAATATGTAATAGGAAACAACAAAATAATCTAAATTATAAAATTGTGTGTGTGTGTGTGTGTGTGTGTGTGTGTGTGTGTGTGTGTGTGTGTGTGTGTGTGTGTACAATCAGGAGGGATGGGCATGATTTTAGTGTTTGAACAGTCATGAATTATCTTTAACACCAGGTTGGATGTAATGTGTTAGAACTACCAGCAGGTGGTGATAAGAGACCTTTAAGGTGTTTGGTGCCACGCTCCACCTTCAGGTTTAAAACTAGTGTTAATGGAGTTTGAAGGTTGAGTTTGTTCCACGACTGCATTTCACTCACTGCCTCTGTTTGTATCTCTGTCACTGCAGGACCAACATGGAGCCAGAAGTCAGCGCTCTCAGGAGGCCGACAAACCTCACAGAAGAAAGGGAGAGAAAAAACACACCTGTGACGAGTGTGGGATGGAGTTTACTCTGAAGGCTTCACTAAAACAGCATCAGGTCATCCACACTGGAGAGAGACCGTTCAGCTGTGACTTGTGTGGAAAGTCTTTTTCCTTGAAGGGTTCCCTAAAACAACACCAACTCATCCACAGTGGAGTTAAAGCGTACAGCTGTGATCAGTGTGGCAGAGCTTTTACTCACAGTAGCAACTTACAGAGGCATCTAGTTACCCACTCTGGAATTAAGCCATACAGCTGTGACATCTGTGGAAAAACTTTCAGCCAGAGAGGGAGCCGAAATACACACCTACGCATTCACACCAGACATGATGTGTACTGCTGTGAACAGTGTGGCAAACAGTTTACAACAGACGCAGACTTACAACAACACAAGTTTACCCACACTGAGGAGAGACCTTATCAATGTGACCTGTGTGAGAAGACTTTTAAATCTCCACATCACCTGATACGACACCAACAGATCCACACCAGAAAGAGACTCTACAAGTGCAGCTACTGTGAGGTATGTATTTATATTGTTATCTTGTCATTTTAGCCTGACTGTTTGGAACAACTCTGCTCATTAAACTGTGTTAGCATGTTAGCAATTCGACTGCATGGAAAAGCAGCTCTGAGTGATTATTCAGATTTTCATGTCAGTTATGATTTTAGTATTACTGTAGTATTATGGTGGTAGTATTGTAGTTATTGCAGCCCAGTAAACTGAGTGTGTTAACTGAAACAGTCAAATGTAGTTGGACGTCTGCAGAGATGCTCTTTATTTCAGGCGACGGTCAGGATACAAATGTTGAAGGACTGACTTACACTGTCTTTGTGTCTTTGTTTAGAAGCAGAGCGACACAGATGGATCCAGTTGTCAACCCTGTCATCACTGTGGTGGTGGGAAAGACTTTCATTGTGACCTCTGTGGAAAAACTTTCAGTCGGCAAAAGACCCTAAAAGTACATCAACGTAGACACACTGGAGACAAACTGAAATACTGCAAAGAATGTGGGAGAAGCTTCACCACACCAAGTGATTTAAAACGACATGAACTGATTCACAGTGGGGTTAAAAAGCACCTCTGTGATCAGTGTGGGTCATCCTTCACCACTGCAAGGGACCTTAAATCACACAAACGAGTCCACACAGGAGAGAAACCACACAAGTGCAGACACTGTGAGAGAAGCTTCTCACATTCAAGTAATCGTAACCTTCATGAACGTGCACACATGGAAGGAAACTACAGCTGTGACCAGTGTGACAAGAGCTTCAGGAATCTCAGATCATACTCTGCACACAAACGATCCCACGTTACTAATAAACTGTTTCACTGTTACCAATGTGCCCAAACATTCACCTCATTGTCTGCTCTGTGCAAACATCAGCGTGATCACTCAGGGCTGAAATCACTCCCATCACTGGATCACAGTGAATTTGAAGACACAGAAAGGTCCTCTGGTTTCTGTGTCAGACTCAAAAAGCTTGAGATCAGGCTCCACAGAGTTCAGATAGAATCATTTAAACTTGTGTTGAATTGAACTGGTTGCTGGGCTGAACTTCTACATAATACAGATCTACATGGGATCTTCTTTTCTGTTTTTTACTGAGTCAGTTTTGTCCTTTTTTCTCTGTCCTGGTTTTGCTCGTCTGTAAATGATTGAAACTCAGTCAAATAGTTCATTGTTCTCCAGCAAAACGTTTTGGAAACTCATGTTTAACCTTTAAAACTCTGACATGTTTTAGCACACAAGGCTTCATCGGGGAGTTCACTCATGATTGGACCATGAGAACAAAGGTTTTTAGTTCTTTCAAAGAGAGTCTTGGAGATGTTTGATGTTTCTGTTTTCTGAAACCACCTGAAAGAAAAACTATTTTTCTTGCTTTATGTAGTGTGGAAGTTTTTAATGTTTCTTCATCTGTGATGTTCTTGAATGTGTTCACGTGAAGATGGTATAAATAAACTGTCCTTTCAGCTTTAGCTCCTAATTTATTCATTATTTATGGATGTAGCACAGCAGCCGTCTCTTGATTAACACATGGAGGGCTCGGCATCTGATGGTGTCGTCTCCCTAATTTGCCCACTCAGTAAATCTCACTCATGGCCAA